>NW_005364671.1:1068199-1091211 GCF_000412655.1 Myotis brandtii
CAGCTATGGCTGATCCTCAGCCCTGCCCTAAGAGGCCCCGAGTCTCTGTCCCACGGTAATCACTGCAAGTACCTCTGAGAGAAAGCCACCCTCGAGTTCCGACCAATGCCAGACAGTTCAGTTTCTCCCCGTATGAGTCTGGGTCCCCAGAGACTCGCCCGGAACTGGAGTTCAGAGCTGTCGGGAGCTTGTGTCTCCCTCCCGATTCAAAAAGACAGCCGCATCCTCAGTTGCCAGCCCTTTCCGTGTGCGCCTCCGTACCTCTGCACTTTACTTCTGCACCTCCTCTGAGTCTCAGTGTGCTTTTCTCTTTCCTTCTAGTTGTAGAATTTCCACTCAGCCAGCCTTCCTGTGGTTCTGGATGATGTCCGTTTTGTCTTTTAGTTGTATTTTTGAAGTGGTTGTGCGAGGCAGCAATCTCTGGTGTTTACCTATGCCGCCATCTTGGTTTTCTCTCCACCCTCATCTCTCTTGCAGGGCTGTGCCAGGCCTGAAACTCAAGATCGCTGGGAAATCTCTACCCACAGAGAAGTTTGCCATCCGGAAGTCCAGGCGCTACCTTGCTCCCACACCCATCTCATTGCCAATCCCTGCTCTGGTGGGTAGGAGGATCTTTTGGGATTGCATTTGTTTGGGATTATAGGGATTAGTTGAGAGCCAGGGGTACAACCACAGGCCCAGAGGAAGTGGATGAAGGAGAAAGACCTTCATGCCTCAGGGGCCTGGAAAGGATTTCACAATTCACCTGGGATAGGGGACAGAGGAGTTTGATCAAGCCCTGCCTCTGAGGAAGTGCTGGTGGCTGGGGGGTGGGGCGACAAGTGAGCAGCTCTCACAGACAGCCCACACCCTGTCCCCAGGCAGAGGCTGTTTGTGCTCATACCCTGCTTGTTTCAGTCTTGTCACGTGATTGTTGTTTACACTGTTCCCCATCACTGGACTGAGCTTTTCTGAGCCCTGAGCCCTGGGATTGTGTTAGTCAGCTCTGAAATAATAATAGCTGACATTGTTATTAATAGCTGTGTTCAAGGTTCACACCCATGGCCCATGGCCTCATTTGAGCCTCACAATAACCCTCTGAGTAGGTGCTGGTGGTATTCCCATTTTACAGATGGGGATACTAAGTCCTAATAGATAATAAAAGTAGAAAGATATCTAATAAGTAGACAAGATATAAGTAGAAAGATAAAATAACTTGTCCAGGTTGCACAGCTAGTGAGTTAGAGTCAGGATTTGAACCCAAATAGTCTGGTTTCTGAGCCCATGTTCTGAATCATTATGATGCTAATTCCATGCATGATTTTAGCAGGCATCAGAGAAGTAGAAAAAGTCCTCAGAGACCTTTTATTGGTCCTGGATCTACTATTCACTAATGTGTGACCTTGGGTAGGGTCCCCCTTCCTTAATATAAAATGGGGTAGCATATACTTTGCCCATTTCATAGAACAGTTATGAGAATCAGCTGATAAAATGTTACTTTATAAATCAAAGCATTCGATATTTATAGAATGTATTTAGAACTTGTATCCTGACTATCTCTATTTAGAAATATTTTATAAAGTAAAACTATTGTCATCAAATTGGGAGGGGAGGGGTGTTGTAAGGAAGGGTTGGGGAAGCACCTATATCAAAAATTTAGGAGAGAATTTCCCAAATTATAATATGGAAAATACCATTTATGCATAAAATGATTTCTGAAATATATTAGGTAAGACTGTTCTAAACAAAGTGTATATAATGTAGACCTCGGCGCTTTTATATACCAATCAGCAGGGTAAGTCTCAAGAAGCTTGAATACGTTTTTTCCTAACTCATTTGGCCCTGGATTTTTTTTTTTAATGGAACATTTGCTAACTTGGGACCATATTATGATCTTCAGAAACACTGGTCTAAACTTAAATTTCCTCCCTAGAACATAACAAGAACCATAAGAGTAATGTCTTTCTAGAACTTTATATATACAAATCACTTTCACATCTATTGGTTTGATAGTTTAGAAAATGCTAACCTAAGCAACAAAATTACTATGAATGAACATGTTAGTATTCTGAGCTTCCTAGAAGTCAAGGCAGAAAAAGGAAATCGGGGTGTTTCATAGTTTTCGTGATGGTAACTCAAGCCCAACGCCTTGTGGGGGGAACAGGAGAGGTGACAGTCTTAAACTCTTGGAAATACTGAAGTGCTGAGGTAAATTATTTCTCCAATATTTAGAAGCTTAGAGGGGCCTTTAGTGATCCTCTGATCTGAGCTGCCCATTTTACAGATGGGGAAACTGAGACCCCATTGAAGAAACCTAGGACTGACTTGCTCCCCTACCTTCAGGAAATGATGTACATTTGGAATGGCTACGCTGTGATTGGGAAGCAGCCCGAACTCACAGATGGGATACTTGAGATTATCACCAAGGCTGAAGAAATGCTGGAAAAGGGCCCAGGTGACTACCCCAGGCCCTTGAATCTGCCAGGCTGGGTCAGACCACAGGACTTGCAGTTGAAATTTTCCTCTACCAAAAATGTCCGTCCTCCTTTCTCTACCCTGGTAACTGACCTTTGCCTTTCTTTTTAAAAAAATATGTTTTATTGATTTTTTACAGAGAGGAAGGGAGAGGGATAGAGAGTTAGAAACATCGATGAGAGAGAAACATTGATCAGCTGCCTCCTGCACACCCCTTATTGGGGATCTGCCTTTCTAGACTGAGCTTCAACAAGAGCTCCTCCAAGCTGTCTCTTGTCCCCCAGGTTGAGTTAAGGCCTCCGATGGGCTCCCACAGCCCCTGGGCCTCCATCAAGCAGCCTTGATTCCACTGTATTGTCCTCGTCTCAGTATGTCTTTCCTTCCCAGATGTGAGCTCCCTGAGGATAGGGACCATGTGTGAGTCACCTCTGTGTCCTCAGGGCCCAGCACAGAGTAGGGACTCCATGAGTGGCTGTTGCAGAAATGAACAAGCCTGTTTTCTCCTCTCACTGCCCTGTTCTCAGAAAATGAGTACTCAGTGGATGATGAGTGCTTGGTGAAGCTGCTGAAAGGCCTGTGTCTGAAATACCTGGGCCGTGTCCAGGAGGCTGAGGAGAATTTCAGGAGCATCTCTGCCAAGTAAGTGCCTCTGTGGCTGCTCCCAATCCAGATGGCTACTGTGGCCTGGTTCTCCTGGGTAGAATTTTCAGGACTGCCTCCCCCTAGGCACTACATGTATACTAGTGTCTGCTCTGTGCCAGGGCCTAGCAAGGCACAGATCATTCAGACCTCATCTGGCAGGGCTGCCAGACTGCTCAACTACAGGAGCCTATCCACACTGAGTTTTGTGTTAATGGTGCCCCTGGAGTTTGTAATTCACCAACCCTGCCCTTGCTCTTGTGGATTACAAATGTTACAGATCAACAGCTACAGGCAACTCAATCTGATATGATCCGGGCTCTGGCACAGGGAAGCGGAAAAGACAGCAGGTGTCCTGAGGAGGGACCTACACATAATTCAAGATACCAGGAAAGGTTTTCCAAGGATGCCAGTTAAATTGTGAAGTTTATGGGCAGAGAAAGCAATGAAGGAGGAGTTTTAAGTGGAGTAGGGACAGCATGTGCAAATGCTTGGCACAGATATGCCTGAGGTTGGAGGGACAGTGATTAGGCTTTTCCTGCCTGGGTGAAATTATAGAGGGAAAGGGTTGCAGATGAAATAAGGGGAGGGGGGCGCACCTAGACTGCAAAGGGCCTGGCTGTTTTGCTTACAAGACTGAACTTTATCCTGTAGACAGAAGAGAGTGAGGAAGGATACCAAGCAGGGCAGATCTGGGTTCTAAAAGGATAGTTCTGGGATAGCATGGTGGGTAGGTTAGAGGGGCCAGATTGAAGACAGGACACTTCCCAATATAATAATTCAACCAGGAAAAAGAGGGTTGGGGACTGAGGTGGAAGTGGCCAAGGATATGACATGAGCCATAGGTTGTTAGGGAGTTGGGTCCCAGGTGCAGAGGTCTAGAAGGCTCTATCTACTGTGGATCCTAAACCTTCCTAGGGCTAGGTAGTGGGAACCTTCCCAAATTAGAATTCAGAGCTGGAAACCCCACTTGAGGGCATGCGTTGGATCCTCCCATTTGGGGAAGGCCTGCGAGAAGCCTGAAGGACATTTCAAGGGCGAGCCTATAAGCCATGTCCTCTTCTTTCCCACAGCGAAAAGAAGATTAAATATGACCACTACTTGATCCCAAATGCCCTGCTGGAGCTGGCTCTGCTGTTTATGGAGCAAGGCAGAAACGAAGAGGCTGTCAAACTCTTGGAAACTGCCAAGTAAGGCTTGATTAGCCCTGGCTGGGGGCAGAGCCCAGGCATCAGTGAGGGAGGGTGCTGGCAAGTGCAGTAAGGCAGTCCAGACAGAGCCTGGGCCCTCGTCCCCAGGAGCCCAGCTCTCACCTAGGGTGGGAAGGCTTCCTTCTCAATTCACCAATGAAGAATTAGAATCCCAGAAGCAGTAAGTGAGTTGCCCAGGATCACACTCAAGTCAGCCACAGGGCTGTGTGAAGACCCTGGTCCCCTACGTTCCAGCCCATAGATCTACCTCTTGACACCTCAAGTCTAGGGACTGATCAGGACCAAGAGAGTTCCAGAGGGCATGATGTCTGGGTGAGGGGCTACACAGCCTTTCTGCTAATCCCTATTGGCAGACCACCCAACTTTCTCTAGACAGAGACAGGGATTTAGACCTCTACAATTCTTCGTTGGCTGGTGGGCTCCCACAGCTCAGACAGAAGAAAAAGCACTTTCTACAGCAGCCTCATGTGTCTGATTCTCTGGTCTCTTCCAGGCAAAACTACAAGAATTACTCCATGGAGTCAAGGACACATTTTCGAATCCAGGCAGCCACACTCCAAGCCAAGTCTTCTCTAGAGAATGTAAGCAGAGCTGTGGTCTCATCAGTGTCCCTGTAGTTTGGCACAGCACTCCCAAGCTGGCAGACAGACAGCTGGACAGAGCTCCTGGAAACATTTAAAAACTGATCCCCACCCGCTGCCCTGCCTTTGGGGTCCACCGGTGCTCCAGTGGGATGGCACGACATGAGTATCCGTGAAGAAGCCAAGCCTACATTTTCACCTGTGTGGCCAAGGTCCTTTGCCAAGGACAGAGCAGGTGGAGCCCTCCGCCTGCCCTATCACATATACGGGTACTTGTTTTTCACTGTGATGTTTAAGAGAATGTATGAACAGTTTACATTTTACTTAGAAATACAATGATGGGATCATAGTTGGCTTTTCAAAAAACCACCAACCAACCACCTGTAACCTTTGCTTTAACCCATACTGATCGGGAGGTAAATCTGTATGCTGCCAAAGGCCAAACTGCTTTTCAAATGTCAGCACGGTCTCAGCTCCCAGGGCTGGAAGGACCCTCAGGATGGTCTGCACCTCAGGCTTCAAGGCTTCTGGGGTTGCACAGAGACACTCACTATCTTTCTTCTTACACTTTGTTTTAACTCCCTTTGTATCTGTCCAAATTTTAAAAAGCAAACATGTCTATTTAGTGAGAGAACTTTCATTGGGATCCATCTGTAGGAAATCAGTCTCCACTAGTAAGGAATGGGGATGCCGAGGCCTGACAGAAGGGGACCTGTGTGGCTCTTTCTGTGCCATGAAGTTGCGGAAAAAGGGGGGGGGGGGGGGGGGGGGTGCCGTCAGATTGAAACCATTGGGAATTATTTAAAAAATCTTCTGTACTTCATTCTGAGGTACATTTATTTACTGACAGCATTTTTCTTAGAAATAGGATGGTAATTCTTGGCATATTTTATATGTTTTAATTTTTTTTCAGTTAAGAGAAAAGAGATATTTAAGTAATAAAACTTATACTTAAAAGAGAACATGCAACATCTACTAGTATTTCAGTAAAATATGTGTTGCTTGAATTCTTAGGCAGGGCAGAAAGTTTGGATCAGAAACCATATGACCCAGGTATGTTTTATTTGAACAACATGATATTTAAAAAAATTTTAGAATAAGTTAACAACATTTAAAAATGGGGAGATTTCAAATAAGTCTGGTTTCTGACTTCTAATTTAAAAAAAAAATCTGGCAACATGGGGCCTCATTACCATAAGGCAATAAGGCAACAATCAGTTGGAGCTGAGTAGAGGCTACTTTAAATACTTATCTTTCTGGTCTCTAAAAGCACCTGCATTTGCAACTTCTGGGATGGTTAAAATGAGAACTCAAGTTCAGTAACCAACACCAAATTTTACCATTCACAATCTCATGACAGCATACTTCAATTTAACCATTTCCCTAGAAAAATCATGGACACAGTAAAAATAGTCATCTATGAACATGTGACTCCTCAAATACATGAATGCAATTTCTTTTAAGGGAAGGACCGTAGACAACTTTCCCAGTCTTCCAGCACTGCGGTATTTAGCAAACACTTTTGAGCATCTGTCAGAGGCTGGGTGGGTTAATCTATTAATGTACAGTCAACCAGCTTCCTATGACTGACACTGAATGAAGCAATGGGTTATAGGCATTTTCTCATTAGGGAAAGAAGAGCAGAAAACCCTCATTCAAGCTCCTCCTTTGCACTTAGTACTGTCACAGCAGAAATGCTACGAAGTTTTTTTTTCTCATTTTGTTAGAACTAGACAAAAGAATGCTCTCCATAGAGCAGCCCTTTGCAAGCTCTATCTCCTCCAAAGCCTGGGTGCTGGGAGACCAGTTTGTTTCTAGGTGACTGGGCATGGCAGGGTCAGAGGTGACTAGAGCCAGGCTGCTGAGAGGATAGCATTTAGTGGCTTCCCCACATATTAGAAGAACTCTACCTGCTGCTGTATAAAAGCAGTACTGGCCATAGATACAAAATATAATTTGCAAAATAGTTTATAAAAAGCTTTATTTCAACCTTTATTTTAGGTGCTTCTGCTTGTATTTTAAAGTTTAGTCAGACAGTTTCCTTGTCAGTGTTTGTTGGTGTTTTCTTGCTGGGCTTCATTAATTAGCCTACGTCACCTTTACCTCTGTCTGCTGCCTTGGCTGCAGTCTGGCTGATAAGAGAAATCAGTGGATTTTGTCTCCTTTATCCCAGCTGCAGCTTGAGATAGTCTGTGAAAACATGTATGTGGAGGAGAGTGGAGGGTGACCATATTGGGTGTCTGACACCATGTCCTGTGCAGAGGCCTTTGAAGGTGAAAATTCCATTATGGGCTTCTCACTGTGTCTCTTTGAGCCATTTCTGGTTACTTCTCTTAAAGACTTTTCCAGCACATCTGCCCTGGATAGGCAGCTGGTCAGGTGGAGACTTTTGGCCTAAAAATAAGGAGACTTGAATTGTTGTCCCTGCTTTGCTACTGACTGATTTTCAGAGTAACCTTAGGGAAATCACAAACCCTCTAAAAACTAGTAATTTGGACTAGATTACTCTCTTTCCTGCTGTCAACAGTTCGAATTCTAACTCTGGTCAAGTCTGTTGGTGGGTTTTCATCTCCAAAACGAGGCAACAGATACATAACTCTACTTTTTGCCAAAACTTAACCAGAAATGATAGGTTTCCTCAATCAGGGGCCCCGACAGTAGCCCAGGATACCCAGAGAGCAAATAATCCTCATTTGGGGCAAGTCTGCATTCTGTGCCACACAGAGGAACTCGGTTGTTAGGAAGTAGCAACTGTGTAACATGACCTGAACAGGCCCTTGACAACGGAAAGTCTACCTCTGCCTCTCACTGATCACAGGCCCTTGGGCTGGCTGGCTGGCTTTCAGCAGTGTGCTACTCCCTATCAGTTCTCCCATGTGTTGGCAGGATTCCCTATTCCTTATCTTTCAAGTCAGAATGGAAGTGTTTCCAAGACCTCTATCGTCATTCATGCAAAAAGCCAGGACCTGACAGCAAAGACAGGACCCTAAAGGGCCAACACCAACCCAAGACTTGGCTGAGGTCCAGGTGGGCGATTCCCAGCAACTGAAGAACAGCACTAGGAGGTTTTAGAAAACTCTAGCCTGTGACTACAAAGGAATAAAATCCAGACACTTTTTTCTGGAGTTACTCCCAAGTTTATTTCTTCTAAAATGATGGGGAATAGACAACTTCTCATTTGTTTAAAAATTAAAGCTAACAGTGTGCCTTTTCAACAACTGTTTCCTTATGTCCTTAGCACCATCACACTAATGCAGTAATAAATGAGAGGTACCTGGATTCTGAAAAGCATGTAGCAAATGGGATCCTCACCCCAGTCCCCAGAGGTAGCTCTCCAACGCTAGAAAGTGTCTTTCTGCTTGGGTTAGCACAGCTCCTGGAAACCTGGTGCAAAGTTCACTACTGCCCAACAGGGTGAGTCCACAAACAAGGAGCCTCATTTGGGGGCTTGAAAAATTCACTTCTAAGTTAGAAATCTATGAATTGCCTCCACTGCACAAAGTCAACTGTCAAATGACAAAATGTAATACAGTCCTTCCTCTGGGAAGATATGCAATTACTAAAGGTCACTATGGACTTCTTAAAGTTGACATTCAAGTTTAATCAGACACGTCACAGCTAACACCTCACAAATGACTGGACTGGGTTGTCTTGTTTTTCTTCACATCATTAACAAACACCTCTGAACACCAGACACTATATGCTCTGGGTGGAAGAAAAATAGCTAATATCAAATACTCATTATTTACCAGTTGCTAGTTTAAGCACTTGACGTGGTTCTAATCCACATAACCACACTATGAAGTAGGGACTATTATTGCCATTTTACAGATGAGAAAACTGAAACAGGTTAAATAACTTGCCTAAGATCACCTGGTTACTTTGCAGCATAAAGATCTGAAGCCAGGCAGTTGAACTCTAAAGCCCACGCTATGCTAAACTGCTGGTTGAGCTTAAAATGATTACTTTAAAAGTTGGAACTGATTTATAGTCACTAGGCCACTCTTAAGGTACTGGCTAAATACTCAAAACACTAGAAACTCTTGGCTTGAAACACATAGCATATGTCTGTGTGGCAGTTTCCCCAGGCCACTAGGCTTCCTGAGGTAGGGATAGGGTCTAACTTCAATAAAGTCAAAAGGAAAAAAAGGCAACCCTTAAGCAACAGTATTTGCTCATAAAACAATCAAGGGCTATTGGAGGAAAAGGCTCTAATCCCCAGATGGATAGGTAGAGTCTGGTCAGCTACTCCAGAGACAAGAAGTGAGGCCTGAACAGATGTAGAGACAGGCCTGGACTGAGGCTTGAGGGGCAGCAAACCTTATACTAGAAGAGCTTTGGTATCCTACATAATAAAAGCCTAATATGCAAATTTTCCCCTTGGGCGGCTGTTTGACCCGAAGACCGACCGCTTGTTATGACGTGTGCTGACCACCAGGGGGCGGTGCAGAACATGGTGGGCGTCAGCTACATGGCGCTGGCAGTGGGGCGGCAGTGGAGGTGCTGCCGGCCCTCATGGGCTCCGACGAGAGCAGGACCGCGGCAGGATGGTGGAGCAGGTGAGCGGGCGGCACCAGGCCAGGGCAGGTGCAAGCAGGGGCCCGATTGCCCCGTTGATTGTCCCGCAAACGGCAACCAGCAGTGGTGGTGGAGAGCGCAGCTGCCGTCCGGCTCCCAGGCGCTGAGGGAGCCGAGTAGGGGGCCAAGGCCTGAACGATCACCCTGCAGGTGGAATGGTGGAGCAGGTGAGGGGGCGGCACCAGGCCAAGGCGGAGTGCCAGGTGGGGCTGCGGGGCTGGGGGCGTGAGCTGGGGCTGTGAGGCTGGGGGCGCAATCTGGGGCCTGAACTCCATAGGCCACCCTCAGGGACCCCACCCGTGCACGAATTTGTGCACCAGGCCTCTAGTAAGATAATAAGAAGTAGGAACATTTGAAAACTGGGATGTGTATGCTAAAGGCATTCAATTTTAAGTTTGGCAACATCATATCTGTGGGTCAAAGTGGTCATTGGGCCAGAAATGTCACCCCTGGACTACAGCTTTCAGATAACTATCTATGGAAAGAGGTTGTGAGCAAATTTACAGTTAGAGTAAAGCCTGATCTACTAAAAATACTAACTTTAGGTGGGAAATTTATTGGGCCACATATACTGTGGGAAGGCAGTGGTGGGTTTGGCCTAGAGCAGCGGTCACCAACCTTTCGGACCTTGTGGACCACCAGTGGTCTGTGGACCACCAGTTGGCGACCGCTGGCCTAAGGGATGACTGAATCAAGGGCTCTAGTGCTCTCCATCTCTTGACTTTGCTCCTATGTTAGATTTATTCTCTTGAACTGGCTTCTCTGCATGGGAGGGGTACGTGGCAGTTCAGACCTCACGTCCTTACTTACAGCTTTGTGACCAGAAGAAGCTAGCTTCTTTTCCTACCTCCAGTATGAAAAATCCCAGATAAGAACTCAGATTAGTCTAGCTTGATTAAATGTCCATCCCTTAGACCAGTTTCCCCAGATCAACATCAGATCACCAGGGGATTAGAAGGGTGAGGCCAGGTAATCTACATTTTAACAAGCCCTCCAGGTGGATCTGATGCACACTAAAGTTTGAGAATCACACTGCCTTAGAAAGGGGGTGAGGTACTACAATTGGTACAACTGGGTCATATGCCAGTTGGAGGTTTTTACTACAAAAAAGATGGGGTACTGGGCAAACAAAAACAACATGTATCCACTATATGACCTTTTTTTCAAAGTTCATATACAGAAACTTTCCTAGGTGAAGGGAAGAATGAGGACAGTGGGTACAGTCTGTGGTACTGGTTAGTGACAAAACTTATCAGAAGGTTGCCTTTGCCCTTCTTTATAAGATCCCTATTTTCCATTGGGAACTTCCTTGATGATGGCTCCCTCTCAATCAGAAATGTTCAGGTTCCTTAGGGCTCTCTTCTGCCCTATTTTCTCCTCCCCTTCACCCAAATATCTTGATATCATAGAGCTTAGTCTGCTAAGGAAGACATACTAGTAGGAGTATATAAAAAGGGGATGTGTTTGGTCCGGAGAATAAGCCAGTCATTGAAACAACTAAAGTGAACTATAGGGCAGAAACTGTAATTCCAAAAGATCTGAGATAGGAACAAGCTTGACATTTTTGAAGGCACAAAAAGAAAGTCTAACAAGGCTATAGCTAGAGTACTATGAAAGAAGAGAGCAGAAAGCCAATAGATCTTCATTAAGAAGTTTGGATTTTACTCTCAGCACACTGGAAAGCAATACACGTTCTAAGCAGAGGAATGACATCATCCAATTTACTCAAAATTATTTTAGCTGCTACATGAAGAATGGATTCCATAGGGTTAAACATGGAATTTAGGAGCTGGTGCCATACCAAAGATTTCCAGCAACACTTGCCTCTGCTTTCTGTAAACTTGCTGATAAAAATAAATCTTCCCTTTACCAGCTACTGGTCTTAAGGAAAAAAATACTTTCAATATGCTAAGTGATAGTCAGGCTCTAAGAGTCCATGTGAGTTGGTGTTTCATTTCCTTTGCTCATCATGGAAATCAGAAACCCAGTTTATCAAAACCCATATCCATAAATGTGATTTCTTACTTCAAAGATATCTTCAAAGCCATTAACTCGGTTTAAGAAATAAATAATCCCGAGAAAGTACTTGCAATAACAAACCATTTCAAAATGCCCTACTAGATATAGTACCTGCTCACTACCAGAAAGAAAAATGTTTATAACTTATTCCTCCTCATGTCAAGATCCCATCACAGCAAGGGCCATGATGACAAATGGTTTGTGAAAAACAATTTCCCCTCCCCACACACTGCACTTCCTAAAATTGTAGCTATTAATTTATAATTATATGCTGAGTTCAGCTACCCTCATAGACAGAAGGTCATGATTTTGCACAGTGTCAAAGCTCAAGGATTGGCTGATTCTGGAATTGGCAGAATGTAGCCTATTCTCCCACCTCGAGTATGGAGAGTGTTAGAAGCCAATCTCAATGTCTTTCTGACATATTCCAGGCTTCCCAATTCACACAATGCCTTTGGATCCCCAATGACTAAATTACTATGTGGCCCCAGATAAAAGCTGGGCTCATCACTTCTGCAAAGCCCATCAAATCTTCTCACAAGCACTCAAGAGTTCACCACTATGACTAGACTCTTGAGGCAAACCTTCATTTACCCACTTCAACTTCTTTTTTCAGTGCCAAGAAATCTGGAGCCTATAAGCCCTGATGTTATAGAAAGGGTTCAAAGCAAACAGGTGCTGCTGCTCCTTTTAACATAATCAATCATAGATGCCTAAAATGTGTACCTTATTCATAATGCTGCTTCATTCTTCATTCATATGCAGAGGAAAACAAACTTTCTGTGGAAAGCATCCAAAGATGACTAAATCTTCAAGTGGACAGTAACTTTTCTCAAGAAACAAAAATATAAAGGAAAGTTAGTATCACTCCTAAAGTTTCCTTAAAAATTTTATGAAATGGTAAGTGGTTTTAGTCTATCAGTAACAGTAGTCAAATGGTTCCAGTAATTGTCTTGAGCTAATGCCTATTGCTCAGAGTGATAAAGCAAACAAGAACAATGTGGACAATTAAAATGGGCAGATAAATCCAAACCTCTTTTGTATAATTTCACTAATGCCTCTCAAAAAATTTTATGAATCAGTGAATGGGCTGTAAAGAGATTCATTGGGATTTTCTATTTCCATGCTAAAGAACAAGGAAATGCCAAAAGACAAATGGAAAAGCAAAGTCTGGATACACTTATCTGAACAATCAAACTCTGAACACCCAGTACTGTTGTTAATTTTTAACTTACCCCTGTATGGTTTTAAAAAGGGCTGGTTAGAATTAAGCTAATCAATTTTTTTGTGGGATGCTTTTAGTAAGAGGCTCTCATAAAAGGAATTACAAAGTATATTTAAATTAATATTCCCCAAATACTTTTGTCACATCCATTTACTAAATTCTTTATGTTGTAATGTAACTCTTAGGAACTAAAAAATAGATGGAAATTATTTTTCTCAAGTTAAAAATACTGTATGTGCAGCCTGTGTGGCTCAATAGTTGAGCACTGACCTATGAACCAGGAGGTCATGGTTCAATTCCCAGTCAGGGCACATGCCCGTTGTGGGCTCGATCCCCAGTACGGGGCGTGTGGGAGGCAGCCAGTTGATGATCCTCTCATCATTGATGTTTCAACCACTCTCTCCCTTTCCCTTCCTCTCTGAAATCAACAAAAAATATATATATTAAAAAATAAAACCATATTTTAAAAATGCTATGTGCAGAACTAACAATTAGTCCAATAAAATTTCCCTAACTACATAATTAACTTACTATATCTTTTAAACCACTTAGGAAAAGAACTGTTTTAAGATGTGTATATAATGCAATATGACTAAACATTTACAGTTATTTACTCCATTAAACCCTTATGTTTCACTTAAATCAGAGATGGGGAACATCCGGCCAGGGGGCTGTATAAGGCACTCAAGATCATTTGGTCTGGCCCTGCAAGGCATTAGGGGTGAGTTAAATGCCTGACCAGACATAGCAGGCTAATTTTTAAGTTGGTAAGTCTGTATGGCCCGTGAATGATGTTATAAATATGCAAATGGTCCTTAGCAGAAAAAGGTTCCCCACCCCTGATTAAATCATCACAAACTAAAGCCCTGTCTAAATTTGAACTGTGAACATTAAATCACTACCTGAGCATAGGCAAATACATATTTTGATGTATATAGAACCAAGAAAAAATTATTTCAGATACTATCTTTGATAGCTCTTAGGAAAATCTCACCTAACGGAGGTCAATCAACAATTACATTCAATGCAATGATGAAATGTTGTAGTTGGACATTTTTACTCTATACTTTATTTAACAAGCATTTATTAAATAAGCACCTTGGTTTTGAGAATATCTTCCTTAGGAAAAAATGTATTTAAAGAGATAAATGGGTAGATCCAAACTTTTTAATAGGCAGGCCAGCCTGTAATAACAATTCATTTTCAAAGGGAGCAGGAGCATCAAACAGCCTTTGTGAGAACAGGGGCACAAAGTTAATGGAAACAAAAGACTTCAATAGTAAAATACTTAGAAACTGGGACCAAGCGGGGAAAAGAAGAAGGAATTCAGCTAAGTCCCCACAGGATTAATATAATGCATCAGGAGGATACTGGCTCTCATGCCCATGACTCCCCTGATGGGAACATCCTGAATCAGGCTTGTGTCTTAGGGAAGTCTAGTTGAGTGTAAGGCTGGAGCAAGAGAGCTATTTAGAGAGGTAGAGAGGTAGAGCGGAAGGGGAAAACAAACTATCTTTTCCGGTTTTCTCTCCAACCAATAAAAGACTAGATGATCTTTAAATTCAGGTGAATAAATTTAATATTACTTCAGGAGCTACTGACCCAAAATCCAACTTTTCCCATGTCCACTAATTTCAAAATTAAAAGTTTAAAAAATTAGTTGACCCATGGATATAGACAATAATGTGGTGAAGGCCTGGCATGGAGGGCAGGGTGAGCTAGAAGGGGTCAATGGGGGATATCTGTAATACTTTCAATAATAAAGATTAAAAAAATACCAGTTGAGGTTATTATGTCAGCTATGATGCACTTAAATGCAAGTGAATCAGTTGTCTCAGAAACTGACTACTAGCTAATATCCTTGTAAGCAGAGGTAGCCACCAAGCTGCATACATTTCTGAATTATGCCAAAGAAACTTACCTTCTTCTCCTGATTCCCATTCTCCTCTTTTAAAATGCATGCTTCCTTACAAAGGAGCTTTGTACATAGAGAATTTGTTACTTCAATGCCCACTGTATTCTGTAAAATCATACTGTTTTAATATCACACGGTATGTACTGGTAGTAGGGTGAGTTATAATACCTGGCTTAAGAAATTCTCTACAAAGAACGCTCATAGAATTGAAAAGGTTTGTGTGAATCAAACTACTAGTATTTAAATTTGTTTGGTTTACATTTAAAAGAATAAAATTCTTTTTATTTTTCCTCATCAGGCTTTTCAGACATTTTAAATCCTATAGCCAAGCATGAACACGCTAATCTAAATATGGTGAGCCTATCATCTGGCTTTAGAAAATTTGAATCTATTAAGCTTCTAAATTTATGATGAAATACCAAGCCATAAAAATACTTTCCCCAAATTATATATACCCAAAGATTCAAAAGTAACTGATTAAATCTATACATATATGTTTTAAAGAAAAGACTAGAAAACTTGGGAAATACTGTTATGTAATCAACTCTAACTTTAGCTCTTTACAACTGTATTATAACTTTATTTAACTTAGTAAAAGCCAAAATTGGTGGTTTTTAACATGTAGCTGAAGGTCAAAATCAAAGAATACAAAGTACCTAAAAAAAAAGCATTCAACTCAATACTGGTACCTTCAATACTACCAAACTTCTGTGAAAGAAGCCATGTATAAAGAAAGACTAACAGCAACATAAAAAATGAGTTTTAAAAAGTTCATTTACCAAATTTAAAGATCTAGAAAAAAAGTCTGACTATAATACTTGATAACACAGACATCATGTTTAAGTAGAAAACACAAGGATAAAAACAGTAATATCACTAAAAATATTGCACAACTTCAGGTGTTTCCTCCAAATTTGCTTTATGTAATTGGGTGGATATAAATTAATGAACAAAAATTAAGCAAGATACATGTAACAATTTAATAAACCTGACAATCTAATTACTTTCATTTTTTTCTCTCAAATTCATCTTTAAGTCTTTCCATCATGGGGCTCATAAGAAAATTAACCAACATATGGATACTACAGCCAAATGTCAAATCTTTAAAAAGCACTTATGACATAACTAAATTCCTCTATACGCAGTTATGAAGAACCTTCAAGATACTAGCATTTTGTATCTAGAAAAGTGTTAGAGTCAAATATTCAACTCAATATAAAATAATAAGAAACATTTCTGATTTGTTAGGTTGAAACAGCTTCTCCTTTTGCTAATGAATGATTTCTTTAGCTGTAATATCACTGAGCTGAACAAATAAACCACCTCTGAATACATACGGAAAAATAAACACATGCTAAAAATGGATAAAACATTACAACTACTTCTTTACTAGACCATCTCTACCTCTAACACTTCAGAAGCTTAGAGATTCAGTGTTCTTACATTAACTGCAAGATAAAATAAAGGAGAAATTCCTTCTTTTTTGAGATCACAACTATGAAGTCATGTGGTTATACAAATTCTGCATTTGTGTGCAAAACATGAAATACATATATCTTAATTATCCTTGCTTATACTAGACTTGCCAGTCAGCTAGCAGGACTTTCCAAGAAACAGAGACTGAGATGTGTTTTGTATAATTTCAATAACCTCAGCACTACAATAATAAGAGATGCAGTATCCTTTTGCTATGGTTCAAGACAACAGGGAAGGAGGTCACAAGAAAAACTGAGAAACTTTTCTCAGTTTCACCATGGTGCCACTTTCATTTTTACATAAGCATTGTGGCATAATTCAAGCTCAATAAATCAGAAATCTTAATTTTTAAAATTTACCTTGACTTTAATTATCACCATATTAACCAAAATAATTAGATAAAACACATTGGAAAGGGTAATACTAAACTCCTACTAGAGTTGGTTTCTTGACACATTAACTAATGTTTTTTTATAGAAAGGGATAGTGCATCTCAGTTTGCTTACAAGCTAGGAGATCACTTTGAATTCTGCATTTCCTAACTGCAAACAGATATAGCACTTATAACAGGTTATAAATAAACTGGTTTTCAAGCATAGAGCCAGCCCCAACGATAATAATACACTATTTAAAAAGACCTAAGGCAATGAATTCCATTTCCAATGGAAAAAAAGAACTGTGCAAACAAGCTTAAAACTACTTTTTTTGTGCCAGTGTTATAAAATGTAGCTTTTAATAAAACCTTGACCCAAATGCTAGCAACTTCAGAAAAGAATTTGGGTGGGGAAGAAGAAAGTTATTTCATTTAGGAAAAACAACCACTATCTTTTTCCTAATCTTCAACACACACGATTTAAACATATAACAGCTGCTGTATCACTTTACACAATTCCTATGTACTGGAGCAATAACAAGATCTAAATACAATTATATTTTTTTAAACACTGGGTCAAGGCTTTACATAAAAATACCATCCTACTTTTCCCCCTAAGTTTCTAAAATATGACGTACTTTTCCCCAACATCTGCAGCCATTCAGGAATTTTTAGGAAACATTTGTGCATGATCTTAATTCCTAATCCCTGGCTCTTTGGGCTCAGTGACAAAAGATCAAAACCACCAAAAAATGAAGGTTCACTTGAAGTCAGATGAGAGATCCTGGCTCAATTAGTCTCATAGGACGAAAGCAGTGCTGCATCAACTGGCTCCATGCAGGAGGGGCATGTGAAGGATCTCATCAACCAGTCATCTATACAGTCCAGGTGATAGATGTGCATGCACGGCAGAAATCGAATTGGGTCCCCATAAACAAAGTCCATCATACAGATCACACACCTGTTGGGAGTGAGAGAGAAATAATCAGAAAGCATTTTTAGAGAAGTGGTCCGTATAGAATAATCTTTAAAATCCCATTACAAAGACAGTGTTAATCTGAAACAGATAAAAATGGTTTGCCAGTCATCCTACCATCAAAGCAAATTGAAATTTTTTTCCTATAAGTGTTAGACCATCTACAACCTATCATTTCAATCCCCTGGAAATATGCAGACTTTGAGAGCAATCAACAGAACAAAGAGAAATGGACCACATGGGGGTCAAAGCCATTGCTAGAACTGTGCTTGTAAAACAGCTACATGTAGAAGACACTGAAAGGAAAATGTGATGCTTTAGGTAGGAAACCACTGGCTAGATAAACTTTGTTTACACGAACTGAGTTTTTAGTTTAAGTCCAGAAATAAGAGTTTCCATTTTAATAACTATATGTATCCAAAACAGAACCACTAATTTCAGCCTATTTACTAGGCTGCTGTAGGCTGGAATTCTCTTTATCAATCCCAGTTTCAAGTTCACTGCACTTTCCTTCAGGTTCAAAAAGCAACACAATTCTGCAAGTGTTTCAAGTCAGTGTTCTAGACTGACCAGTGTGCTCAGTGGTTAGTATTGACCCATGAACCAAGAGGTCACTTCCTGGTCAGGGCACATGCCTGGGTTGCAGGCTCGATCCACAGCAGCGGGTGTGTAGGAGGCAGCCAACTGGTGTTTCTCTCTCATAGGTGTTTCTCTCTATCCCTCTGCCCTCCTCTCTCTCTAAAGTCAATAAAAACATATTTTAATAAAAAAACAATGTTAAAATTCTGCATCTCTTTCTCCACCAGTCTTTTTTTTTTTTACTTATTAAAAAGGTGTTCTAGATAGGATATGATCCTAAGTGCTAGCACTAAAATTTAAATGGTGCTATGGCTCAAACAGTCAAACATCAACAAAGTAAATTAGATTATGCATGTATTGGCAAGACTACTCTCAACCTAAAAGGAGTATGGCTGTCTTTATTAGAAACTCTCAAATAATAACTCTGAGGACAAAAACTCCCCAGAAGTAAAATTTTATACAATATTCAAATCGGCAGGCTTAATAATATTACTCCACAAATTAAGAAATGGATACAAGATTTTCCTCATATCACTAAAAACCGTTAGTAAACAATTTTACTTTCAGTCTGATAGCTTTTATTTATATATTAGAGGCCTGGTGCACGAAATTCATGCATGGGGAGAGGGGGGATGGTCACCTCAGGCCAGCCTGCACCCTCTCCAATCCAGGACCCCTCAGGGGATGTCCGACTGCTGGTTTAGGCCCGATCCTGGGGACATCCCTCTCTCAATCCTGGACCACTGGCTCCTAACCGCTCACCTGCCTGCCTGCCTGATCACCCCTAACTGCCTCTGCCTGCCGGCCTGATTGCCCCAATTGCCCCAAAAAAACAGCCCCCGCCGGCCTGGTCGCCCCACGCAGCCTGCTGTTCGGTCATTTGGTTGCCCCTCACTAACCCCCCTGCCAGCCGGGTCGCCCCACACAGCCTGCTGCTTGGTGGTTTGGTTGCCCCTCACTAACCCCCTGCCAGCCTGGTCACCCGACGCAGCCTGTTTGGTTGCGATGGTCGCTTAGGCTTTTATATAGATAGATATACAAAATTCTAAGAATAAGCCAGTTGATTATGGCTATATAACTTATCAATGTATTCAAATCAAAGTATTCCTATACCACAATTTACTTAACTATACCTCTACTATTGTTTTTAACTGAATAAAACTATGGTGAATATTTTTATGCATAAGGCTATAGGAGAGTGAAGTAACATTTTGGGATAGATCTCTAGAATTAACTGTCTCAAAGGGTACAGACTTGAAGGTCCTTGACACATTGCCAAATTGCTTTCCCAGCTGACAAGGCAATGTTGGTGCTAGTTTATACTCACACAGATGAATCATTTTTTTAAAAATATATTTTATTGATTTTTTGAGGAAGGGAGAGGGATAGAGAGTTAGAAACATCAATGAGAGAGAAACATCGATCAGCTGCCTCCTGCACACTCCCTACTGATGTGCCTGCAACCAAGGTACAAGCCCTTGACCGGAATCGAACCTGGGACCCTTGAGTCCGCAGGCTGACGCTCTATCTACTGAGCCAAACTGGTTAGAGCTAGATGAATCATTTTTTAACTGACATCAACTTTCATCCAAATGGACACAAGCAACATATAAAATGGTCAGAATTCAAATCCTTCTTAAATTACTTTATCTAAACATTATCTTGCATTAACTGTTTATATTAACTGACTTCCAAAATGCAGGAGAATATTTTTCAAAAGAAAATCTCTTAAAATAGACCTTTAAAACATGTATAAATTTATTGAAACTTACTCCCGGATCTTTTTTTCTGATCCATCTCTTCCAGGGTCATAAACTCCTTTAGGCAGATGTTGTATAAGGCCTATTCTTTGAGCTATCCTAATTTGTTCCTCTTCAGTCAGCTGAGTTGCTAGGCGAGTCTGGCTAGGTGTTGGATGATAGACCGGAACTGGAACTTGTTCCTGAATTTTAAGAAATGGAGAAAAGGATTAGTTTTTAAAAATCTGTTTTCTGGTTTATATTTTCCTTTTGTTTCTTCTTTTTTTGGTTGGAAGGGGAAAGGGGAGTTTGGGGAGAGGTAGACTGAGCTAGTGTACAGTAATATAAGATTCTGTTTTAGCCAGCTTTAATTTTAGCATATCTGACCTACTTTGAAGGATGTACAGTAAACACAATCTTCCCTGAAAAAAAAAAAAGCATGATATATGAAGTATTCTCCATGAAGACCATAAAACCCAGATATATTCACTCCTGATACACAAATAGGTAATCAATATAATTAATTAATCTAATGAAATGTATGCAATATTCTGTAGGACACAATGGAGTTTTGTGGCCTCAGTATACCATTATTTATATTAGAACTGGCCATGATAGACTCTTATTTGAAAACTTATTTTTTTCTTTCCACATAGACAGCAACCTTAAAATTAATTTATTTACTTGAAAAGACTGCATATTTTTGCAATAAATTTTTGTAAAATTCCTTTTAGGTTTCTGGATACATATTTGGATATGATAATTGAGCGAGTCAATATGAGGCCACCTTTCCGCCCAAATGGAATAAAGAGCTCTTAGGGATATATATTAAATAGCCAAATATCTACTTATAACATTCACTTACTTGCATATATTACCATAAAAATATACTAATTTAGACATATTGCCATATTGCTTTTTTCTACTTACATTTATAAAGTAATTTTACTCATACTCTTCATACATTCTTTCGACAGATATTCACTGAGTACTCTTAAGTGTCAGGTGATGGGGAGTTGAGAATAAACAAAATAAAAGTTCCTAGAGTGGCCGAAACCGGTTTGGCTCAGTGGATAGAGCGTCAGCCTGCGGACTGAGAGGTCCCGGGTTCGATTCTGCTCAAGGGCATGTACCTGGGTTGCGGGCACATCCCCGGTGGGGGATGTGCAAGAGGCAGCTGATCGATGTTTCTCTCTCATCGATGTTTCTAACTCTCTCTATCTCTCTCCCTTCCTCTCTGTGAAAAATCAATAAAATATATTTAAAAAAAAAAAAAGTTCCTAGAGTGATGGAGGATGCTAGTTTAGATAGTATGCTCAGGGAAAACCTCTCTGATGAGACATCTGAGAAGGTGCCTCAATGAAGTATAAGTTAGATACTAATAATTGTAAGACCTAATAATTTCCTTGTGGCTAGAACTATTTGAGCCACCTAATACGTTTTCCAGAGAACATCTCTACTGAATAAACTGGCGGAGACATAACACTTTGAATCCATGTATGAAAGTTTCATAGGAAATATAATGTCAAATCATAACTACTTACATTAGAAAATAATTATTGAGTTTCCTATTAAAGACATTTTATTTATTTATTTATTTTAAATATATTTTATTGATTTTTTACAGAGAGGAAGGGAGAGAGATAGAGTCAGAAACATCGATGAGAGAGAAACATCGATCAGCCGCCTCCTGCACATCTCCTACTGGGGATGTGCCCGCAACCCAGGTACATGCCCTTGACCGGAATCGAACCTAGGACCTTCCAGTCCACAGGCCGACGCTCTATCCACTGAGCCAAACCGGTTTCGGCCTATTAAAGACATTTTAACATAAGACTTGAAATATTCCTTTTCTCTGAGATTCAGAACAAATGTATAATTAAAGAGCTCAAACCCAGTAAATCCTTTATCAAATAATTAAGAGTATATTCTCTGGCATAAGCAAAATGCCAGCAATTCAAAGTTTAATGTTCTATAAATTTCCATATAAATTAATTAATAGTTACTTTAACTACTTTCATACTTCTATCTAATCATTTAGGAAATAATAAGCATGTGAATGCTTATCAAAACTATTTTTTTCATCTAAATACTTAGTTCATGCATATTACATGCAAAGAAGATACCATATGATTAAGTATGTCTCTTGAATCCTGAAACCTTGGGCTTAAGATATTTCTCTGCCACTTAACAGAGCTACCATGTTTAAGCTATTTAACTTATCTGGATTAGATCCTACCTTACTTATAGTGTTGTTATAAGGCTTAAATGAGGAAGCTGGTGAATTGCAAGAACTCAGTAAATGGCAATTATTATATAATCATTAATATTGCTTTCAAAGAGCTATAACTATTATTGCAGCCAAACTAGCAAGCTTTTCCATCTTACTACCTTTACTCCTGATATTTTTTAAATCTTTCCCTACAGGTACATTGGTCTAAATTCTACCCTATGAAGTAGGTTGTTGACATGAATGAAACATTCTCAGATCCTCTTCCCTGACATCCAATATTGACAGACTCTGCTTCTAGTCTCAGCTTAATTACATAGGTGTTGTCTACCTATAAGAGAATTAGGAAGATTATACAGAATACAGGAAACTTCAGTTACATGTGCAGTCATCAAGTGAGGAGAGTGTCAATTGGTCTCCCACACACCTTTTATTGAATTTATTGGGGTGACCCTGGTTAACAAAAGTCTATACGCTTCAGGTGCATGATTTTACAATACATCATCTGTACTGTGTGCTCACCACCTCCAGCAAGTCTCTATCCATCACCATTTATCTCCTATCCCCTCTTCCACTTCCTTCCACCCACCCTGTTCTAGCTTTCACAGAGGAATATAAGTACCAAACTAACTGTATTTCTCTGGTTGAGCTTGAAAGCTTTCTTTTAGCCGTGTATATCTATAACACTATGTCTACAGGCAGTATTTTGCTTTATAAACAACTAGAGGCCCGGTGCACAAAAATCTGTGCACTGGGGGGGGGGGGGGGGTCCCTCAGACCGGCCTCTGCCCTCTCGCAGTCTGGGACCCCTCGGGAGATAACGACCTGCTGGCTTAGGCCTGCTCCCGGGTGGCAGAGGGCAGGCCCAATCCCTAGGTGCAGCCCCTGGTCGGGCTCAGAGCAGGGCAGATTGGGGAGTTGGGGCGCTGCCCCCTGTCATGCACAGAGCAGGGCGGATCAGGAGGTTGCGATGCCACCCTCAGTCACGCTCAGGGTAGGGCTGATTGGGGGGTTGGG
>NW_005364671.1:1091991-1123657 GCF_000412655.1 Myotis brandtii
GCATGGCTGCCGGCTGCCATCTTGGCTGACAGTTAATTTGCATAAGGATATGCTGATTAGCCAATGGGAAGGGTAGCGGTCGTACGCTAATTACCATGTTTCTCTTTTATTAGTGTAGATGTGTATATACATATACATATATCCTATATACTAAAGAGGCAATATGCAAATTGACCATCATGCCCCCGCACAAGATGGCCACCCCCATGTGGTCACAAGATTGCCACCACAAGATGGCCAGCAGGGGAGGGCAGTTGTGGGTGATCAGGCCAGCAGGGGAGGGCAGCTGGGGGCGACCGGGTCTGCAGGGGAGGGAGACCAGGCCGGCAGGGGAGGGCAGTTGGGGGCAATCAGGCCAGCAGGGGAGCAGTTAGGCATCGATCAGGCTGGCAGGGGAGTGGTTAGGGCAGTGATGGCGAACCTATGACATGCGTGTCAGAGGTGACACGCGGGCTCATTTTTTTTATTTTTCTTTGTTAAATGGCATTTAAATATATAAAATAAATATCAAAAATATAAATCTTTGTTTTACTATGGTTGCAAATATCAAAAAATTTCTATATGTGACACGGCACCAGAGTTAAGTTAGGGTTTTGCAAAATGCTGACACGCCGAGCTCAAAAGGTTCACCATCACTGGTGTAGGCTGCCAGAGTGATGTCTGACTGCCAGCTTAGGCCCAATTCCCCAGGGAGTGGGCCTAAACCAGCAGGTGGTCATCCCCCAAAAGGTCCCAGACTGCGAGAGGGCACAAGCCAGGCTGAGGGAACCCTCCGAGTGCACAAATTTTTGTGCACCAGGCCTCTAGTGTATATATATAATGGGAATTGCAAGTATATCTGGTACAGCATGAGATAAACATATAAAGGCTCTTTATTAATCATACCTCAATAAAGCAGAAATTCAAATAAATAAAATTTAATTTAAAAAAATGAAGTAGATTAGCAGAGTAAGTAAAAACTTCTCAAAAAGGAAGAATTTTGTGCACCAGGCCCTAGCTGGTTTGGCTCAGTGGATAGAGTGTCAGCCTGTGGACTGAAGGGTCCCAGGTTCGATTCCAGTCAAGGGCACATGCCTAGGTTGTGGGCTTGATCCCCAGTAGAGGATGTATAGAAGGCAGCCAATCAATGATTCTTTCTCATCATTGATGTTTCTATCTCTTTCCCTCTCCCTTCCTCTCTGAAATCAATAAAGATATATTTTTTTTTAAAAAAAAGGAATCTTAGAATTCATCTAACACCAACTCTTCCATTTTATCGGCCTAAGTTTGCCTACCTACAGTCACATAATTACCGACAATGTTGGAATTAGAATTCTGGTCTCCCTTTAAGCCCTTGGTCGACAAACTGCAGCTCTTTGGCCCCTTGAGTGTGGCTCTTCCTAAGCCTTAGGAATACCCTAATTAAGTTAATAACAATGTACCTACCTATATAGTTTAAGTTTAAAAAATTTGGCTCTCAAAAGAAATTTCAATCATTGTACTGCTGATATTTGGCTCTGTTGGCTAATGAGTTTGCCGACCACTGCTTTAAGCTAATAATTTCCACTACACTATGCGTGGCTGCTGGATAGCAAGAAGATCAATAAGTTAAATGATGTGGATTTTGTCCATTTACATCACTTTGAAGAACAGTACACTGAAATAACATTTCAAGAAAGCCATCAAAATAAGGCATTTCTAATAAAGGGTTCTATAAAGGTTTTTCATCTGTAATAGAGGTTTTATAATTTCAATAATGTCTAGAATTAAGAATTTCAAAGAACATCAACTCCATCTATAAATTGCCCCTGTGAAAACAGATCCTATTACTGGTAGAAAAATAAACTCTAAGTCTAATCATAACTTCTCTGTCTGTCCTTCAATTGGAACTTCTGTGGGCTACTTCAAATAGTTCTTACTGTAAGGTTGGGAGAAGGTCAAATTCTGCTGCTACCTAACCTAAGAAAGTTGTTTTAAAACAATATAAGACAGTTTCTCCTTGCACTCACTTTGGGAATTTCTAGTGTCCAGTGTCACTTTCATAAACTACCTGGTCTAAAAAGGTAACATAGCCTATTAATTCATTGACTTTTTAAGCAACATAACTGTTGTTCAAAGGAATCTTATTTAGAATCACAATATTTAAGACTGAGCTACTCTGGTAGAATGGGGCCGGGATGGAATGTCACCTAAAGGGGATGTGCATCCCCATCCCCACCCCACCCCTTACTTGGGGTACCTTAGCAGAATCCTATGAATCAATGGAACACAATTTAAAAAACACTTTTATCTAAGAATATGGGATTTTCAGCCTGAAATATTAAAAGCCTGGAGTCTTGGCTATTTACTTTGGTGACTTGAACCACGTCTCTTTATATCTTTGAATATGGAGATAATAGCAGCACTTTAGAGGGTGATGATATACTTGTATATAAGATAACATCAAAAGGCTATGTAAATGTCAACATTTGTAAGTTATTCCAACCCTCAGTTTTCTCCCCATCATCAAATGACTGGTTTGCAGACTTTAAGCTAACTGCTACTGTCCCTAGCTTTGTTCCTGGCTTTTTGGCTTGTCCCTAATACAAGAAACATTTTGACCTCTGTTGTGACCCCTGCCAGCTCTGAGTTTTTCAACCCTTGGATTACCATTCCCAGTCTAAACTACCTTCCTGACTCTCACAGTCCCAGTCCAACTGGCCAGTCTTGATGAGCTGCCATCCACACCAAGATATGACATATATGAAGTCACACTGGAACAACTGGTATAAGACTATGGGTAATAAGGGACTCCAAAATCCTTGAACACACCTACTATAAAAAGAACTAAACTATGAGTAGTATCTCTAAGCATGTGCTTTTTAAGAGGCTAGATTTTTTCAGTCTTATGGTTCACTTTTGTGGACAGAGAACACAGAAAGCACAACAGATATTTTGTACTTGGGCTAAAAAGGTATGTGATTATCTATGCAACTATTTGACTAATGTACTTCCTCACCACTAAACTATAAGCTTGATAAGAGTAGGGATTGTATCTGTTTGCTTACCAATGTATATACTATTTATTCAGCACAGTATCTGACACATAATAGGGACTCAATAAACATTTCTGGGTAACTAAGTGATTTAAACCAAAGCACTCATGTTTCTGTAATTCATGTCACCCTATATAATAAAAGCCTAATATGCAAATTGTCCCCTTGACCAGGAGTTCGACCGCTTGCTATTACATGTGTTGACTAACGGGGCAGCACGGAACGTGCAGCAAACCAAACAAGTCAGTCTAAGACTAATGATGTGGCAATCGGTAGCAGCGAATATTTTAGCAGCTGACTGCCATGTCATTAGTCTTGGACTGACTTGTTTGGTGTGGGCAACAGGCAATATTTTGCTTTCGGAGAACAAGAAAAATAGGTTTATTTGTGTTACGCTTATTAATCTGTGCAGTTATTCAGTGTCTGGTAAGTTAATGTTCAAGCATGTTCTATTATTTTATGTTAACGATTACTCATTTATTTCAGCCCTTTGTATTTAGCATGTCTCTATCAAAATAAACCTACGTTTCTATGAAAAATTAAGCTTTTGTTTTTTTGCAGCCCACATAAACTTAAACCTTGTTTATTTGCCCCATTGTTAGCCTTTGAGTTTGACATGCTTGGATCAGACCATCAGCCAGTGAATTGAAGAGTCACAGGTTCAATTCCTGGTCAAGAGCATGTGGATTCGCTCCCTGCCCCTGGTCGGGGCATGTGCGGGAGGCAACTAGTTGATGTGTTTCTCTCACATAGATATTCCGTTCCTCCCCTCAACTTTCCCTCTCCCTCCCTTCTACTCTCTCTGAAAAGCAATGGAAAAAATATCCTCAGGTGAGGATTAACAAAATGAAAAAAGAATATTTATGCCCACTATCTAGGTTAATGATAGAGAATTATAGTGGAAAGAACACAGACATTTCATGGAATTTTAGCTCTGGCACTAATCAGGTATGCAACCATAATACTTCTAAGCATAAGGTTCCTCATCAGAAAACTGAACAGAATACCTATCTTCAAAGTGTATTATAATGTATAACTAAGAAAATGTAAGTCAAGTACCTACCAAGATAGGGCCTCAATATCTGGGCCTTCCTCTAATGACGTCACTAGTCATCCAAGGTAGACATCCTTCCTAATTCATCATTCTTCTCTCCTTCCCTCTATCCCTTTCAACTACTTAACTGTCTAAATTTAAACATTTTCCCCTCCTTAATGCTTTCTTTAATTATCCATGCAAACAACAAAAACAAACAAGACAATCCAAGGAAAAGTATTTACCTTAAAGAAAATGAGTAATTTAAAATTAAAATGTGTGTTAGGAAAAGAAATGCAGCAGCATGGAAAGGGTAGAACAAAAAAGAAACAAAGGATTCCAAAATATGCTGAGGCAGAATAAAGGAAAAAGAGAGAGTCAGTCACACAAAAAAGCAAGGTCTGCCCTCATGAGAACAATCTCTGAAGCATTCCAGTTGCTTGTTAATATATAATGAAGCACCTATAAAAGGATGGATGTTGTGAAAAATATAATGGGCCCCAATCCTAGGGAGTTTACAAGCCAAGAAAGAAACAGATCAAAATATAAACATGTCTATCTGAAGGGTACTGCATTAAAAGTTGGACTGAATTTAGGGAATATGATATAATTTCAGAAACTAAAACAATGCAGTGGGGAAGTGCCTAAATAATGTGCTGAGGCTGGAAATAGTACAAGTCTGGTTTGTGGTAAAGGAAAAATAAAGTCACTGCTAAAGAATGCAGCTTGTCACCAAAAGCTGTATCCTTTCCTCCAGTAAAAACTGAGTAAGCTCTTCTGATTTTTTCCATACAGCCTTACAAGTGGCTGCTGGCACCACCCCCTCTCCAGCTGCAGTCTTCCACTGGGAATGTTTTCTCTGAATTTTGCCAGACTGAAACTCAAGGCCATAAAATGGAGAATTTGGAATAGATGGTCTCAATGCATATTCTAACTGCTGTTCAATGATTCTTGACCAAGAAACCCCCAAACCAACCAACTATCCAACCAAAAAACCCAAAGATTAGCATTAATGCAGTTCCGGAACCATAAAGGATAATTTTTACATAAATTATACAATCATACGTATAATTTAGAGGGGGAAAGAGTTAGCATCCCATTCGTACACGGGGGGAGGGAAGGGGTCCTCAGCCCGGCCTGCACCCTCTCCAATCTGGGACCCCTCGGGGGATGTCTGACTGCCTCTTGCAATCTGGGACCACTGGCTCTTATCTGCTCGCCTGCCTGCCTGCCTGATCAACCCTAACCCCTCTACCTGCCTGCCTGATCGCCCCTAACTGCTCCCCTTCTGGACTGATCACCCCTAACCGCCTCTGCCTCGCCCCGCACCCGGGACCCAGGATTCCCTCCTCCGGCCAGTCGCAGGCACCCGGGACCCGTGCTTCCCTCCCTCTGGCGGGCCGCAGGCACCCAGGACCCGGGCCGGCTTTGCCCAGGCCGGCCACAGCCGCAGGGGACCATGGGGCGGGCGGCTTATCTCTCTCCTGGGCCGCAGCCTGGCTGGTCCCCGTTCCTCTCTCCCCAGTGTTGAGTCTGAGCCGTTAGGGTGTGATGGCATGATGGAGTGAGGGCGTGATGACCACTTGCATATTAGCTCTTTATTATATAGGATTATATAGGATGAAAAAATATACAAACCAGAGTGATCTTCACGGGGAAAAAACACTGCTTCCAGGGAAGTGGTTCGGCATTTGTTTGCTTAGTTTTTAAAGAAATGAAAAAGTTGGCTTCTTTCATTCGTTACATAAATATTCACTGACCACTTATCATACAGGGTTATAAACAGTATCCTAATTAGAGAAGGGTTGGTAGGCATTATCACCACAGGCACTCAGTATTAGCAAGTCATTAGATAAGCTTATTCATCTACCTAAATATCAAAACAACTGAAATCAAGGTCACATTTTGAGCCCAGGCACAAATTATAGTATTTCTTGAACACCCAATCACATTTCAGATACTGTTTTAGGCAAAGGAGAAAGATATTGACCAAGTCAGATAAGGTGTTTATGAAGCCTAAATCCCTTATAGCAGGGGATAGAGAAATAGTAAACAAAAAGAAGATACTACCTTACCCACAGGTCCTACTATTCCTAAACTGCCCATGATCTGGCAACTTCTGGGACAGGCATACTAGTACATTCTAGTTGACCCATAGGGTAGCGAACATTTGATGACATGTACCTCCTGACTGGTAAAGAGAGATTGAACCAATTAGATTCTTCTTTTAGAATTAGAATTAGAAAACTGAATCACAACTGACCTGAAAGGTCATCAAGCAGCAAATAAGAGGTATGTGTAAACTGAAGTTATAAGGAAACTGATAGTATAAAAGATAGATTAGAAATGCTGAGTGAAGCAGAAATTGGGAGAGCCCACAAATGAAAAAGCCGGAAGCCCCTAGGTAAGAGAGATGGGTATTGGTTCCTTGAAAGCTTTCTGGTTCTGATCATTAAAATAAGCACCTCAGAGTTAATTTTGTCTAAAACAAGAGTTTCCTTAGCACAGTGGTCGGCAAACTGTGGCTCGAGAGTCACACGCGGCTCTTTGGCCCCTTGAGTGTGGCTCTTCCACAAAATACCACGTGTGGGCGCGCACGTACAGTGCGATTGAAACTTCGTGGCCCATGCGCAGAAGTCTGTATTTTGTAGAAGAGCCACACTCAAGGGGCCAAAGAGCCGCATGTGGCTCGTGAACCGCAGTTTGCTGACCACTGCCTTAGCACCACCACCATTTTATTCTCTAAGCTAGACTGCCTTTTCCTTCTCACCAAGCAAACTAGCTTCCAGATGGGAAATAGCACCCACTTACTGAAAAAAAATTGCTTACCAGTGGGGCAGATCTCCAGGGTAGTTGTAGACCAAGAAATATTACTCGGTCTAAATGTATGAGTTATTCTTTGTTACAGCCAAAAAACACTGAAATTTTTCTCATTTAAGCATCCTATCTTTCAATTTTACCAGCTCAAAGAATAAGAATATGCATTTCATAATTTGTCTTTCATACTTAAACAGAAAATGCAAAAATAATATTCCTACTTAAAAGCTAAAAGCAATAAGCCCAAGAATCTTTGCAAAACCAATCATCAGAGTCAGAATATATGTACCTTTAAGGAGTTAAAAGATGTAAGCTAAAAAAAAAAAAAAATGTAAGCTTAAAAAAAAGTGTATTAATTCCAAAAAGAATATGTCTGTAGCAGCCAAGGGTTGGTTTTGAAGCTCAGGAAGTCTGGTATTACATTTACTGCATTAAGTTCTCTAACAGATAACCTCCCCCTCTTTTTTTTTTTTAAAGTTATTTTTTGAAGGGCCAGGGCTAACATCACCAATAAATATTAATTTCTTCCAAAGACTGTTGAACTTAGGTTGAATTTTGCAAAATAACTCTTTAGGAAATACATTTCTTGGATTCTAACAATTTTTGAAGCTAAGTGAAAAACCATTTTAGCCCAGCAAATGTACATACCAATTAAAATTTACATTCTGAGTGCAAAAAGCATTGAAAAAAAATTTTTTTAAGTACATCTCACGATTGAGAAAATATGATATCACTATAAGGCAAAACACCTACATTTAATATAATACCTTTATTGATATATAATTTACACAATATAATTAACCCATTTAAAGTATACAATTGAATGATTTTTATGTAACCATTATCACAATTTTAGAACATTTTCATTATACCCAAAAGAAACCCCATATACCCACTAGCAGTCATTCCCCTATCCCACCCCCCCCAAATGCCCCAGCCTAACCATTCATCAGTTGATGGACATCTGAATTGTTTCCACTTAATGGCTATTATAAATATACTACTGTGAGCATCTGTATACAAGTTTCTATGTAAACATGTTTTCATTTCTCTTGGATATGCTTTTATAGAGAGGCAAGTTTGGATTCCCAAGAGACCTTGTTTAAAATTTGGGACATACAAAAAATAAAAAAATAAAAATAAAAAAAATAAAATTCAGGACATACAAAATATTTTAAATTATTTCACAATCTTATCTTTTTGGCTCTGCGTCATGAAATGTTTTCTAAACTGCAAGTCAAGACCAACCTGTGGGTTGTGAAATCAGTTTTAGAGACTCACAGCTAGGAGCTTTTAAAAATATAAAATAGAATATACAGAATCTATACTAATAAAAGGGTAATATGCTAGTTAGACCAGACATCTTCCGGATGACCTTCTGGACAAAGCCACGGTGGCAGGGCAGAGGCAGAGGCAGTTAGGGGCGATCAGGCCAGCAGGGGAGAGCAGTTAGGGGGATCAGGCTGGCAGTTAGGGGGATCAGGCCGGCAGGGGAGAGCAGTTAGGGCGATCAGGCAGAGGGGGTTAGGGGCGATCAGGCAGGCAGAGGCAGTTAGGGGTGATAAAAAAAAGAAGCAGGTTCTGAAGTTTACCCTTGACTGCACCCACCCCGTAAAAGATGGAATCATGGACGCTGCCAACTTTGAGCAGTTTCTTCAGGAGAGAATTAAAGTGAATGGAAAAGCTGGGAATCTCGGCGGAGGGGCTGTAACCATTGAAAGAACCAAGAGTAAAATCACTGTAACGTCTGAGTGGCCTTTTTCCAAAAGGTATTTGAAATATCTCAGCAAAAAATATTTGAGAAGAATAATCTACGTGACTGGTTGCATGTAGTTGCTAACAGCAAAGAGAGTTACAAATTGCGTTACTTCTAGATATACCAGGATGAAGAAGAGCAGGAAGATGAGGATTAAAGCTCATTTACCTAGCAAATTTTGTATGAATTCTTGAATAAAACTTGGGAACGAAAAAAGAAAAAAAAGAGATCTAAATTTTTAAGCTCAATGTAATCTTTAGATTGACGGATACATAATCCTTAGATTCATAGATCCCTATAGGATCAGGGATAGAACTGCATTTCAGTATAACTGCTTTCCTTGGTAATCTTATGTATTCATTCAAAAACAAATCTAAGAAAGGTCCATAAATTTCATCAGATTGCCAAAGGTTTCTGTGCCACAAAGAAGGTTAAGAATTCCTAAGAGGAAGTCTCTGAATTGCAGGTCATGAGTTCATGTCACTGCTGCCAGAAACCACAAAGCCTTTGGGGTTTGAGCCACAGAGTTCTGATAAAGGTGTGCGGTATAAGAATTCAGTTGAATTTTGCTGTTGCAACACTATTAGGTATATTGTCAGACTTCATTTAAGATTAGATAGCATGAAATGGGACCATTTAAAAATGGCTGAAAGTCTGAAATCTATGTAGAAAAAAAATTTTTTGCCCCTCTTCGCCACAAGCTTTTTCACAGGAGTCATGGTGGCCTCGGAGGCAGAAAGGCAGAACTTAGATCTTATAAGGAGTCCTAGCTAATTAAAGCATGTTTTACAAAATAAAAGGCATCTTGAGAAAGAAATTCTAGGGATGAGAGGAAATTCCAGATAATGAAACAGTGGGGAAGAGGAGGGGTATGTGAAAAATGAAACACTGATAAGCTTACCTCAATATTAAAGGTTTCTTTCCTTTATCTTTTCTACTCTCATATGCATGTGGGTAACCTGCTAAAATTGACTTTATTTACTTAAACAAATTTGTGCCAAGGAAACTTTAAAAACACATCTTTTAAACTTAAAAACAACAAGGTGCCCGTTTATGAAATCCCCAAATAGTTTATTCACAAACAAAAAGCTTCTTTACTCATAGGCATTGCCTTTGGGATCTCTCTATTGGCAGCTCCTAGGAAATTTGACAAACTTGATTATCTGATTTTTCCAATATGCAGAATTTTAAGAGAGGTACTGCAAGGGCAGACATATTGATAGCAGACGAAGAACCAGTGAGAATGGGAAAAGACAATGAGAATAAAATGTTAAAACCAAGTACAAGAATTAAAAGCAGAATTGACTTCACCCAGTAACACAAATAGTCCTACATAACTCAAGACTCTAGAGGTGCCATTGTATTACTTCCAGAGTGTAATAACTAATCTAGCAATTATGAAGCAATAAAATGAGATGAAAATTTGCTCAGAAGTCAACATTTCAGTGATTTACGGGAGAAGAAGTGAGAATGGAAAATGAATGTTGTGAAGTTTGAAAAAGGACCCAGTTGAGAATCAGTCTTACTGACTAATTACCAAAGTAGTATACGGGAACAAAAAACGTTGACAGCGGTATTGTAAAATTTTATATCTTTTTGAATGTTTTTTTAAAAATCCAAAATAAATCCTTTTTAAACTGGAAAATTTCACTTAAATCTAATTGCAGCTGTATTTTCTATAACTAGATCCATTAGATTCTCTATGTGATTTTAATACCCCATTTTCCTTTTTTACATTTTTTTTTTTTTTTTTGGTTAATCTTCACCCAAGGGTATTTTCTCCACTGATTAAAAAAAAACAAAACTTTATTGTTGAGAGTATTACAGATGTCCTTGTCTGTGTCCATAGGTAATGCACATATGCATATAAGTTCTTTGGTTAATCTTTTCCTGTGCCCCTCACCCCCTTTCCCTCTGAGATTCGTCACTGTCTCATGTTCCCATGCCTCTGGTTCTATTTTATTCATCAGTTTATTTTGTTCATTAGATTTCTTGTTCATTTATTTTAATTTTTAGATTCAACTGTTTATATATATTTATTGCCATTTTATTGTTCATTATTTTTGTCATTTTTCTTCTTCTTCTTACTGACTGCTTTTCTCTTGCTGCTTTTAAGATTCTCTGTCTTTAACCTTTGGCACTTTAATTATGAAGTGTCTTGGTATGGGCCTCTTTGGGTCCTCTTGTTTGGAACTCTGCACTTCCCGGATTTCTAAGTCTATTTCATTCACCAGGTAGGGGAAGTTTTCCTTCAAATAGATTTTCAATATTTTGCTCTCTCTTCTCCTTTTGACACCCCCATAATGTGATGTTGGTACACTTGAAGTTGTCCCAGAGGCTCCTTACACAATCTTCATATTTTTGAATTATTTTTTTCTTTTTGCTCTTCTGATCGGGTGTCTTTTGCTTCCTTATATTCCAAATCATTGATTTGATTCTCGAAATCCTCTACTCTACTATTGAATCCCTGTAAATTATTCTTTTAGTTAATGTATACTTAATTTCTGAATGGTCCTTTTTCATGTCTTTGAAGTTCTCACTAAGATCCTTGAAAGTCTCACTAAGTTCCTTGAAGCTCTCATTAAGATTCTTGAACTCTGTATCTAGTAGTTTGCTTGCTTCCATTTCATTTAGTTCTTTTTCTGGAGATTTCTTCTGTTCTTTCATTTGTGACCTGTTTTTTGTTGCCACATTTTGGCTGCTTCCCTGTGTTTTTTCTATGCATTAGGTAGAGCTGCTATGTCTCCTGGAATTGGTAGAGTAGCCTTGTGTAGTAGGTGTCCTGTAGGGCCCAGTGGCTCGGTCTCCCCTGTCACCTAAACTGGACACTCTAGGTGTGCCCCTGTTTGGGCTGTGTGCCCTTTCTTGTAGTTGAGCCTTGATTGCTGTTGGTGTCACTGGGAGGAATTTTCCTCCAGGCCAATTGGCTGTGAGTACCAGCTGTGATTACAGTGGAAGAACTGCTGTACAGGAGATACCCCTCCGGAACAGAACTTGCTTCAGTGGGGCTTTGGTGCTTACTTAATTCTGCCCCTTGAATGTGTTGCTGGTAGATGCGTAAAGTTGTAATCTGATATGTTCTGAAACTGTCCACCAGGCGCACTAGCTCTGGGGCCTCCACATAGGTGCAAAGTCAGCCACGGCCTGGGGCCACCTGGCAGGAGCCACAGAGTGACCTGCAGATGGTCGCCACTTGTGTTGGGCCCACAAGTGCCCAGGCGAGGCCAAGCTATCTTGGGCCTCTTATTGATAGGTTTAGGGCATGCTGAAGCCAGCTGCTGCCAACTGCTGCTTGCTTGAGAGATTTTAGGAAAGTCTGAAGCCTGAGCCAGAACAGGCCATTCATATGGAAAAGCCCCTGCAAACAGCTTGGGTGGGGCTGCAAATTGGATGGGGCAGGATCTCAGGGAATCACCAGGGTGGAGCAAAGAGTGCGGGCCATGCTGATGGAAACTTAGATATGGCTGCTAGTCAGCTCTGTGATGGGGGAGGTCCCAGCACAGGAACAATGACCCCTGCAAGCACTCCTGTCTGGGAGAAAGCCTCCCCAAGTTCTTGCTCCTACGCCAGACAATCCAGTTCCTCCCCACATGTCCCTGGCTCTCCCTAAGCTGTTGCCCAAGTGCTGGAGCTTAGAGGGAGCAAGTCTGTGTAAGCTGGTATGCTGGCCCTTTAAGAGGAACTGCCTGGATCTCCAGTAGCCTCCAAGTCACTCAGCCACAATCCTCAGTGGTTTTTATAGCCCAAAGTTACAGGCACTTCTCTTCCCAGCTCTGGAACCCTGGGCTGGGGATCTGGTGTGGGGCTGAGACCCCTTGCTCCTCACAGGAGGTTACCATAGCTGAGATAACCCTCCCAATTGGAAAAGCACCACAAAAGGGTGTCGGACCAGCCAGTTCCAAGCCTCTGCCCCTCCTACCAGCCAGCCAGATTTCAGATGGTTCTGAATGATGGTTGTTCTGTATTTTATTTGTAATTTTATGTGGTTGTGGGAGGCGGCGAGTAGCAGCACTTACCTACGCCACCATCTTGGTTCTCTCAAACACCATTGATTTTTAGAGAGAAAAGAAGGGAGGGGTAGAGACAGAGAAACATCGATGTGAGAGAGACACATCTAATGGTTGCCTCCTGCACTGGCGCCAGGGATCGAGCCTGCAACCCAGGTCCATGCCCTTGACTAGAATTGAACCCTTGACCCTTCAGTCCTTCATCCAATGCTCTATCCACTGAGCAAAACCAGCTAGGACCCTTTTTCCTTTTTTTTTAAAATTAAATCTTTATTGTTCAGATTATTACAGTTGTTACTCTTTTTTCCCCACAAAGCTCCCCTCCACCCGGTTCCCACCCCACCCTTTGCCCTTACCCCCACCCCCCACTGTCCTCATCCATAGGTTTACGATTTTTATCCAGTCTCTTCCCGCACCCCCCACCCCCTTTTTCCCCCAAGAATTGTCAGTCCACTCCCTTTCTATACACGATTCTATTATATTCACCAGTTTATTCTGTTCATCAGATTATTTATTCACTTGATTTTTAGATTCACTTGTTGATAGATATGTATTTGTTGTTCATAATTTTTATCTTTACCTTTTTCTTCTTCTTCCTCTTCTTAAAGGATACCTTTCAGCATTTCATATAATACTGGTTTGGTGGTGATGAACTCCTTTAGCTTTTCCTTATCTGTGAAGCTCTTTATCTGACCTTCAATTCTGAATGATAGCTTTGCTGGATAAAGTAATCTTGGTTGTAGGTTCTTGCTATTCATCACTTTGAATATTTCTTGCCACTCCCTTCTGGCCTGCAAAGTTTCTGTTGAGAAATCAGCTGACAGTCGTATGGGTACTCCCTTATAGGTAACTGACTTTTTTTCTCTTGCTGCTTTTAAGATTCTCTCTTTGTCTTTTGCTCTTGGCATTTTAATTATGATGTGTCTTGGTGTGGTCCTCTTTGGATTCCTTTTGTTTGGGGTTCTCTGCACTTCCTGGACTTGGAAGTCTATTTCTTTCACCAGGTAGGGGAAGTTTTCTGTCATTATTTCTTCAAATAGGTTTTCAATATCTTGCCCTCTCTCTTCTTCTGGTACCCCTATAATTCTGATGTTGGTACGCTTGAAGTTGTCCCAGAGGCTCCTTACACTATCTTCGTATTTTTGGATTCTTTTTTCATTTTGCTTTTCCGGTTGGGTGTTTTTTGCTTCTTCGCATTTCAAATCTTTGACTTGATTCTTGCGATCCTCTGGTCTGCTGTTGGGAGTCTGTATAATATTCTTTATTTCAGTCCGTGTATGCTTAATTTCTAATTGGTTCTTTATCACAACATCGAGGGTCTCACTAGATTTCTTAAGGATCTCAATACATTTATCGGCGGTTTCCATAAAATTCTTAAAAAACCTTATAAACGTGGTTTTGAACTCTATATCCAGTCGTTTGCTGTCCTCCATTTCTGTCATTTGTGACCTGTTTCTTTGTCTTCACATTTTGTCTGCTTCCCTGTGTTGGTAGAGTGGTTTTGTGTGCTAGGTGTCCTACAGGGCCCAGTGGCTCAGCCTCCCCAGTTACCTGAGGTGGACACTCTTGGTGCACCCCCTTGTGGGCTTTGTGCACAGTCTTGTTGTAGTTATGCCTTGATTGTTTTAGGTGTCACTGGGAGGAATTGACCTCCAGGCCAATTGGCAGTGAGAATCAGCTGTGTCTGCAGTGGGAGAACTTCTGTGCTGAAGACACCCTTCTGGGGCAAGACTTGCTTCAGTGGGGCTTTGGTGCTCACTGAGTCTGCCCCCTGAGTGTGTTCCTTATGAATCTGAGGAGTTGTAATCTGGGTGGTCCCACTCTGACCACTGGGTACACTGGCTCTTGGATCTAAGGAGGTGCTAATTAAGCCTCTTCCTGAGGTTACCCAGCAGGAGCTATGAAGAGATATGCAGATTCCCCTTCCTTTTTTGGGGGTTTGGGGGTGCCCAGATGAGGCCCAGCTGAGAAGCAATGCAAGCTGCTGTGGGGCCTTGGGCCTTCTCTTGGAAGTTCTGGGTCTGTCTGGCCCAGCTGCAATTTGTTAGGTAGTTGTCAGGTTGTAAAGGACCCGGGCATTCATATGCAAAAGGCTTTGCAGCAGCCTGGATGGGGCGGGGTCTCAGAATCAACAGGGCGGAGCAAGCAGCTATGGCTGATTCTCAGCCCTGCCCTAAGGGGCCGAGTGTCTCAGTGTCCCGGTAATTGCTGCCAGCACCACTGAGGGAAAGCCGCCCTCAAGTTCCGAGTTCCGCCTGCTGCCAGACCGTCCAGTTTCTCCCTGTATGAGCCCTGGGACCCCCACTGGAGTTCAGAGCAGTCAGGAGCCTGTGTCTCCCTCCTGATTGAAAAAGACAACTGCGTCCTCAGTTGCCAGCCCTTTTCGCGGGCGCCTCTGTACCTCTGTACTTTACTTCCCCACCTCCTCTGAGTCTCACTGTGCTTTTCTCTTTCCTTCTAGTTGTAGACTTTCCACTCAGCCAGCCTTCCTGTGGTTCTGGATGATGTCCGTTTTGTCTTTTAGTTGTATTTTTGAAGTGGTTGTGCGAGGCAGCAATTTCAGGTGTTTACCTATGCTGCCATCTTGGTTTCTCTGTCCTTTATTTACTTTTTAAGAGTCTTATATTTTGGATATCTTTGCTCCTCCATTACCCTATTGCTTTGGAACTCTCTTACCTCCAAATCTACTACTGTTACTTTCTACATTTTTAAAAACTATTACAGTAAGAGGGAAGAAACTAGGATACAAATTACCAGTGGAGATAATGCTAAATAAAATACATGCACACCATACAGTAAGTGCCCACTTAATGTCGCCAACAGGTTCTAGGAAGCTGCAACTTTAAATAAAATAACGTTAGTATAAAGAAACCAATTTTACCATAGGCTACTTGATATAAACAAGAATTAAGTTCCTATGGTATATTTTTTATCACAAAAACATCACCAAACTTTTAAATAAAAACCCAAAGCACTTCTAATATTAAACATTGAATAAATATGAGATTTCCATACTATTAAGAAAGATTAATAGAAACAAGTACGATAATTCTTTTCCAATACACTTATTCCAGTTCAGATTCCAGGGTGAACAAAGCCCATCCCAGCGACTCAGGGCACAAGGCAGGAACCCATAGGGCAGGAGGCCTTTTCATGGCAGGGCCACTCACACATCCCCACACTCACTCAGACTAGGAGAACTGAGACATACTGATTCACCCAAAGTGCACATCTTTGGATGTGGGAGGAAGAAACCAGAGTACTTGGAGAAAACCACCCAGAAGTGAGAATGTGCCAACTCCACACAGACAGTGGCCCTAGCCAGAAATCCTGCCCATCCCCTCCCCATCCCCCCCGCCCATTAATGTTATAATGAAACCACATTGAAGGAAACAATGTTATTCGAGGACCTACTGTACTATAATTAATCTTTTTTTAAAAAAAATGTTTTTATTGATTTCAGAAATGAAGAGAGAGGGTGAGAGATAGAAGCATCAACGATGAGAGATCAGGATTGGGCCTGCAACACGGGCATGTGCCCCGACTGGGAATCGAATCGTGACCTCCTGATTCATAGGTCAACACTCAACTACTGAGCCATGCCTGCTGGGCCAATTCATCTTAATTAATAGACAGGAATTAGTGCTTTAATATTTATTAATAATAAATGTACCATATTTTATTTTGATTTGGGAGAGAAAGATTAGACAGCAAGCCCTGATCACTTAAGGGGGGGAAAAAAAGGTTAGAGAACATGGGAACACCAAAAACACACTTTGCTAACTTTATCATTTTGCTGAGTGGCAGCTCTGCTTATCTTCAAAAGACAAAATAGATGTTATGCACAGGGGTATTTTTGTCAATTTAGCAGAACACTGCTATGCAATATGAAACCTACTATTATATGATTTATGAAATGTTTTTAACCAACCACTTCATTATAAAGAAGTCTCATTACCCCAATTATCACTGTATAAACCACTTCATTCCAATATCCCATTTTCTGATAGATTTCACTCTACTGAAAATGGACTCCCAGGTTCCCATGACTGCCTTTGAGCCAAATCTAGTGTATCATATCTACTTTCATTCTTCTACAATTCTTCTGCCACACTGTGCAATTACAATTACCCCTTCTGTCTAAAACTCAATAATCATAGGATACCCAGTTCTACTGCAAAGCCTGTTTCTTCATCTATAAGATGGGAATAACAATAAACATATTCACAGAATTATTATGAAAATTAAGAACTTCTAGTTTCTAGTCTGGCCTATAAGGAGTTTATAGAAGCCACCACTCCATCATAACAAATTCTAAGAAGATGAACAAACTGGAAAATCAACAACTCTACTTGATCAGTCAGAGAAGTGAGGTCACAGTGCAGACTACTGATTCAAAAATTAAAGAGATAGACAGGTGACTAAAGAAAATCACAACTTACTGGAGCAGGAACCATGAGCAAAACCAGCACTGGGATAAGAAAACCTGAATTATAATTGATGGAGGCTCAGAGAGATCAAGTCTGAGTTAAAAACTCCAGGGGGACCTCCTACTTTTTGTAAGTTTTATCTCCAAGAACCCTACCAGTTTCTCACAGTGAATATCAGAGAAAATTTTTCTTGTGCCTCCAAAAGGGGGAGGAGAAAAGGGACCATTTTGACATATACCAGAGCATTCTATTCTAATCAGGCCTGCCCTCAGGAGAAACTATTTTGCCAGCACCAACCTGTTGGGGTTTTATCAGATGCTAATCTATCTGAGAAAAGGGTAATACTCAAATCCAGCTGGTTCTAAACTTCCATGTGGGGGAAGAGTAATATCCATCGCCATTCACCTCTTGCCATCCTGTCCCACTTAAAGGCGATCACATTAATAAATGCTGGGAATTACAAATTAAAGCAAGCAAATAAAAAATACTATTCTATACACCTATTAGAATGGTGAAAATCCAAAACACTGACATCAAATGCTATTTAGGATGTGGAACAACAGGAACTCTCACTCATTGCTGGTGGGAATACAAAATAGCACAGCCACTGTGGAAGACAGTTTGGTGGTTTCTTACAAAACTAAACATAAATATACTCTTACCAAATATGATCCAGCAAGTGTTCCTTGCTTTTTACCCAAAGGAGTTAAAAACTTATGTCTACCCAAAACCCCGCACATAGATGTGTTTAGCAGCTTTATTCATAACTGCCAAAACCTGGAAGCAACTAAGATATCCTTTAACAGGTATTTGGATAAATAAACTATGGTACATCCAGACAATGAAGTACTATTTACTTAATTTAAATAAATTAGCTATCAAGCTATGAAAAGAAATGGAGGAACTTCAAGTGCATATTTCTAAAGGAACCTTAAATGCATATTGCTAAATGAAATAAGTCAATCTGAAAAAGCTACTTACTGTATGATTCTAACTATATGATATTCTGATAAAGGCAAAATTATAGAGACAGTAAAAGGATCATTGGCTGCCAGGACTAGGGGTAGGGAAAGATGAAAAGGTGGAACACATAGGATTTTTAGGTGAAGGAAACTATTCTGTATGATGCTATAATGGTGGAACCATGTCATTACACATTGTCCAAACCCATAGAGTGTACACCACCAAGAGTAAACCCTAATGTAAACTATCAACTTTGGTTGATAATGTTTCAATGTAGGTTCATTAAAAAAAATATAAAAATAAATAAAATTCAGCCCTAGCCGGTTTGGCTCAGTGGATAGAGCGTCAGCCTGTAGACCAAAGGGTCCCAGGTTTGATTCCGGCCAAGGGCAGGGACCTTGATTTTCAGGCTCCTCCCCGGCCCGAGCCCTGGTCGGGGCATGCGAAGGAGGCAACCAATCTATGTGTTTCTCTCACATTGATGTTTCTCTCTGTCTTTCCCTCTCTCTTACACTCTCTCTAAAAAAAATCAATGGAAAAATATCCTCATGTGAGGATTAGCAAAAAATCAAATGAAAAATCAAATGTGGCTCTATCAAAATCCCAGCTGGCTTATTTGCATAAATTGACAGCTGATCCTAAAATTATATGGAATTACAAAAACTAAGAATAGTGAAAACAATGTTAAATAATAAGAACAAAGGTGGAAGACTCATACTTCCTGAGTTCAAAACTTATTACAAAGCTAGTGTAGTACTAGCATTAAGGATAGATATACAGATCAATGGAGCAAAATTGAAGAGTCCAGCAATAAACCCTTACACTTACGGACAATTGATTTTGGACAGGAATGGAAAGACAATGGGGAAAGAATACTCTTTTAAACAAATGGTGCTGTAACAACAGAATAGTCACACACAAAAGAATAAATGTGGGCCTTCCTTACACTATATACAAAAAATAACTCCAAATGGATCATATACCTAATTGTGTGAACTAAAAATAATTCTTAGAAGAAAACATAGGAGTGAACCTTTGTGATCTTAAGCTAAACTTAAGACACAACCACTGAAAGCTAAAGTAACAAAAGAAAAAAATAAATTGGATTTCATCAGAATTCCTAACTTTTGTGTTTCAAATAACACCATCAAGAAAGTGAAAAGACAATTCACAAAATGGTAGAAAACTTTTGCAAATCATGTATCTGACAAGGGTCTAGAATATATAAAGAACTCTTACAACTCAGTAATAAAGAGACAACCTGATTAAAAATGGGCACAGGATCTGAACAATCATTTTCCAATGACGATATACAAATGACCAACAAGCACATAAAAAGATGCTCAACATGATCAGCCTGTAGGAAAATGCAATCAAAACCACACTGAGATACTTTACTAGTATAGCCACTAGGATGGTTATAATAAAAAAAAATAAGTTTTTGGACAACATGCAGAAATTGGAACCCTTGAGCACTGCTGATGGGTATGTAAAATAGTACAAATGCTTTGGAGAACAGTTTGGCAGTTCCTCAAAAGGTTAAAAATGGAATTATATGACACAGCAATTCCACTAGTAGGTGTGTGACCAAGAGAAATGAAAACACATCTATATAAAAACTTGTACACAAATGTCCTGGCAGCATTCATAAGAGACAAAAAGTAGAAACTCAAATGTTCATCAACTGATGAATGGCTAAACAAAATGAGGCTGATCCATACAATGGAATATCCTATATAATAAAAGCCTAATATGCTAAGTGACCAGTCGTCCATTTAACCAACCAAAGCGTAATATGCTAATGATATGCTAAGGCCACTCAACCACTCGCTATGACATGCACTGACCACCAGGGGGCAGACACTCTGACCGGTAGGTTAGCTTGCTGCTGGGGTCCGGCCGATCGGGACTGAGCGAGTCGGGCCAGCCATGCCCTGGAGCCCTCCCGCGGTCCCTCCCCAGCCCTGATTGTACACCGGTGGGATCCCTTGGCCTGGCATGCACCCTCTCACAATCCGGGACCCCTCAGGGGATGTTGGGGAGCCAGTTTTGGCCCGATCCCTCAGGCCAGGCCAAGGTACCCCACTGGTGCACGAATCTCTAGTTTCACAATAAAAAGGAATGAAGTCTTGACACATGCTACAACAGATGAATCTGGAAAACATTATGCTAAGTGAAAAAGGGTAGCCACAAACAAAAAAACACAACACATATTAGTATGCATATTGGATCTATTTTTCATTGAGGACGTGCAAATTAAGACCACAATGAAGTACTTCTACACACTTATCAAAATGTCTAAAATAAGAACTACAAACCTGATGGGGTAGCTCAGTTGGTTAGAACATCGTCTCAATACATCAAGGTTGTGGGTTCGATCCCAGGCAGGGCACATACAAGAATCAACCAATGGATGCATAAATAAGTGGAACAACAACAAATTGATGTTTCTCTCTCAAAAAAAATAAATCAATAAATAAAAATAAAACCGATAATACCAGGTGCTGGTAAGGATGTAGTGCAAATAGAATTCCTCTTACACATTGCTGATAGGACTGTAAATTGGTGAAACCACTTTAGAAAACTACTTAGCAACTTATTTTGAAATGCACCAAAAACCAGAATGGATTGATAAAGGGATGGATATGTGTTAAAACAAATATGGCAAAATGTTAACTGCAGAATCTAAGTGGTGAGAATATGGGTGTCCTAACAATTCTGTTGACTTCTCTGTATTTTGAAAAGTACTGTAATAAAATGCTGTGGGAAAAACTAAACATATTCCTACCCTATTACAAAGCAATTCCACTCCTGGATATATAAAATAATCAGGGGCTTATATACATTATGTACATAAAAAGAATGGTCACAGCAGATTTATGCAGCCAAAAAGTAATACAACTCAAATATACATCAATAGTAGAATTAATAAAAAAATATATTTATACAATTGAATACTGTACACCAATAAAAAATAGTATGAACTATTATCACATACATATTAAGAACACAAAAAAAATTCACAATGCTGTATAAATTATTCTATTTAACTTCAAAACTAGGCAAAACACAATTATGGTTATAAGAGGTCAAAATAGTGGTTACCTTTGGGAAAGAGGTATTGACTGTTGGATGGGGTATGAGGGAGTCTTTTGGGGGGGCGTGGAAATAGGCTCAATCTTGATAGTGGTTCTAATATGTAAAAGTACACTAAGCTATTAAGATACTATTAAAAAAATACTGTTTATTGTATGTAAACAATAAAAAGGTTTACACACACATATACAGGGTTGACAAAAGTAGGTTTACAATTGTGAGTATGCAAAACACAGTGTATTCTTATACTATTATTTATTAATTATTGTAGTATTTATTTGTATTACAATTGAAAACCTACTTTTGCCCACCCTTATATATTATACTCTAACTGCATAAGATTGTAGAATTCATGCTCACCACCTATTCATTATTTTTTTGGCTCCAAGTTACCCTACTCATAGTTTAATAAGGGCAGCTCTTTTGCTTTTATTCTTTTTTGTTTGTTTGTTTTTTTGTCAATCCTCACATTTTTCCACTGATCTTTAGAGGATATTTTTCCATTGATTTTTAGAGAGAGTGAAAGGGAAGGAGGGTGGGGGGGGAGAGAGAGGGAGAGAGAGAGAGAGAGAAGAAGAAGAAGAAGAAGAAGAAGAAGAAGGAGGAGGAGGAGGAGGAGGAGGAGGAGAAAGAGAGAAACATCAATGTGAGAGATCTCACATCAATTGATTGCCTCCCACATCCCCCTAACCAGGGCTAGGGATCAAACCTGCAACCCAGGTATGTGCCTTTGGCCAGGAATTGAACCCAAGACCCTTCTGTGCTCAGGCCAACACTCTAATCACCGACACCAGCCAGGGATGCTTTTATTCCTTTTTTACACCGATGTTCACATAAGACTTCATTTAAAGTCTTCAGAACCTAAAAAGTAAGTTTGTGATTCACTGTCTTATCACAAATTGATCCTCCAACTTCAAAGTTTACATCAAACACATAATACTTGATTATACTACTTCACAATGAACTATAATAAAATGCTTCATGTATAAGCATTAATTTTGGCCCCTTAACTAATATGGTAGCTTCCTCAGGAGTAAAGGATTCATTTCTCCTTTCCCCTTGGTGCCTAACATACTTGGTGACAGAAAATAAGTATCAAGCATCCTGCTTTTTATCTTTAAAGCCTTGCAACTCAGTTTATGGTAAATTGCTTCTTCCCCACCCCTCCCCCAACAGATCGAAGAATTAAATGGTTATACAAAATTATATGTAATTTTAACTAGTTGGGTCAGTTATAAAAGTCTCACTCTTCTTCTTCTTTTTAAATATATTTGTATTGATTTCAGAGAGGAAGGAGAGGAAGAGAGAGAGATAGAAACATCAATGATGAGAGAGAAATCATTGATTGACTATCTCCTGCACACTGTCTCCTGCGCGCTGTCTCCTGCACTGGAATCAAACATGGGACCCTTCAGTCCGAAGGCTGACATTCTATCTACCAAGCCAAACCAGCTAGGGCAAAAGTCTCACTCTTCTTAAAGCCATTCAGCTGTGTAAGAAATTCAGAAAATTTAATAAATTTAAAAATAAATGTATCTGGAGGATTGCTTTATTTCCCACACTTTAAGATCTCTTAGTTATCTTACTGTATGCTCTCTGGATTAAGTAACAAGATAATTACTCAACTGGCCCCTGGGAGCACACTCCAGGTTGGCTATTTAATTAAAAGATAAGTATATCTTTTATATTCACGTTAAACTAAATTCAATGTATTCTTTTTTTTTTAATCCTCACTCGAGGATATGTTGTTGTTTTATTAATTTTAGAGAGAGGAAGGGAGAGAAGGAGGGAGGGAGGGAGGGAGGAAGAGAGAGAGAGAGACATCAATCAGTTGCCTCCTGTATGTGTCCCAACCGGGGATGGAACCTGAAACCTAGGTATGTGCCCTGACCAGGAATTAAACACGCAACCTTTTGGTATAGGGGACAACATTCCAACTAACTGAGCCATGTGGCCAGGGCTGAACTCAAAGTATTCATAATCAGTTAAAATAAAGGAACTCTTCTAAGACTTTAAAAGCAACATACAGCCAAATTGAATGCCAAAATCAAAAGGTCAGGCAGATTCTCCAAGAGCAGAAAATATATTTAGTTCTCCCTTATCACTTTACTTCTCAATTGCATGTAGCAATCTCTTCTGCCATTAAAAACACACACTTTGGTTGTCTGTAAGCCAGCGTTTCTTTACATCCTTCACTTACATTTCCACTTTTTGTGGGTCTTTAGAATCTTTACCATATCACTCTTAATTTCATTTATCTATATATATAAAACCCTAATATGCAAATAGAACGGCAGAACTGAAAAACCGGTCACTATGATGTGCGCTGACCACCAGGGGGTGCGTGCGGAATATGGTGGGCGTTGGCCACGGCGGGGTGGTGGAGCAGGTGAGCAAGGGCGCCAGACCAAGGAGGGGCGTTGGTTGCTGTCATTGGGGCGAGCCTCTGGTGGTTCCTGAAAATTCTTTGCTCCTGTGCACCGCGGTCCCACCCGGCACACGCACCTGCTGCCGGCGGCCGGCCCCATTTGAACCCGCTGCCGGTGCTGGAGCCACCGCTTGCACCTGCTGCCAGTGCCAGGTGCCAGCCCCGATTGCTCAGCACCATTAGCAGGTGCAAGCTGTGGCTGCCAGCCCCGATCATCCCTCAGGGCTTCTCTACCTCCCCCTGTTCCTGAGGGATGACTGGGGCTGGCAGCTGCCGCTCGCACCCACTGCTGGGGCCCGGCCCCCGTCCCGATCACTCAGCACCATCAGTGGGTGCAAGCGGCGGCTGCCCACCCTGATTGCCCCTGGGGGCTTCTCCACCTCCCCCTGCTCCTGAGGGGCAATCGGGGCAGCAGCTGCCACTTGCACCTGCTGCTGGCACTGGCCCCAATCACTCGGTGCTGTCAGTGGGTGCAAGCTGGGCCGGGGCCGATGGGCCGAGACCTGCCCCTGTGCCCACCATAGCCTTGCAGCCCACAGTTCCTTTTCAAGGTGCACAAATTCGTGCACTGGGCCCCTAGTATAACAATCCTGAATTCTGAGTGTCTGTAATAATATCATAAGCGTTTGTTAAATTCATTATTAAAAGTTACTGGTAAGGAATCTACTTCTGGAAAATTGTTCTAGCCTATTTTTTAATAACCTATTTGAATAAATGAAAAAATACATCATCCCTATCTCTTTGCTTGAAGGAAGGTAATACACAAAAGATAATTAAAAATGGCTTGAGCCGAAACCGGTTTGGCTCAGTGGATAGCGCATCGGCCTGCGGACTGAGGGGTCCCGGGTTCGATTCCGGTCAAGGGCATGTACCTGGGTTTCGGGCACATCCCCAGTGGGAGATGTGCAGGAGGCAGCTGATCGATGTTTCTCTCTCATCGATGTTTCTAACTCTCTATCTCTTTCCCTTCCTCTCTGTAAAAAAAAAAAAAAAATCAATAAAAAAAAATGGCTTGAGACAAGATGACAAAGAAATACAACATTTAATTCCAATTGTATTTACAATCATCCTTTCATTCCCCTCCTCATTTAAACTTAGCTGAGGCATAATAAAGACAGAAGGGAGGCCTTAGCCGGTTTGGCTCAGTGGATAGAGCATCAACCTGCAGACTGAAGGGTCCCGGGTTTGATACCAGTTAAGGGCACATGCCAGAGTTGTGGGCTCGATTCCCAATAGGGGGCATCCAGGAGGTAGTCAATGATTCTCTCTCATCACTGATGTTTCTATTTCTCTCTCCCTCTCCCTTCCTCTCTGAAAATCAATAAAAGTATTTTTTTAAAAAAGAATGAATTACAGCAATATTTAAAAAAAAAAAACAGAGGCAGAAAGAAGGAACACAAGTTGAATAAAAAAGTCAGATAGAACCCATAGTAGCTATTCTGTGACAATTTTTCTGTTTAGAGGGAACCAAATAAAATTAAGACCTTTTTAAAAAAGAATCCCATTCTAAAGTATTGTACTAAGATTTTAAAGCTCTAAATTTTACAATAAAATGTTTCTAGAAAGCATTAACTAAAAAATATTTTAAGAAAGTCAAGTTTTCCAGATCTTATCTACCAACTTATTATCCCATCTTCTCAAGTTACCCTATAATTAGCTCTAGAATTAAAGTGACACACTGACTGTCCTACTCTTAAAGGTGCATACATGCTTAATGGCAAAAAATCAGTCTTAATTAAAGGACATCCAGAGTGGGAAATCATGCATAAACAAACAAACCCGCTACAACAAAGATTATAAGTAAATAAGCAAACTTTGATAATTAAATAACCTTAGCTTATTCATTTTATAAAAACCAAGGCAAGCTAAACTACATAGAACACAAACCAAACTTGAATGAAAAAGATAAAGAGATTAACTTTCCCAAAGTTCATGCACTTTATAAATTAGAAGGGACAGGACAAAACTCGATACAGTCAGATAAAAATAGTTAATGTGGGAGAGGAAAATATCAGAACCCTTTAAAGTACAAAGGCCAAACCACTAAAGCACATGGTTCTGGGAACAATTTATATTGAAGCAAACAACCAGCCTAGCCACGGAGGTTAGTTGGTTGGAGCGTCATTCCCATACGCCAAGGTTGCAGGTTTGACCCCAGGTCAGGGCACATACAAGCAGTATCCAATGAATGCATAAATAGGTGAAACAACAAAATCAATGTTTCTCTCTTCCCCTTCCTCTCTCTCTCTCTAAAAGCAGTAAGTATTTTTAAAAATGCAAACTTAACACTCTTACAGAAAAACAAAACTGATATTCACATTTACTCAAGCAATTGAGTGCCTACTATGTGAAAAACAGTTCTAGCAATGCAAAGATAAATCATCAGATTTGGATTCTAGTAGAGATGTGATATTGTTATAATTAAAATCAAATAGGAAGGGTAAAGAGAGTGTCTGAGGAATGGTAAACGAACTCCTTAAAGTTCGGAGTACTTAAAGAAGTTCGGAGTAAGAAATTATTCATGTTGGAGGAGATCAGAAAAGGATTCATGGCATTTGAGCTGGACCTCCAAAGCTAGAATTTACATTTGAAATTAAGGGATGAGTATTCATGGCAATGGGAATAGAATGAGCAAAGGCAGAGATTGGAAAACAGAGGCATATATAGATTACAACAAACTGTTTAGTCTGACTAGAGTCAGACTTAAAAAGCTGAAAAACTATATAAGGAGCCAGATTATGACTTTGACAGAGATTTAAGACAGAGATTTTCAGTGACAAGTCATGAAGAATCATTAAGGATTAAGAGGCAAGGGATCGGATCTGGTTAGAATTTGTTTAGCAGCAAGGAATGAAATGAATGGGGAGGAGAGATGTCAATTAGGTTATTATGAGAGGTAATGAGGACTTCAATTATGGTGGTGACAATAAGAGGGAGATGGCATAGTTCTAAGTTAGTCACTGGGTGTCCAGAATATGTAAGGTACCATTCTACTCCACCAAGAAAATATAAAATCCAGCCCTGGCTAGTTTGGCTGAGTGGATAGAGTGTTGGCCTTTGGACTGAAGGGTCCCAGGTTCAAATCTGGTCAAGGGCACATGCCTCAGTTGTGGGCTCGATCCCTAGTAGGGGGTGTGTAGGAGGGGACCAATCAATGATTCTCTCTCATTATTGATGTTTCTCTCTCTCTCCCCCTCTCCCTTCCTCTCTAAAATCAATAATAAAAAAAAAAATTAAAAGAAAATTTAAAATCTTACCCCATTCTCATTTTTAAGAAAACTGTAATCTGGAAAGAAAATAATTGTTAAAGTATCAGAGCTAATTTATAAGGTAATATGATTTCCAAATAATACAAACAAAATCAAGAGTGAGAGAGGAAAATATGGTCAGGGAAGGCTTTATTAAAGAGGTTGGAGTTGATCTGCACCTCAGTGAAAAGGTAGAACTTCAAGAGGAGAAGGATAAATGTCATACATAGGGCATTTTTTTTTAAGTTAAATAATCTGTTCAATAAGACCAAGATATGTGAAATACATTTTGAGGTAATTTCCACCAAAATGGTAAACAAAAATAAAACATAAAAAATCTTCAATTACTTGAATTTAACTTCATAAAAGTATCAAAAAAACAAGATATTAATATATTAATACAGCTCTGTATGCTTAAAAATAAGCATTTTATTATATTATAGAGTTTTAAAGGAGGGGGGTTACTTTTAATAAGTTCTATAGAAGAGATCAAACCTTTTTTAAAAAAGTATCTTGAAGAAAGCTTTATTCAGTCACAATTTGAAATATCCAAAATGTTATGTTTTGTTACTTGTGAAAGAAGCTCCTCAAAACACAATATAACCTAATAAACTCTCTTCATATTTTACATATAAGTGACAACCAGAATTTGAATTCAGATCTATCCAACTCCAAAACCAGAGCTACACTTGCATCCACTGCTATGTTAACAATAACTAATTTTACTTCTGATTTTAAAATGGAAAATGTATTCATCAAAGTGTAGGACAGGAGGAAGAGATTAGTAATTCTCAAGTTATATAACTACTACAAAACTTAGAGAAACATATATTTAGACAGAAATACTGTTAAGTGGCTTTTGTTGTTGTTCAGTGAATATTAAGCTGTTTTAATAAGATGCTGCTCTTGAATTAGCATATGACAAACAGGGTTTTAGAGTAACAGTAGTACCTCAACCTATTCACATATATCTTTGGGTGCTGGGCTACCTACTGGCCCTTTCTTCTTAAGGACCTTCACTCCTCATTTTTTCATGACTTATCCTCTCTCTCCAAGCATATTTCCTTTGTATCTTTCTAAACACTCCAGAAAGAGAGAATAGAGGGCATGCCAAATTTCTTTGTTTTTACCTTCTAATTCAAGAAAAGCTCTAACCTCTTTCCTCCCATTTCTCTAAGAATAAGCATTCAAGTACTTTCTCATAAAATAAACGTTTTGTTATGGAATATATACAGGGTGAACTAAACCCTAAATTATTTTATCAATAATTATTTTAAACTTATATTTAATATTATTGAGATTTGAATTTTAGAATTGATTCCTTAAAAATGATCCATAATAAAGGGAAAAAGGCAGTAGGGATACACATAGTTCTTATACGACATTCAAATGCACTTGCCTCAAAATAAATACATTAACTCATTTTTTAAAAATCCATTCATTCAACCAATAATTGAGTACCTAATGTGTGCCAGGCACTGTTCTAGGTACTTGTAAACTGTTTCTTTAAAAATCCCCTTTCCTCAGGAAGCTTACCGCTTAGTGGGAGGAGAAAGATAATAAACATAATAAGTAAAGATACTGTTAGAAAGTGATAAATGCTATGGGGGGGAAAACAGAACAGAGTAAGGAAGAATTCCAGGATATTGTGGCAAGCTGCAATTTAAAAAGGATGGTCAGAGAGGGTTTAAGAAAGTGTCATTTGAGTAAAAACTTGAAAAAGGTGAGGGAGTCAGCCATGGTGATACTGGGGTAAGAGCATTCCAGGCACAGAAACCAGGGCAAAGGTCCTGGAGTATCCAGGGACAAGAAAGCTGAAAAGGCTAAAGGGAAGCCAGCAGCGGGTAGAGTAGTTGAGTGTGGAGATTTATGTGTGGGGGAGCAGAGGGTACAGATTATATAGGGATTATGGGACACTGTAAGGAATTTGGCTTTTACGTTGAATGAAATGGGTATCCATACAAGTTTGAGCAGGGTGTCATGATCTGTTGTATCAGAATCACTCAGCTGGCTGCTGAGTTAAGAACAGACTTATTGGGCCCTGGACGGTGTGGCTCAGTTGGTTGGGTGTTGTCCCGTGCACCATGCTGGTGCTGGTTGATTCCTAGTCAGGGCATGTGCCTGGGCTGCGGGCTCCATCCCCGGTGGTGTGGGGTCGTACAGGGTGCAATCAATGTCGATGTGGATGTCTCTCTCTCTCGCCCTTCCTCTCTTTCTAAAAACCAATAAAAAATCTTGTTTTAAAAAAGGAATAGACTTATTGGGAAGGCAAGAGAGACCAGTTAGGAGGCTACGAAAAAAGCCCAGGAAAGAAATATGTACTTCCTATAAACTTTGACAGTAATGGTACAGTGATTACTTTTATGCAAAATAAAAAAATCTGTCAGATCCTGCTAATAAGAAATAACCAGAAGTTAGAGCTCTTGGTGTATATATATATGTGTGTGTATATATATATATACACACACATATATATATACATACACACACACACACACACATTGTGCAACACAAACACAAAAATCTCTTCACTACAGAAAAATACCAGTGTGTTCCTTTATAATCATCTATTTCCTTTATGAAAAAAATTTAATTCTGTTGCAGCTGAGACTATCCTTTCAAGAAATTAGTAAAAAAAAATAATTAGCCAATATTCCTGTAACTCTGCTAATTATATACTATTTAAGGGGAGGGGAGTTACTTCTGTCCACTGAAAATATAAATAATTTACCTTGGATTGGTGTGAAATAAATCATTCTTGAAAATCTTATTTCCTTCATGGGGAACAGAATTTTTTCTACTAAAGTTTCTCTTTTTATGTTCCTATTTTTAAAATAAATTCTTTTCTTTCAATTGATACCAACCAAATTTGCATATCAGCATCTGGGTCATTTATTTAAGGAAAGGACAACCACAAAAAACTCCCACTGTCACAAATAACATTCAAAAAATGTTCCTCCATGATACCAAAAAATAAACCCCCAAAACCTCTCATTATCATCTAATCCTCCTGGAAAAAGCAAATACAATTCTCAACACTATGTTATCATAAGTATAAAAGGGGCAATAAGTCAAAGATATTCAATTTGCCTGGAAAGGGGCTAGAAAACACGAACGGAGATTTTGAAATAAAAATCCATTCCACTACAAAAATTTGCTCATGAAACTGAAATAAGCACATACATCGTCTTACAGTATTTTGAGGTAAACAGAAAGTGAAATATAAACAATTTACTTGCTTCAAAGACTCAGAAAGACAGCCAGATTTAGCTTGTGTTTTTCTAAATTAAATCTTGATTGTTGAAAGTATTACATAGATCCCCTTTTTTCCCCTTAGCTTGTATTTTTTAAAGAGACTTTCCCTGTGGCAAGTCTTGGAAGAAATGGGTGTGTAAATTTACAAAACGTAATATGAAATTCAAATTCATTAATTCCTTCAACATATAAGTGCATTTCTGTGCCAAAAAGTGCACGAAGCACTGGGCACATGTACGCTGTTCTCAAGTCTTATATATAGTTTTCATGTGTCCCAGTTACTGAGTATCTACTAGGAACCAGATGCTGGGGACACGACAGCAAAGAGGAGACAGACACATGGCCCCTACCTGCACGCAGGGTCCCCTGTAGAAAGAGGGAAATGCCTCAAGGATGAGCCATCATCTAACGAAACAAGGACAGGAACACTCAGGTGAGTGTTCCGTGTGCTGTTGATGGACGTGTGGAGGGCCCGGGAGGACACAAACAAGGGAGGGAGGGATTCCGGACAGGAGGGAGGGGAAGGCAGAGCCTCCGGCTCGGCGGTGACAGGAGAGCCGCGGCCTCCAAGAGGATTAGGTGTTCACCTGGCCGACCTTGGGGGCAGGGCTCCGCGCACAGGGAGCAGCTGGAGCAGAGGCTCGGGAAGCCCGGGATACAGACCGTGAGCTCGGTCCTGGAGGCTCCCGACGCCACAGTCAGGACTGGCCTGTATTGGCATTTAGGAAAAGCCCCCGAAGGGTTTTCTTCAGAAAACCAGCTTGTGTGATCAGGTTTTTCTGGTGTCCTGAGACACTGGTTTACACAGGAATGAGAAAAGAATAACACTAGGTAATGATGTCACCATGAAACAACAAAGGAGCCTGCCCATTTAGAAAACTAACCGCCCCCCCCCCGGAAAAAAAAAATAAGCCACTCAACTCTGCAAGTCCTTCTGGGAAAAAAAGTTTTTAACCAACACCACTTAAAACCGAAGAAGCGGAGGAAAGGTTTGTTTGTATATATTATGAATAGTAACATCGACATATCTACCTTGCGTTCTCTCCAGAGGGCACAGCTCTTTATTAATTGTGGAAACACACCAGGGGGTGCTGACTGTGGTCCAAAAAGCACTGAAACTCTTCAGAAGAAAGTCTTTGGTACCAAGGGGGAACCACGAGGAACAGAAGGTATGTTTCAAGTCACGTGTAAAGGTTCCCAAAGTTCAAGAGAACCAAGTTTTATTAAGTCAAAGCGTTTCAAAGGTGTCACGGGGTGGAGCCAAGGAGGAGGGGTTTAAAACTTAATAAAAAAATATTGTCAACAACTAACTCTTAAAAAAACAAACAAACCAACCACCACCAAGTACCTCTTGGTCCGAGGGGACTAAGATCACCCCTTCACGCTCTTCTCCCAAGGAGGAGCCATGAACACCCACCAGACCCAGTGAACACAGGCTGGGGTGAGCACCCATCACAACATAACCGGGTGGGGGGCACCCACCCGACCCACCCGCCCAGATCCCAGACCCCAGTCGGTGGTGCGGCGACACCTCGATTCAGGCATAGAGGCAGGAAAATGTCACTCCCAACTCCACCAGCCGCCGGCCCCGGGGCCGAGCTCACCGCCTCGGATCCCTC
>NW_005364671.1:1124517-1136422 GCF_000412655.1 Myotis brandtii
GGCCGCGCTTCCCCCCGCCCGCCGCTGCTCTCGGGGCTGCGTCTCTTCCTGCTGACTCTCAGGTTCGGTCCCCGACTCCGAGACCTTTGAAGTCTCCTCCCCACAGCCACTCTCCCTCCCCGCTTGTCTCGGCTCTTACTTGTGCTCTGTCCTGTCCCGAGTCTTCTCACCACCTTCTGCCTGGTGATCCTTGTATAAACTTGGAGCAGAATGTATCACTCCCATAGTTAAATGGTAAATGCCCCACCCCCCTTTATCCTTTCAAGTCCAAACTCACCAATGAACCTTTCCTATCTATCCAATCACTTCCTTATCCTCCGACGTCACAGCCAGAGAGATTCTTCCTCCAGTTGCATATCTCAGATTGTTCTGTGCCTTTGCTTTCTCACCATCATAGTCCAAGCCACCATCATTTCTCACCCACACTATTGCAGTGCTCTCAAAGCTGTTCTCCCTGCTTTCACCGTTGCCCCCATTCAATCCATTATATGCACAGTTGAATTATCTTTTTAAATGTAAGTCTGATGACATTCTGTTTAAAACCTTCAATAGCTTCCCAATACTGCTATGACTAAATTATTAATTCTCAAATGGTTTAAAAATCTGCCTACCTCCCTAAACTCATTAGCAGCATTGTCTCCTCACATATTCTAAACTCTAGGCTGTCTAAATACTTTCCCTTATCTAGAAAACTGTTCCCTTTGGTTGAGGCCTTTACTCACGTTGTTCTTTTTTTTTTTTTAAGTATATTTTTATTGATTTCAGTTGGTTGAGGCCTTTACTCATGTTGTTCTTTTTTTTAAAAGTATGTTTTTATTGATTCCAGAGAGGAAGGGAGAGGGAGAGAGAGATAGAAACATCATTGATAAGAGAGAATCATTGATTGGCTGCCTCCTGCACGCCCCCATACCTGGGACCAAGCCTGCAACCCAGGCATGTGCCCTGACTGGGAATCAAACGGTAGCCTCCTGGTTCATAGGTCGACACTCAACCACTGAGCCATGCTGGCCCAGGCTACTCATGTTGTTCTTTAACAGAAACTCATTCCAGACCTTCTACCTCTTTCAGGCTAATCATTATCCCCACTGAGCCTTCTTGGACCCAACTGCATTTCTCCCAGGAAACCTCTCCTGACCCTCCAGTCTGGGTTAGTCTCCTCTGTGGCTTTTCTCTGTCACAGTCTGATCAAGCTGAATTATCTGTCCCTCCTCTGTGCAAGGCCTGGCACATTGCCTAAGGTACAGTAGGCTCCTTCTTGGTTGAATGAACAAAACTCAAAAAGCAATGAATGTATGCAAAAGAAGGCAACAAGAAAGACGAGAGTTCTAATATTCACTCAACAAGAAGACAAGAGGCGGGTCTTCACTCCCTTTCTTTTATGCACCATTTCCTGATTTCATTTATTTACTTATTTAAATTTATTTATGTATTTATTTATTCTCCAGAACCTATGCTAAGCACTAGGAAAACTTATTTACCAGACCTGGCTTGTTGCTAATGGAGCTCAGAGTTCCCCTGGGAAGACAAACAGATGAGTCCTCTGCCTCACCCACCAAGGAGTTGTAGAAGGCCTAGAGGAGAGTGATTAGACCATTTGGGTGAGGACCTGAAAGGATTCTTGGAATCCCTATTCTACAAAATCACTATCTGACTTAAATGCACTCATATCCCATGTTAAATATAACCCTTTTGCTGTGTTGGGGTCCAGCCCCAGCAGGTCCAGGGGTTCCCAAAGGTGTGGTCCGAGTCTTTGAAGAAGGAATGACACAGAGACAGCGTTCAGATGATCAGCATAGCCAGGTTCTCCCTTTATTGTCCTGTTACCTCTGTATTTATACCATTTGATCCTATAAGCATGCCTCTATAATCACCTCATGGTATGTTTTGGGTAACTTTCTACAGTTCCTTGGTTCATTTCCATAGTTTCTTATCTGACCTTTGCCAAAAATCCCATCTCCATCTAGTTCTGTTGATTTTAATCCTATCCATTCTATTCCAAAGGTGTTATCTCTATTCCAAGGTTACTACTCTACTGTTCTGTTAAGCTACACGGAAGTAACTGAAGGAGATTATCCTAAGTAAAGATTATGTAGTTTAAGTGTGATTGTTCCTAGTAAAGGTGATTGCCCACCTGGCACTTAGTTAAGGGGTTTTACTGATTTATTCTCTTCCTTAGTCCTGTTAATCCCTAACTCCAGGGAAAAACCCCCACCCGGGGAAACAACCTTTCTCGGGGAGGTGGTCCTGGTTAAAACACATAGCGTTAAGAGGGGGAGCAAACATATGCCATATACACCAGGTCCCTTGAAACATATGCTGTGCAGATGTTTCTTCTCTTCAGCAACTGTGTCAAGCAGCAAGGGTGGACCAGCTTCCGGCATTGCTGTATGCCCTCTTCTCCAAGACTTGCCTTCCTTCCCATTACTAGCTCCCACCTAAATAGGTGTATAACTTAGGCCATGTTTGCATCAGCATCTTTCACACATCCCCCCAAATGATTGCTTAATTCTCTCTAGCTTGGAAAAATGAAATAATTGGATCCTTTGGGCAGAAAATTTCAGGCACAGGCCTCTTTCCCCCCATTGCCATTTTCCTTGTATCCTCTGAACTATTGCAACAGCTTCTTAAGGATGCCCCTGCTTCTGAATCATTCATCTATTTTCCACACTACTGCCATGAGAAATGTGATCAGAGAGCATTCATAGACTTGTGGTTCAGAAATTTTGCATGGCCTTAAGGCTTTGCACCATTTAGTTCCGTCCTTATTTCCAGCGCCAATGAGGCATCCTTACACCCCAGCTACATCACACTACTTGCCATGCCCTGTTTTCACTATGCTTTTCCACCTCTGACTTTTGACATGCTATCCCTTCTGTTGAAATTCAGCCATCTTTTAAGACCACTTTTTAAAATTATTTTTTAATGGATTGATTTGTTTGAGAGGGGCGGGAGAGGGAGAGAGAGAGAATGGGAGATCAAATTATTGTTCCACTTATTTATGCATTCATTGGTTGATTCTTGAATGTGCCATGACTGGGAATCAAACCCACAACCCTGGCGCAGTGGGACTACACTCTAACCGAGCCACCCAGCCAGGGCTAAGACCACTTTCTTTACACAGCTGTCCTTGATTTCACCTAATTGGAATATATGTAACAATATAAAATAAGTGGGATCTGTTATATTGTGTATATCTACATATCATAAATGAATTTCAATGTAATTTTTAATAAATATAATCATAGCTGCCATTTATTAGCTTGAGCCAGACACATTAAAGCCCTGAAAGGTACATATTGATATTCTTGTTTTGTAGGAACAGAAACATGGCTTCACATTGAGGCAGGTCAGTAAGCCACGATAAGTGGAATAGGGAAACAGACAGATAGTTAGATGGCCAAGCAGTTAATAGCCATTTAGTAAATCGCAAAATCCTATTTTCCCTAACCAAGGACAGTTAAGAGTAAATGGTTTACACTTCTGCTCTCCAACCAGAGGGTAAATAGCTTAAATCTCCCTTCTCAGAAAGATAGGTAGCAGAAATTCATTAGTGCCATTTGTGCCAACCACACCCAAGGACAATGAAGTTAAAAAAATAAACCAAATTTTGGCACATCAGCATAAAGCTGAGAAATATACTATTGAGATCCTCCCCTAAGACCTCCGCTAAACTCCCAAACTTTAAAACCCTCAAGAAGAAGGACCCCGCACATGCTTTCCCTCTCCCGAGCAAGTGCTTTTCTCTCCTGAATCATTAAGGGTCCCCACCAGAGTTGCACCTGCGGGGGGGGAGGGGGGGGCGGGCAATGAGCAGTAGCAGTTCATACCAGGCTAACCCCCTGAACCTGTCTCCAAGGCCACCTTTTCTCTGACTTTTCAGTAAGCCAACAGCAACCCCACCTTGGCTCACTTTTTTCCTATCATGTCTCTAGAGAGCCAAAGCAGCCCCACCAAGGCTCTCTCCTGTTGGTTGTTGGCAGCTATTGATTGATTGATTTTAAAGAGGAAGGAAGGGAGGAGGAACATCAATGTGAGAGAAAAATATCGATTGGTTGCCTCCCATATGAACCCCGACCGGGAATCGAACCAGCAACCTTCCCATGCACGGGACAATGCTCCAACCCAGCTGAGTCACACCAGCCAGGGCCTGTTGGCTTCTTTTATCCTAAGCCCTTCCTTGTTTCACTAGCCCCAGCTTTAATGAATATACTCTCAAAGTCACCTGGACTTGTGTTGTGAAATCTTTCCTACACAAAGTAAAAAACCCACATACTGTAGGCTGGCCAGAGGCAGACCCACTCTGGGTCTGGTTCCAGTCTGGTAACAACATAGCTATTCAGTAGTAAAGCCAGGATTTGAATCATATACAAGTTGCCTTTATTAGGCTGTGGGAATGGACTACATCTTTTTTCATCATGATATTCCTCCTTCAGTGTGTAAAAACAAGGGGATGGGAAAGATTTATCTTGAATGCCTTTGACATCCACATGTACCTTTGTAAGGAGGTAGCTATTCAATGATCTCTCTTTCTAACCCAGCTTTAGAAAGGACCTCTTGGGAAGTGCCCTGTGGACCAGAGTGTGAACTAATCACAAAACATAATTTAAAATCAGAAATAGTAACCAGGGCTATTGGAGTGACCAAGACTCTCCTTGACCTAACTCTTCCAGGCTCCTCTAAGCCTTAAAGGCCCTGGCCTTGGGTTCTGTGCTTGACCCACTTATTCCAGTTTAGCCAAAATCTCCCACCCTGGGTATCTGACCACCTTGACCTGACTTGAGCAAAAATCCTACCAAGTAGGTTTGGCTAGAATTCCCCTTATCTCCAATGTTTCCTCTTAGTAATTTAGCATCCACTGACTCCCCACCTTGTTCTTTACCCATAAATCCCCACTTGTTCTTTTTTTAAAAAAATATTTTTATTGATTTCAGAGGGGAAGGGAAAGGAGAAAGAGATAGAAACATCAATGACAAGAGAGAATCATCTATTGGCTGCCTCCTGCACGCGCCACACTAAGGATAGAGCCCGAATACCAGGTATGTGCTCTGACTAGGAATCAAACCATGACCTCCTGGTTCATAGGTCAACACTCAACCATTGAGCCATGCTGGCTGGGCCCCATTTGTTCTTTTTGCATTCACAATGGAGTGCAGTTCTATACTGAGGTCTCTCTTCCCCTACTGTAATAGTTCTTGAATAAAATTTGCCTTCACCACTTTAACTTCTGACTGGCTCTGGTTTTCTCTGACAATAGGTCTAAAGCAAAATCAGATATGAGAGCCAGATTTTCAAAAAGAATAGACTTTATTTTTTAGAGCAGTTTTAGATTCACATCACTATTAAGCAGAAGGTACGGAGATGTACCATTTACAGCCTGTCCCCATACATGCATAGCTTCCCCATTATCAACATTCTGCACCTGAATGATGCATTTGTTACAATGATGAATCTACAACAGGGGTGGGCAAACTTTTTGACTCGAGGGCCACAATGGGTTCTTAAACTGGACCGGAGGGCCGGAACAAAAGCATGGATGGAGTGTTTGTGTGAACTAATATAAATTCAAAGTAAACATCATTACATAAAAGGGTACAGTCTTTTTTTTTTTTTAGTTTTATTCATTTCAAACGGGCCGGATCCGGCCCGCGGGCCGTAGTTTGCCCACGGCTGATCTACAAGGACACATCAATATCACAAAATCCTTGCTTACATTAGTTTCACCCTTGGTGTTGTATGTTCTATAACATTGTTGTGGGAGAGAACATTGATTGGTTGCCTTCTTAGGTGCTCTGACTAGGGATAGAACTCACAACTTAGGTATGTGCCATGACCAGGAATCAAACCTGCAACCTTTCAGTATGTGGGACAACATTCCAATCAGCTGAGGCACACCAGCCAGAGTCCTTTTTCATTTCTGATGTTAGTAATGTGTGTCCTCTCTCTTTTTTTCTTAGCCTGGTTAAAGGCTTATCACTTTTATTGTTTACTAGAGGCCCAGTGCACAAATTAGTGCACGGATGGGGTCTTGGGCTGGCCTGCGGAGATCGGGCTCCAGCTTGCGCCTCCAGCCTCACAGCCCTGCAGCCCCGCCTGGCACTCCACCTTGGCCTGGTGCCGCCCCCTCATCTATTCCACCATCCTACCTGCAGGGTGATTAATCAGGGCTGGGCGGCAGCCCCAACCCTTGCCACTGGTTGCTGTCTGCGGGGCTATCAGTCGGGCGATCAGTTGGGGCCAGGCCCCCTGCCAGGCTCCCTCAGTGCCTGGGAGCCGGGCGGCGGCCCGCCCCCCTGCCACTGCCGCTGGTCGCTGTCTGTGGGGCCACCGGCAGGGCGATTGGGCCCCCGCTTGCACCCGCCTTGGCCTGGTGCCGCCCACTCACCTGCTCCACCATCCTGCCGCAGTCCCGCTCTTGTCAGGCCCATTGGGGCCAGCAGCGCCTCCACTGCCACCTGTGTCACCGATGCCCACCATGTTCAACACCGCCCCCTGGTGGTCAGCACATGTCATAGGAAGCAGTTGGACTCCCGGTCTCCTAGTCAAACGACTGACCGCCCGAGGGGACAATTTGCATATTAGGCTTTTATTATATAGGATAGCATATTATTGTGGTTTTGTTTTTAATATTTTTAAAATCTATTTTTATTGATTTCAGAGAGGAAGGGAGGGAGAGAGAGAAACATCAATGACGAGAGAGAATCATTGCATGACCCACACTGGGGATCGAGCCCCAACTTGGACATTTGCCCTGACCAGGAATAGAATCTCCTGGTTCAGAGGTTGACAATCAAACACTGAACCACACCAGCCAGACTATCTTGTAGTTTTGATTTGCATTTACCTAAAGATCAGTGAGCTGAGCATCTTTTCACATGCTTATTGGTCACTCTTATAGCTTCTTTGGAAAAATGTCTATTCAAGTCCTTTTCCCATTTTTGAATTGTGTTGTGTTGTTGAGTTTTAGAAGTTCTGTATACTTTGGATATTAAGCCCTAACCAGGTATATGATTTGCCAGTATTTTCTCTCATTTTGTGGTTTTCCGTTTTACTCTGTTGATAGTGTCTTTTGTTGCACAATTTTAAAAAGGTTTCATAAAGTCCAAGTTGTCTATTTTTTCTTTTGTTATCTATGCCCCTGGTGTCATAGCTAAGAAATCATTGCCAAGTCCAGTGTTATGAAGCTTTTTAATATATATATATATTTTAGAAAGGAATGAAGATGGAGAGAGAGATAGAAACATCCATGATGAGAGAGAGTCATTCATCAGCTGCCTCCTGCACGCTCCACACTGGGGAGAGATCACAACCCAGGCATGTACCCTGACGGGCATCAAACCGAGACCTCCTGGTTCATAGGTCTATGCTCAACCACTGAGCTATGCCAGCTGGGTGAAGCTTTTGATCTACATTTTCTTCTAAGAATTTTATTGTTTTAGGTCTTACATTTAGGGCCTTGATCTATTTTGAGCTAATTTTTTTATGGTGTTCGCTACACAACTTCATTATTTTGTGTATCTATTTTTTTTCCAGCACCATTTGTAAAAAAAATTGTCCTTTCCCCATTAAATGGTCTAGATGCCCTTGTAAAAAAAAATCATTGACTACATACATGAGGGTTTATTTCTGAGCTTTCTATTTTATTCCATTTGTCTATATGGCTGTCTTTATGCCAAGACCACACTGTTTTGTTTACTCTACCTATGTAGTAATTTTGAAATAGGAAGTGTGAGCTCCCCAGTTTTGTTTTTCTTTTTCAGGATTATTTTGGCTATTTAGGGTCCTTTGAAATTCCAAATAAATTTTAGGATGGTTTTTTCTTTCTGTGAAAAAAAAAGTAGTTGGGATTTTTATAGGGATTATATTGAATCTGTAAATTGTTTTGGGTAATATTTATACTTTATGAATATTAAGTCTTCCATTCCATGAACATGAGATGTGTTTCCTTTTATTATGTCTTCTTAGTTTCTTTCAGGGATGTTTTATAGTTTTCATTGTATTAGTGTTTTACGTCCTTGGTTAAGCTAATTCTAAGTATTTTATTCTTTTTGTTGCTATTGTTAAATAATTATTTTTGTAACTTCCTTTTTAAATTGTTCATTGTTAGTATATAGAAATGCAACTGATATTTGTGTTGACTCTGTATCCTGCTACTTTGCTGAATTTATTAATTAGTTCTAACAGTGTTTTTTTTAATCTTTAGGGTTTTCTACTTATAAGATTATATCATCTGCAAATAGAGATAATTTTACATTATCCTTTGGATGCCTCTATTTCTTTTTCTTGCCAAATTGCTCTGGCTAGGAGAACCAAGATGGCAGCATAAAGAATAATAAAGAATAATATACAGAGATTCAACAGTAGACTAGAGGATCCCAAGAATCAAGTCAAAGATTTGAAATACAAGGAAGCAAAAAACACCCAACCGGAAAAGCAAAAAGAAAAAAGAACCCAAAAATATGAAGTTAGTGTAAGGAGCCTCTGGGACAACTTCAAGCGTACCAACATCCGAATTATGGGGATGCCAGAAGAAGAGAGAGAGCAAGGTATTGAAAACCTATTTGAAGATATAATGACAGAAATCTTCCCCTACCTGGTGAAAGAAATAGACTTACAAGTACAGGAAGCGCAGAGAACCCAAACAAGCGGAATCCAAAGAGGACCATACCAAGACACATCATAATTAAAATGCCAAGGGCAAAAGACAAAGAGAGAATCTTAAAAGCAGCAAGAGAAAAACAGTTAGTTACCTACAAGGGAGTACCCATACGACTGTCAGCTGATTTCTCAACAGAAGCTATGCAGGCCAGAAGGGAGTGGCAAGAAATATTCAAAGTGATGAATACCAAGAACCTACAACCAAGATTACTTTACCCAGCAAAGCTATCATTCAGAATTGAAGGTCAGATAAAGAGCTTCACAGATAAGGAAAAGCTAAAGGAGTTCATCACCACCAAACCAGCATTATATGAAATGCTGAAAGGTATTCTTTAAGAAGAGGAAGAAGAAAAAGGAACTCTTACCATTTGCCACACCATGGATGGAACTAGAGAGCATTATGCTAAGTGAAATAAGCCAGTCAGAGAAGGATAAATACCACATGATCTCACTCATTTGTGGAATATAATGAACAACATAAACTGATGAACAAGGACTGATCCAGAGATGGAGAGGCATTGATTGGACTGTCGGGCCTTGGAGGGAAGGTAGGGGAGGGCAGGGTTAAGGGGGAAAGATCAACCAAAGGACTTACATGCAAGCATATAGGTCTAACCAATGGACACGGACAACGGGCATGGAAATGGAACAGACTGACAATTCTCAGAGGGAAGGGGGAGTTGGGGGGTATAGGAAGAGATTAGACAAATATCTTATATGCATGTATGCATTACCTATGGACTCAGACAGTTGGATGGCAAGGGCCTGGGATGGGGTGGGAACTGGGTGGAGGGGAGCTATGGAGGGAAAAAAAGAGGAACATCTGTAATAATCTGAACAATAAAGATTTTAAAAAATCACTCTGGCTAGAACTTCCAGTACTATGTTGAAAGTGGGTATTCTTGCCCTAGCTGGTTTGGCTCAGTGGATAGAGCATCAGCCTGCAGACTGAAGGGTCCTGGGTTCGATTCCAGTCTAAGGGCACATGCAGGAGGCAGCCAATCAATGGTTCTCTCATCATTGATATTTCTCTCTCTCTCTCTCCCTCTCCCTTCCTCTCTGAAATCAATAAAAATGAAAATATTAAAAAAGAAAGTGGGTATTCTTACCTTTTTCCTGATCTTAGAGGAAAAGCTTTCAATTTTTCACCATTGAAAATATGATGTTAACTGTGAGCCTTGAGAAGTCTGTTAGAGAAAGCTGGAAAGGCCTGGAGAAGATCAATGGTGAGGACTTGCAGAACAATCCAAGAGTTGTTATTGAAAGGTAGAGGAAGGTTTGGCAAATGGTTACTTGTGGTAACATGGAAAATAGAAAGGTACCTAATGAACTTGAGGACCTGGCTGGTGAATTTCCAGGCAGAAAGTGTCATCTGTTGTTGTTTTTTTTTCTTTTTCTTTTTTTTCTCTAGCTATCCATGATAAAATATAAGAAGAGAGAGGTAAACTGAAGAAGGGTCCAGGATAGTATTTCCAGACAGCACAAGGATCCCAAAGGAACAAATGGCCTCATGATGAAAATCAAATCCAAGGTGCTGCCAGCAAAATGAGATCACAGGGTAAAGACAAGCCAAGGATGCAACTGTAAAATCTTGTGTTAAGACCTCGGAAAGATTTAAGGCAATGTCTCATAAATCCTTTAAAAATTATTCCTAGGAGGGAAAAATTCTGAGGATCTTAATGCTGTGCCTCAGCCTCATGGATCTTCTGTGTTAAACAATAAGGTTTCTAAGTCTTCATGGTGTGATTCTACAGCAGCTTCACAGGGGGCCCAAGGTTGAGAAAGGCTATCTGAAAGAGAATTTGTGGGTGTGTCTCTTGGATAATGAGTAGAGTATAATTTGATACACAGAAAACTCCAGATTTTACAAGGATTACATTAGCTTGGCCTGAAGCTAGCAGAGACAGTACAAAATTAAAAGAGATCTTTGGACTCCTAACCTACTATGGGCAGAGAGAAGGCTGAGAAACTTACTCAACTATAAAAATGGGCTATTTTTTATGGAAAAAGAAGGATGACTCACAGGGCAGAACAAAAATCACAGAGACCCATTCCCAGGGAGCATAACTAGACCTTAATTAAGGAACTGGCAACATGTGCCTAGCCTAGCTTTCAGAATTTCTATGCTCCAGTGATTGCTATGGCCTTCCATTCTCCCTACCTACCACCACCACCAATCTCTTTTGAACATCAGTGTCTGTTGCAGTTATCTTATGCCTATCTCACCATTGTAGTCAAGAGTGTGAAGGGGAAGGTAATTTATTTCCTTAGTTCAGAGATCTTTATGTTGAAAGGAACAATACTCAAGAAGGTACACTCTAGGAGTTATATCTCAGGAGCCTCATCCACACCAGGAACTTATTCAGATGATGAGGTCATGGACTTTAAAATCTGATGCTACAATGAGCTGAGTTTGGGGGGATAGATACTTTGAAGAGGTGAATGTATTTTTTCCCATTTTTTATCTTTTTTTGTGTGTGTGAATGTATTTTTAAAAATTGTAAATAATTTGTAGCCAAATGGCAGACAGTGACAGATAAAGATGGCTATAAATTCTTTGATCCTCCTGTGATTGACAGGTGGGGTGAACCTCTCCTTCTCTGGAGTCTGGGTGGGCTCTATGATTGTTTTGACCAATAGATTTCTGCAGAAGTGGCACTGTGCTTATTACAAGTCCAAGTCTTAAGAGACTAGTAATTCTCACTTCCTGTCTCCAGGGAATATTTTCTCGTTGAGCCCTGAGCCACCATGAACTCTGCTGGAGAGACCACATTGAGACTTTATGGAGAGAAGAGGGGACCAAATGAAGCCAGCTTTCTAGCCATTCCTTCCAAGGCTCAACGCATGTGAGTGAAGCTAAATGAATACCTCTAGGTTACCTAAATTGACTCCGTGTGGCACAGAAGGGGCTAGCCTAGCCTTGACTGGATTCCCAACTTACAAAATTGTGAGAAATAAAATGTTTGTTGATCTAAGCCACTAAAGTTTGGGACTACTCCAGATGGAATTTAGGCATTTTTTAAGTGACTAGAGGAACATAGACTATGTGTAATTATGTATTCAATAAATATTTTAATAAGTTTTTTTAAAATAAATCTTTATTGTTCAGATTATTACAGTTGTTCCTCTTTTTTCACCCCATAGCTCCCCTCCACCTGGTTCCCACCCCACCCTCTGCCCTTACCCTCCCCACTGTCCTCATCCATAGGTGTACGATTTTTTTCCAGTCTCTTCCCACACCCCCCAGACT
>NW_005364671.1:1138261-1142726 GCF_000412655.1 Myotis brandtii
CCTCCGTACCTCTGCACTTTACTTCTGCACCTCCTCTGAGTCTCAGTGTGCTTTTCTCTTTCCTTCTAGTTGTAGAATTTCCACTCAGCCAGCCTTCCTGTGGTTCTGGATGATGTCCGTTTTGTCTTTTAGTTGTAATTTTGAAGAGGTTGTGCGAGGCAGCAATTTCAGGTGTTTACCTATGCCGCCATCTTGGTTTCTCCTCTATTTTAATGAGTTTTGAAGGATGAAGAAGAACTGAGTAAGTAGACATCAAGGGAAAGACACTTCAGATAGAATGAACAGCATGTGCAAAAATTAAAAAAACCTGGACAGCTTAGGAAATATCAAGCACTTCAGAATTGTTGAAGCAACAAATAAAGGGAGAATGGGGGAGATGAAGTTGGAAAGGTAGAAAAGGGCCAGAAGGTGGAGAGACTTGTGTGCCTGCCAACTGTTTTAGGTTTATCTACAGGACCACAGTGGACCTCAAAAGGAAAATGATCACTGAATCCTCACTCAGATAAATGATGCTATCCCTCTTCTTATAGATATAGAAACAGGTTTTGTCATTTGTCCAACATCACATAATTAGTAGGCTATGGGAAGGCAATGAAGTTATTTTTGTGTTTTGTTTTTTAATCAAAGGAATTCCATGATTAGGTCTGTGTTTTAGAAAGAACAATCTGGTGGCAAGGAGAAATGGATTGAATGGAAGAGACTGGAGGCATAGAGAAGGTTGTCAGAACTCGGTTGCAATGGTCTGATAATGAGGCCTGAACTAGGCTGGTGTCATGGAAATGGTGGAAAGGGAACCGAGAAATATGTTGGATTAGTGTTCATTTTCATAGCTATTATCTATTTCCCTTTTGGCATAATATTTTGAAAGATGATTAAATGATGCCTATTATTTGCTTGGAGAGGCTTGGATAAAAAGCTTACGTTCATAATTTGGAAAGTCAGGAACTCTCTCTACAATTCAGGGGTCCCCCTCACAGGGCAAATCAGACACACTGAGGCTGTTAGAGAACACATACCAAAAGAGTTTGCATACATTAGTGTTTTACTGGCCTTCCGATTTGTGACATGGTGCCATTTATAGCTGTTTGCATTATTTCTACTGCTAAGGCAGAACCCCAGCTACATTTTAAGAACAGGCACATTTCTGATATTTTAAAACGTCTACCAAAGGTCACAGAACTTAACCCAACCCAAATAAAATGGAACAGAGGCTGAGGCAGATCCCACACTCTACTCATCCTACCTTCCAGCCTTAACAATTATGACAAAAATTATGACAAAGGAAACTTGCTGACACCTCCAACCCTTTAAAAAATATATATATATGTTTTTATTGATTTTCAGAGAGAAAGGGAGAAAGAAGAATTAATTAGCTGCTTATTGTACGCCCTCTACTTGGGATTGAGCCTGAAACCTAGGCATGTACCATGACCGGGAATGGAACCAGTGACCTCTTGAACCACACCAGCTGGGCCACCTCAATTCCATTTGCCTGGAAAAGCTCTCTCTTCCATTATCCCCCTTTATGATGAAGCTCAGATCCACCTCTCCCAGGCAAAGTCCTATATGCACTCCTTTCTGCTCTTATAATGCCCTCCACATTCTCTATTATAGCTTTTGTCATCTGTTTAATAATTACTTGATTACTTTATCACCTGTTCTAAGAGTTATTTAAGGCTAAATATTTAATTCTGCTCATTTATTTTCTCCAGTGCCAGGCAAGACACCTAACACATACATAAATGCTTGTTAAAGTAGCTTGTAGTCAGCACAGAAACTCATGATCAAAATCTTCAATTAAGAAAATTCAGGACTTCACTCAGGGAAATGGCACTGGAGGTAAGAGCATCTAGGGCAAACGCTTCCTGGATGAGAACTTCAAGCTGAAACACCATGGGCCCGGCTGGGTGAGCATGGCCAACGCCAGCAAAGACACCCACACTCCCAATTCTTTATCATGACAATCAAGCAGCCTGGCTGGACGGCAAGCACGTAGTGTTTGGCAGAGTTCTAGAGGGCATGGAAGTGGGAGGCAGGATGGAAAGCACCGAGACAGATCGTCCGGACAAGCCCCCTGAAGGATGTGATTATTGCAGACTGCGGCAAGGACCCTTCAGTCCGCAGGCCGACGCTCTATCCACCGAGCCAAACCAGTCAGGGCCCAATTCTTTATCACAACAATCAAGCAGCCTGGCTGGACGGCAAGCACGTAGTGTTTGACAGAGTTCTAGAGGGCATGGAAGTGGGAGGCAGGATGGAAAGCACAGAGACAGATCGTCCGGACAAGCCCCCTGAAGGATGTGATTATTGCAGACTGCGGCAAGATCGAGGTGGAAAAGCCCTTTGCCATTGCCAAGGTGGAGGGCCCCAGTGGCGTCTTCCTCTTGAGCGACTGTGTTTGGACCTGTTGCCCTTTCCTGGGGGTGAAGACAGCCCACCACAGGGCTCTGTGCTGCACCAGCCCTAGTGCTGACATCTGGCAGAGTGGACCCCTCCCCTCACATTCCACAGGCCCAGTTTTGTAACAAACTTCTACCAACACAGAGCAATTAAAAAAAAAAGTGTTTTCTTTTTTTAAAAAAAAAAAAAGAAAGAAAATTCAGCCCGGGCAATGTGACTCAGTGGTTAAGCGCTGACCAGCGCTGACCTATGAACCAGGAGGTCACGGTTCTATTCCCAGTAAGGGTACATGCCCGGGTTGTGGCTATATCCCCAGTTCAGGAGGCAGCCAATCAATGATTCTCTCACATCTCTCTTTCCCTTTCCCTTCTTCTTTGTAATCAATAAAAGCATATTTAAAAAGAAAAAAGATAACTCAAATGAAAATTATTTGTTTAAAAATGTAAAAAACAAGTAATCAAAATAATATATTCACATTATTTTTATAAAGTCAAATAATTCTATAAAACTTGTAATGAAAAACTATGACCTCCAACCTCACCCATCTTCAATCTCTAATCTCCTCCCCAAACTTTTAAAGCTATTTCTTCTGGTATTTACTCCCATTTAAAAAATATGCTTATAGTGGTTCTTTTTATTTATCAACTAGAGGCCTGGTGCATGAAATTTGTGCACTTGGGTGGGGGGGAGTCCCTCAGCCAGGCCTGTGCCCTCTCACAGTCTAGGAGCCCCATGATCAATTGCCCCACAGAGGGAGGCCCCGCCCACCTACCACAGTGCCACTGGCCAGGTAGCCTGGGCCTCTCTCTGCAGGGCGATCAATTGCAGGGCTCTGCGATGGATCGCCCCAACAGAGGGAGGCCCTACCCACCCACCGCCACGCCGCCACAGGGTAGCCTGGGTCTCCCTCTTTGGAGCGATCAATCGTGCTGCACCGAGGGAGGCCCCGTCTACCCGCTGCAGCCTGCTGGTCGGTGGCCCAGGCCTCCCTCTTTGGGGCGATTGTGGAGCCCCCCAATTGATGGCCCCACAGGCCAGTGGCCTGGGCCTCCCTCTGCAGGGTAATCATGGGGTGATGGCGGGGCCCCCGACCAATCGCATCGCACCCGCCTTGGCTGGCCTGGTGCCAGTGGGTGTCATAGGGTGGTCATCTGGATGGTTGTTCTGCTGTTCGGCCGTTTGGTCGATTTGCATATTACACTTTTATTATGATATTCCTATTGTGAAAGATGAGGATTCAGCCCTCTTCCATCACTCTAGGCCCCAATTTTCTCTTCCTAATATAATTAAAATAGAATTTTTGATTAAATAAAAATTCACTCTTTAAATTATTATAAGTACTAGAGGCCTGATGCATGAATTTGTGCACAGGTGGGGTTTCTTGGCCTGGCCGGTGACCAATGCCTATCAGGGGGCCGGCCAGCCAGGGGGAGGGACCCCAAGAGGTTGGCCGGCTGGCCGGGGGGAGGGGCCGTGGGAGGTTGAGAGGGGCCAGTCGGGGCCCCGATCAGGCTGGTTAGCCCCCACAGTGCACGTCATAGTGACTGGTCATTCGGTCGTTCCAATTGTTCCAGTCATTCCATCATTACAATCACTTGGCTTTTATATATATAGATGTTTTAACGTGTTTTCACTAAATAGTATTCCAAAGCATCCTTTTTTAATATATCTATACTAATAAAAGGGTAATATGCAAATGATCGGGATGCCCTCATGCATAACAGCCGATCAGCATGAGGCTGTGTACGCAGCAGACGCGGGTGGGCGGGGACTTGCAACATCGAAGACAGGAGTGGGGCCCGGCGGAGGCCTCCACACGCCTATGCCAGGGGTCCACAGGCCTCTGCATGGCCCAGCCTGGGGGTGGGGCCTGGCGGAGGCCTCTGTGCGGCAAGGCCTGGGGGTCCCGTGGCTCTGCGCAGCTTGGAGGTGGGACCCCTGGCTCCTGCCTACTTCTTTGGGACAATCCATCGAGGAACCCCAGATGGGTGGGTAGGGCCTACCTCTTTGGGGCGATGGATCGCAGGGCTCCCGCACTGTTACAGGGCACAGTCCAGGCACCCCG
>NW_005364671.1:1143387-1157052 GCF_000412655.1 Myotis brandtii
CTCTCTCTCTCTCTCTCTCTCTCTCTCTCTCTCTCTCTGTTTTTTTTTTTTCTAACTCCCTAATTTTGTTGGCACGTATTCTATAGTAGCTCCCTGGAGAAGTAATTCTTTTTGGACACTCTGCAAATCTTAATATGTCTTCATTTTACCTTCACATTTGATTGTTAGGTCTCTGGATATAGAATTCTAGGTTGAAAATAATTTTTACCCAGAACTTTTTAGGCATTGCTGCTTTGTATCCTATCTTCTAGTGTTTGTTGAGACATTTAATATCATTTCAATTCCCTCTCTATCCCATGTATAACACCATTATTTTCCTGTGGAAGCTTGAGCTACTACTTTCTTTAACTCCTAATGTTCTGAAGTATCTTTTTTTTTAAAAAAAATGTATCTTTATTGTTGAATGTATGACAGATATCCCCTTTTTCCACCCCACTCCCAACCCCTCCCCAGGCCTTCACGGCACTATCCAACCGAGATCCTTTGGTGCCCAGGCCAATTCTCTAAACACTTAGCAACACCTTCCAGGGCTGAACTTTCTTAATGAATTATCTTGACATCGGTATTTTCCTAATTCATTGTGCGTAGTCCCTTGATAAGCCTTTACAAATTAAAAACATATATCCTTCAGTTCTGGAAATTTTTCTTGTATTCTTTCTATAATTTGTTTTACTTTGTCTTTTTGCTTTCTCTTTTGAAACTCATATTGTTTGTATGTTGTATCTCCTGAATTGATCTTCCAATTTTCTCTATTATTGTCAAACTCTTTGTCTTTTTGTTCGGCTCTTCTTTCCTCTCTTTCTTTCTTTCTTTACTTCAATTTTAATTTCCAACCCTTCTATTGACTTTTTTTTTTCCCTTCCTCTGTATTTTTTAGGAAGGATAAAGTTGTTTGTGTGTTTTTTTTTAAGTTAAGAGTGGGAAATGGACCTTCTAATCCTATTGTTTTAAAGTATTTTCACCCTATGAAGCATTTTGGCAGGACAAAAAGCCCACCGGTGATTTATCCTATAACTTTCACTAGTCACTACAAAGGAAAGAACAAATAAATGGGTGTATTAATGGAAAATATGTTGCTTCTTTCAATCAGATGCTAATAAGAATGATCATAAACAAACTGTTAATGCTTTAGTTTTTACCAGTAAACACAGATTTCAGAATCATTAGAGGATTGATAACAATAATATTAATTTATGTAATGTATAACTTTATTTTTCTGGTTTGTTTGTTCATTTATTTATTTATTTAATCCTCACCCTGGGATATTTTTAATTGATTTATTTTTATTTTTATTTTAATTTTTATTTTAATCTTTATTGTTCAGCTTACATTTGTTCCTCTTCCCCCCCCCAATAACTCCTCTCCTCCCAGTTCCTGCCCCACCCTCCGCCCTCACTCCCCCCCCACTGTCCTCATCCATAGGTGCACGATTTTTGTCCAGTCTCTTCCTGCATCTCCCATTTCCCTTTCCCCCCCAAGAATAGTCAGTCCATTCCCTTTCTATGTCCCTGATTCATTATAATCACCAGTTCATTCTGTACATCAGATTATTTATTCACTTGATTCTTAGATTCACTTGTTGATAGATGCATGTTTGTTGTTCACAATTTGTATCTTTACCTTTTTCTTCTTCCTCCTCTTAAAGGATACCTTTCAGCATTTCGTATAATACTGGTTTAGTGGTGATGAACTCCTTTAGCTTTTCCTTATCTGTGAAGCTCTTTATCTGACCTTCAATTCTGAATGATAGCTTTGCTGGATAAAGTAATCTTGGTTGTAGGTTCTTGGTATTCATCACTTTGAATATTTCTTGCCATTCCCTTCTGGCCTGCAAAGTTTCTGTTGAGAAATCAGCTGACAGTCGTATGGGTATTCCCTTGTAGGTAATTGAGTCTCTTTCTCTTGCTGCTTTTAAGATTCTCTCTTTGTCTTTTGCTCTTGGCATTTTAATTATGATGTGTCTTGGTGTGGTCCTCTTTGGATTCCTTTTGTTTGGGGTTCTCTGCGCTTCTTGGACCTGTAAGTCCATTTCTTTCACCAGGTGGGGGAAGTTTTCTGCCATTATTTCTTCAAATAGGTTTTCAATATCTTGCTGTCTCTCATCTTCTGGCACCCCAATTATTCTGATGTTTGTACGCTTGAAGCTGTCCCAGAGGCTCCTTACACTATCTTCGTATTTTCGGATTCTTTTTTCATTTTGCTTTTCCGGTTGGGTGTTTTTTGCTTCTTCGCATTTCAAATCTTTGGCTTGATTCTTGCGCTCCTCTGGTCTGCTATTGGGTGTCTGTATAATATTCTTTATTTCAGTCCGTGTATGCTTAATTTCTAGTTGGTTCTTTATCATAGCATCGAGGGTCTCATTAGTTTTCGTGACTCTCTCCTCAAGTTTATTGACAGCTTCTAGCACATTTTTGCAAGCCCTCAAAATTGCGATTTTTAGCTCTATATCCTCCATTTCTGTCATGTTTTTTTGTCTCCGCATTTTTTATGCTTTCTTGGTGCACCCCCTAGTGGTCTTTGTGCGCAGTCTTGTTCTAGTTGAGCCTTGATTGTTGTAGTTAATACTAGAGGGATTTGACCACCAGGCCGACTGGCTGTGTGAATCAGCTGTGTCTGCCGCGGAAAACTTCTGTCCTCTGGGGAGGTGCTAATCTAGCCTTTGCCTGAGGCTATCCGGCAAATGGCTCTGCGCAGGGCTTGGGCGGGGCGGGCTCAACAGGGCGGGCGGAGGGAGCCGTTATGGTGCCCTCAGTCCTGTTCCCAGAGGCTCTGCTTCTCAGAACCCCCGGAACCGCTGCAAACCTCGGAGGGAAAGCTGCCTTCCAACTGATGCCAGACACTCCCGCTTCTCCCGTTTGGGTCCGAGTCCCCAGCGATTCGCCCGTATCTGGAGCTCAGAGTCTGAGACTCCCCCCTGACCGAAAACGACAACCGCGCTCTCAGCCACCAGCCCGCTTTGCGCGCGCACCTCCGCACCTGAGTTTTTTCCACACTGCGCCTCCTCTGAGCCTCGGTGTGCTGTTATTTTTCCTTCTAGTTGAAGAGTCTCTCCTCAGCCAGCCTTCCTGTGGTTCTGGGTGATGTCCGTTCCGTCTTTTAGTTGTATTTTTGAAGTGGTTGTTTGCGGCAGCAGTCTGCGGTGTTTACCTATGCCGCCATCTTGGTCTCAGTCTAAAAAATCTTTTTCGAAACTCATATTGTTTATATGTTGTGTCTCCTGAATTGATCTTCCAATTTTCTCTACTATTGTCAAACTCTTTGTCTTTTTGTTCGGCTCTTCTTTCCTTCCTTCCTTCCTTTCTTTCTTTCTTTCTTCCTTCCTTTCTTTCTTTCTTTACTTCAATTTTAATTTCCAACCCTTCTATTGACTTTTTTAAGTTTCTACTGTCATGTTTTTAATTTTTATGTTGTTTTCTTATTATTCCCTTTTTTTTTTTAAATCCTCACCCAACGATATTTTTCCATTGGTTTTTAGGGATAGTGAAAGAGAGAGGGAAAGACAGAGAGAAATATCAGTGTGATAGAAACACATCACTGATTGTCTCCTGCATGACCTGACGAGGGCCCTGGCAGGGGAGGAGCCTGCAACCGAGATACATGCCCTTGACCGGAATTGAATCCGGGACCCTTTCGTCTGCAGGCCGACGCTCTATCTACTGAGCCAAATCGGCTGGGGCAGTGGTCGGCAAACCGCGGCTCGGCAAACCGCAGCTCGCAAGCCACATGCGGCTCTTTGGCCCCTTGAGTGTGGCTTTTCCACAAAATACCGACTTCTGCGCATAGGCCACGAAGTTTCAATCGCACTGTACGTGCGCGCTCGCACGTGGTATTTTGTGGAAGAGCCACACTCAAGGGGCCAAAGAGCCGCATGTGGCTTGCGAGCTGCGGTTTGCCGAGCCGCGGTTTGCCGACCACTGCCCCAGCCGATTTGGCTCAGTAGATAGAGCGTCGGCCTGCAGACGAAAGGGTCCCGGATTCAATTCCGGTCAAGGGCATTTTTTCATAAATAAATAAATAAATAAATAAATAAATAAATAAATAAAGCAAGCATCCTAGTCTTGCTTCGTGAATGTAATATCTATTTTTATCTAAGTACATTGATGATCACTAAAAAAAAAATTTCTGTTCCCTAATTTGGCACTTTCCTTTTCTGTTTGTTTCTTTTGGCTTCTCTCATTGTGGAGTCTTTTTCCAAATATTTGGTGAATTTTTGCAGCCCTTCATATGAAGTAGTGAGGTACTAAAATGTCAATTGTAAGCTCTGTGTGAATAGACAAGATTGTTGTGTGGGGACTTTACTGTAGGGCAGCAATTTTCAACCCATGTGCCACAAGAATTTTTAAAACATACAATACCTGACTATATAGTCATGGGCATGCTCCTCTTTTCCTTTAAGTTGTCAAATAAATAAAAAAGCCAACAGCTAACACAACAATAGGCAACTGGTATGAAAAAAATAAAAATTACACCTATTTTTTCATCAGATAAGCAAAAAATATATTTTTTTGCTGGGCTGTAGAATATTAGTAATTAGTTTATGCATATCATGAGATGAAAAAGGTTGAAAATTACTGCTGTAGGGTAGTAAAGGAGGACCCCCAAAATATCTATTTGTAGTTCTTTTTTCCTGAAACTGATCAGTTTCTGCAATTTCTTCTCTTGGGTAGCAGAGACAGGTATGGCTGTCCAGCTATCCAAGTATTCTATGCTCAGTAGAATAAGGGGCTGGAGCACTTACCATTCAATAAGCAAACATTCACTTAATCCCCTGTTTTCAGTTGACACTTCTTTCCCTCTATTACTGCGCCTAATTTCTCTGGGCTTTAGCCTCTCAGATGCAATTTTTCCAGAGATCAAATCTCCTGCCAGGATGGGGAGATAAAGTAGTCTGGTTGGATTAGTTGGGAGAAGGGACCTGCAAGTCTAGCTTCTCTCTACGCAGACTTAGACCTTACCCCTGCCCTTCACAATGCTCTGTGCCTCAAATTACTGAGCCTTTCTTCTTCCTCCTCCTCCTCCTCCTCCTCCTCCTCCTTCTTTTTCTTCATGTGTGTTAATCCTCATCTGAGAATATTTTTCCATTGATTTTTAGAGAAGTGGAAAGGAGGGGAGACACACACAGAGAGAAACATCGATGTGAGAGAGACATCTATTAGCTGGCTCCCACGCCCACCCAACCAGGGCCAAGGATCAAGCCTGCAACCCTGCTCTTGACCTGAATCGAACTGGGGACCCTTCAGTCCATAGGCCAACACTCTATTCACTGAGCCCAACCGGCTAGAGCTACTGAGCCTTTCTTAAGAGACAGTACAATGTAGTAGTTAAGGGGATGGATTTGTAACCAGATAGCCTGGACTTGAGATTTGACTATGTGACATTGGACAAGTATTTGACCTCATGCTTCAGTTTCCTCATTTCTAAAATGGTGAAAATAATAGTACTTACCTCAAAGGATGCTGTGAAAATTGAGTTATATACTGTATGTAAAATGCTTAGGACAATGCTTGATATCTCCTAAGATATATAATAATTATTCTTGTTAGTTTCTATAGCATCCCATTGGAATCTCCTCTTAAAATACACTTCAGCTTTCTCAACTCTGTGAACTTTTCCCTCTTCTAAAAACATGTCCACTGCATTTTATTCATTTATTTTCTCATTTTATTGATGTTTTGGAAGAGTAGAAGAGATAAACACATATATAGATTATAATACATTATGTTATATAAAACACATGGGGCGGCGGGGAGGGTCCTTCAGCCTGGCCTGCACCCTCTCTAATCCGGGACCTCTCAGGGGATGTCTGACTGCCTCTCACAATCTGGGATCGCCGGCAACTAACCACTTGCCTGCCTGCGTGCCTGATCACTCCTAACCCCTCTGCCTGCCTACCTGATCACCCCTAACCACCTCTGCCTGCCTGCCTGATTGCCCCTAACTGCTCCCTTATGGGCCTGATCACCCCTAACTGCTCCTCTGCTGGCCTGATCACCCCTAACCACCTCTGCCTCACCCTGCACCCAGGACCCAGGATTCCGTCCTCCGGCCAGTTGCAGGCACCTGGGACCCAGGTTTCCCTCCCTCTGGCTGGCTGCAGGCACCCAGGACTGGGGCCGGCTTTGCCCGGGCCGGCCACAGCTGCAGGGGACTGGGGGGGGGGGCTTGTCCCTCTCCTGGACCACAGATGCAGCCACTAGCACCTGGGACCTCGGGGACCATGGGGTATGTGAATTGTCCCTCTCCCAGGCTGCAGGTGCAGTCACTGGTGCCCGGGACCGCAGGGTGGGCAGCTTGTCCCTCTCCCGGGCTACAGGCGCAGGTGCAGCTGCTGGTGCCCAGGACCGCAGGGCGGGCAGCTTGTCTCCCAGGCCACAGCCTGGCTGGTCCCCATTCCTCTCGCAAGCTCATTTGTGCCTGGCTGGTCCCCTGATTCTTCTCTTGTGAGCTCTGTTGTGCCTGGCTGGTTCCCATTCTTCTCTCCCCAGTGTTGAGTGTCTGAGCAGTGATGGTGTGACAGTGTGAGGGCGTGACAACCATTTGCATAATAGCTCTTTATTATATAGGATAACATATTACATATATGCTATTATGTAAAACTGGTTCAACTGGCCAAAATTTAAAGCATGGAGATTATAACATCAATGTTGATAAGATTGTGGTTATCATTCAATATTATTATCACTATAAATTAATATAATTACTTTGAGATATAAAATTATTTAGAGAAAAAAATCAATAAACAAAAATTTTACTCATTTTAATGAAAAATTAGAGTCAACAAAATTTCCAGTAGCCCTGGCCGGTTTGGCTCAGTGTTATAAAGCGTTGGCCTGCAGATTGAAGGATCCCGGGTTCAATTCTGGTCAAGGGCACATGCCCAAGGTTGTAGGCTCAGTCCCCAGTAGGGGGCATGCAGGAGACAACTGATCAGTTATTCTCTCTCATCATTGATGTTTCTCCCTTTCTCTCCCTCTCCCTTCCTCTTTGAAATCAATGAAAATATATTTAAAAAAATGTCCAACAGTCTCAGGATGTTAAAATTCAGTAGAAGTCTAGTGTATTCAGTTGATAATATTATATAGTAATTATTTTTTAATATGAATTATATTAAAATTTAAATATTACAGTATAATACTAAATGCAAAGAAAAGGACACAAACATATGTTCACTGTGGGTATGCAATGTCAACTTTATATGCTGTAAAGGGAATACGCGAAAATAAAACCAGTTGTTTTAAAGAGGTAGAGTTAAGGTTTTGTGTTTCTTTAAAAAACGTTCCTTTTATGTTGTCATAAAAAATGTTTTTATAATTAAAAAAAGAAAACCTCAAGCCTGAAGCTGACAAAATTCATAGTGATTGTGTCTACCAGTCCCCTTAGATGAAAACTAAACCTTTCAGCCAAACATCTGAAAGTTTCAGAACAGCCAGGTCTTTGATGTTGGGTAGACTAAACAACCCGATGTTTGACTGAAGTTTTCCGTTTTCATCTGAAAGGCTGACATCATGTAACTATAGCCTGAGTGCATTACTGATGTCAGTCACCATAAAGTTCAATGAGTTGTTAACGTGGCCCCTCGCAGCTCTCCTGGCTTTCCTCATCTGCTACTCACAAATAGGCTCTCTAGTTTGTTCTTTGCTTTAGGTGTTTCATAACTCTTTGATTTACTCTTCATTATGTAACGAATAAAGGGTAAACTCCTTAATTCTTCATAATGTGGCTCCCACTGGCATCAGGAGCCCCATACGTCATCATTTCCCTCCCTTACAAGGTCTACACTCTTTGGATGCTAGAAATACAGTTCCTAACCCTCAAGATACTCATAGTTGTATTGTCATTATTATTGGCTAGAAAATATTAGTGTTATCATTCATTAAGCTATTATGTGCTGGAGTGCTAGGATTTAATATAACTATTGAGTTTAATCTTACCATAATTTTCTGTGGCATTATTATTTCCATTTTGCTAATAGAGAAAGAGATGCTAGAGAGGTTAGTTATCTTGCCCAAAGTTATATAACCAGTAAGTTGCACAGCTGAGACTCAGTGGATTCCAAAGCCTATGTTATTATTCACAACACCATAGAGATATGTCTACTAATAAATTTACTAAGGTATTATGGTGGCTACATGGAAGTATGGAAAGAATGAGGCTCTAAAATAATAGGAAATAAAGTAGCAATAGGCAAAGGCTTAGTCCAAATTCCATTTATAGAGTGCCAAGTATGTTTTGGGCCCTGTGCCAAGTACTAGGGACACAGAAAAGCCAATTATTGTTTTTCACTGAAGGAGAAATGAATCTGATGAGGGTGTCAGGCACCTAAAATTAGGTGGAGAGCACAGCTATTCAAAAAAATGGAGCCCACAGGAGTGATGTTGTTATATATGCCCAGGGCTTGGCTGGGATCTCAGAGTAAAAGTTCCAGGAACAAGGAGAAAGGAGATCCCAGATACCAAGTGACTTAGGAAGAGTGCCCAGGGAGATCTCTGTCCCCCCACAGGAATATTTAAGGGATGGGGAAAGAGGAGAAACTGTGATCCATCAGACTCAAGAAAGCACTGAAACACATGACAAGTAAAACCACTCAAAACAACAGTGAAGATTCGTTTGTTTTACTAGTCCTTATTCCGTGTCTCTGTAGGACACCTGGGATTCAGATGAGTCAGAGACAGTTCCTCCCTGTAATGGTCATTGTAGTTGCCTCATTCTTTCCACAAAAAAAAGTATGAAATACGTGAGGCAAGCATTAGGGATACAACAATAAACAAAACAAACATGGCTTCATGGAGCTTACATTCTATTAGGCAAAGGCTGACAAACAAATACTATGTAAAACATATCGTGTTTGCCCTAGCTGGTTTTGCTCAGTGGATAGAGCATCGGCCTGTGGACTCAAGGGTCCCGGGTTCGATTCCAGTCGAGGGCATGTACCTTGGTTGTGGGCACATCCCCAGTGGGAAGTGTGCAGGAGGCAGCTGATCGATGTTTCTCTCTCATCGGTGTTTCTAACTATCCCTCTCCCTTCCTCTCTGTAAAAAATCAATAAAATATATTTAAAAAAACATATCGTGTTTTATCTTTTAAAACATTCTTATAGAGAATGTTGTGGGGTTTGTTTGTTTGTTTGTTTGAATCCTCTCCGAGGATATGATTATCAATTTTGGAGACAGAGGAAGGGAGCGAGAAAGAAACATCATTGTGAGAGAAACATCAATTGGTTGCTTCCCATATGTGCCCTTACTGAGTGGGTTTGAACCTGACACCCAGGTATGTGCCCTGACCAAGAATCAACCCCGCAACATTTTGGCATATGGGAGGACGCTCCAACCAACTGAACCACCTGGTGGGGGTGGGGGTGGAAAATATAGTGTTTTAGATGGTTCTAACAGCCAGGAAGAATAAAGCAGGGAAGAGGAACAGGAAGTACCGTGAGATAGAAAGGCCCCTCTAGGAAGTTGGTATTTAGGCAAAGACTTGCATTCTCTCTCTCTCTCTCTCTCTCTCTCTCTCTCTCTCTCACACACACACACACACACACACACACACACACACACACCACGAGAGCATTCCAGGTAAAGGGAAGAGCAAGTGCACACACAGCCTTGAGGCTCCAGTGTTTGGTGTGATCCAGGAATAGCACAGAGGCCAGTGTAACTGGAACAGAGTGACTATTCTAAGAATTTGTCCTTAAATAAATATTTAATTGTGGGGTTTTTATTTCGTGCAGAAAAACTTTCACTATACACGTCCAGGTGACTATGAGGGTATGTTTATTAAGGCTGGGGAAAGTAAAACAAGGGCGGGCTTGGGTAGAAGAAGCAACAGGAGAGCCTTGGCTGGGCTGCCTTAGCTCTCTGGGAAGTCAGAGAAAAGGGTGCCCTGGGGACAGGTTCAAGGGATTAGCCTGCGACAGCTGCCGCTTCCCATTGCTCCCCTGGTGGGGACCTTTAGAGTTTAGGAGATGTGTGCAGAAGAAGTGGAGGAAGAAGAGGGAGAAGGGAATGGCGCAGGATACTCCCAGAGGATCAGAGCATCAAGAATTTTGGCTTTTATTTAGAGAAAAATGAAAAACCAAGAAGTGATATGATCTACTTTCTGATGACACATTTTCATTCTGTTTGCTGTGTTGAAAATGAATAAGGGTGCAAGTAGGGAGACCAGTTAGGAGACTTGCAACAATCCAGGGGAGAGATGATGATGGCTGGGATCAGGATGGTAGCAGTAGAGGTAGTAAGTGGTCTGATTCTGATATACAGTATTTTAAAGGTAGAGCTTGGTAAGTTTGCTGGTGGAACAAATTGGGACATGAAAGAGTGAAGTCAAGGGTGACACCAAGGTTTCACCTTAAGGAAATGGAAGAATGTAATTTACTTTGATAAGACTGAGGAAGAAGCAAGTTTTAAGAAAAATATCTGGAACTCAGTTTGGTAATACCAAGCTTTCTACTGTGCACATTAAATATTCAGGTGGAGATGATGAGTAGGCAATTGGATATATGGGTCTGGAGGGCAGGGAAGAAGTCCAGGCTAAAGATAAAAATTTGGACAAACAGAAGAGAAGGCAACGTAACTAAGAAGGCAAGAGATGGGGTGATGCAGCTACAAAACAAGAAATGCTGACAACCACCAGAAGCTGGAGGAGACAATGACAGATTATCTCCTAATGTCCGCAGGGGAAGCACAGCCACATTGACACTTTGATTTTGGCCTCGTTTACTAATTTTGGACTTTCCTCCTCCAGAACTGGGAGGAAACAAGTTCATTTGTTTTAAGCTATCAAGTTTGTGATCATTTCTTAAAGAAGCCACAGGAAACTAGTTTAGGTGGAGAGAAGAGTAAAATGAGGATTCTTCCAGAGAGATTATCATAGTCTCAAGGCGGGCAGAGACCTGTCAAGAGTAATTACAAGCTTTTGCAAGGACAGTGTATCTGAATAAGAACCATCCAACCCTGTAGTTTATTTGAGCCAAAATGATGACATATGTCAGGGAGCAAGATCTCGAATGCTCTGGAGAATAACAATTTGCCACTTCTTTTATGCATTTAAAATTAAGGAGATAATGTAAGAAAGTTTATGAGAAGGTGGGAGAAGGTAAGGCGGGAATTGGGTTACAGGATAGTTAAGATTATGTGCTCCCTTGAGGGTGGTCACCCTTTCAAAGGAGGGCTCTGAAAAGGGACATTTCAAAGGTATGTTAACCTAGATGCACAAGAACAATGGACAGGGCTGGCTTAAAAACCTTTCGCTAAGGCCCAGGTGTAACTAGCACTGTGATCTGTCCAGTTAGGAATTTATGATTTATTAAAGCACCTCTTTATTGTCCATTGTCCACAAAAGAAGAAAGTTGTTTTTCCTTGAGTCAAGGTATATATCACAAAGTGTTTGCTATAATTACAGGTTATATGCATATTGTCCAGATAAATAAGAGAAAGAAGGTCATTAAACTAGCAGGAACAAGAAATAAAGGGTGTTTGGGAAATGAAATAGCCCATGGACACAGACAATAGTATAGTGAAGGCTGGGAGGGGTGGGGGCAGGGTGGAGTGGGTCAATGTGGGGAAAAAAGGGGCCGGGAGGCGGGATATTTGTAATACTTTTAACAATAAAGATACATTTATTTTTAAAAAAATAAAGATAAAAATTTGGGATTCATCAGCATATAGATCAGCGGTTCTCAACCTGTGGGTCGCGACCCCTTTGGGGGTCGAACGACCCTTTCACAGGGGTCGCCTAAGACCATTGGAAAACACATATATAATTACATATTGTTTTTGTGATTAATCACTATGCTTTAATTATGTTCAATTTGTAACAATGAAATGGGGGGTCACCACAACATGAGGAACTGTATTAAAGGGTCGCGGCATTAGGAAGGTTGAGAACCACTGATATAGATGATATTTGAAGCCACATGAGGCCACTAAAAAAATGATTATATACAAGCAAAAGTCCAAGGCTGAGCGCTGGGCACTCCAACAGTTACAGGTCAGAACATGGAAACCAGAAAAGGAGACTGAGAAGAATTTTCATAAAGAAAACCAGAAGAGGGTAGAGTCTAGGGAAAAAAAAAATGAAAAATATATTATAGGAAAAGAGAGTGATCAACCCAGTCATGTGCTCCTGAAAATTGACTTCTCAGATTTAACAATATGGAGGTTATTGGTGACCTTGACAAGAGAAATTCTGATAGACTATTGGGGGCATAGCCAGACTGGAAAACTTTAAGTGAGATTTAGGGGAAAAGAAGTGGACACAGTGAGAGTAGATAAAGCTTTTGAAGATTTTTTTGTAGTAAAGGGGAGCAGGGAGTAGAGCTGAAGTTGAAAGGGGATAGGGAGTCAGGGGAGGGTGATTTTTAAGATGGAAGAAATACCAGCATTTGTGTGTATGTGCTTATAGGAATAATCTAGTTTAGGGTTTCTCAATTTTGGCACTATCAACATTTTGAGCAAAATAATTTTTTGTTGTGGAGGGCTGTCCTTTTGCATTGTAAGAAGTTTAGAAACATTCCTAGCATTCTACCCACCAGATGGCAGTATAATTCCCCCCCCACCTCCCCAGCTGTGATAAGAACAGGGTTTCTAGACATTGCCAAATGTCCCCTGAGGGGGCGGGAGGGGAGAGAGGAAGTGGGCAAAATCACCCCTGGCTGAGAACCACTGATTAAAAACATATTGGTGATGTAGGATAGAGAATGGGAAGATTGCTGGGCAATATCATAGAGTTGGTGAGAAGGGATGGGATGTACTGCACGAAAAAAGGTATGGGTTTGATAGTTTCACAGACTATGAATTCACATTAACAGAGAAAACAGAGGATATGGGTACAGGCGCTGTTAGGTGGCTAGATGTGGTGTAGGAGCCTAGGGAAGTTCTCTTCTAGTTGCCTTTGTTTTCTTAGTAAAATTAGAAGCAGAGAAAGCAGCTAAAAGTGAGCACACAAAAGGAGGTGTTAGAGGTTTCAGGAGATTAAAAATCTGATGGGAGGTCATCTATATAAATAAAAGGCTAATATGCTAAGTGTTCAACCATCCAACCCATCGCTATGACGTGCACTGACCACCAGGTGTTGTTCTCTTCTAGTTGCCTTTGTTTTCTTAGTAAAATTAGAAGCAGAGAAAGCAGCTAAAAGTGAGCACACAAAAGGAGGTGTTAGAGGTTTCAGGAGATTAAAAATCTGATGGGAGGTCATCTATATAAATAAAAGGCTAATATGCTAAGTGTTCAACCATCCAACCCATCGCTATGACGTGCACTGACCACCAGGTGGCAGACACAACACAGGAGCTGCTGTGACACACACTGGCCATTTACAGAGAAATGGCACCGTGGACCTGGTGCCCACAAAGCAACACTCAGCTTCCCCCAAGTGGGACACAAGCCCCGCCACCCCCCCGAAGTGACAGCCCACCAAATCGCAGCCAATGCTGCTGAGACCCCATGGCAGAAAATGCAGCCCACAGCCCAGCCCAGCCTAGCCTGGAAACGGTGGCTGTGGGCAACAGGTAATGATGTCACATGGCAACGCCTGGCTTCCTCTTCTTAGTGACTAGCCTCCTTGCAGTTTCTTCAGCCCAGGAACACAACTTGCTTTATAGCCAGGTGCAAACATTTTACATTTTAACCAAATGTCTGTGAAGCATTTTCCCATGCCTCATCTCATTTG
>NW_005364671.1:1157674-1181455 GCF_000412655.1 Myotis brandtii
CTCTGTAAAAAATCAATAAAATATATTTAAAAAATAAAATAAAATAAAATAGTTCTTCTAATTAATTTCCTTTCAATGTGCACGAATTTGTGCACCGGGCCACTAGTCTAGTATAATGAAAGATAAAATGGGCTAGTGTATTATGATTGCTGAGCTGTAAAGACAAATTAAGAGTAGAGTCAGACTAATTAACATTGTTATGTGTTTTTCTCCATCATATTGAGGGGTCGTGGTGCACAGAATAAGCTGAGAGTTATATGAGCAGGGTTGTAGTCTTATGGAAAGAGAATCATGAAATGAAAGGTGGCAAGGAAGTTGATAGTATATACACGGGAGTGATTATGACTGACCATGAAATTTAAACTGGGTAGGGAGGGAAGTGAGGACATGAAGGGGGTGATGGAGAGTGAAAAGGTGGTAAAGTCATCAGTGAAATATAAGTCCTTATGGGATTGAAAGATTGTTGGAGTTGGAGTAGTAAAAAAAAGTGAACTGGAAATATAGAAGGTCAGAGATACTTGAAGTTGTAGGGATTATGGAGGGATGCATTTATTGGTAAGGATAGGGTCTATGGTATGACCATGGTAGTGGGTTTCAGGGTGGGGTGGGAAATGGAGTCACAAAGGCAGATGGACATCAGAGTATCAGAGTCCAGGGGATGAGGGGTGACAGCAAGACCTTATTGTAGTAATTAACAAACATAGTTACCAGCTTCCACCCTACCTTGGGTGATGAGCCTAGACTCTTTGTGGAAAAATTATTCCCCTTACAAGTGACCAATGTAGGGGCAACCAAGAAGATGAGAGGAAATCTGCTGGGAAGCTTCTGGGAAATGTTTTGTTACTCCAAAGAAAGAGAAAGTTCCTCTTTTCCTTCTGAATTATGTAATGCCTGAATTTTTTTAAAAAAATATATTTTATTGATTTTTTACAGAGAGGAAGGGAGAGGGATAGAGAGTTAGAAACATCGATGAGAGAGAAACATTGATCAGCTGCCTCCTGCACACTCCCTACTGGGGATGTGCCCACAACCAAGGTACATGCCCTTGACTGGAATCGAACCTGGGACCCTTAAGTCCGCAGGCCGATGCTCTATCCACTGAGCCAAACTGGTTAGGGCTGCCTGAAATTTTTTAGCCATCTGTTAACAGTCTGAGAGTGAACACTGAAGATGATAGAGAGAAGGGAAAAACATGGGTTCTTGATGCCACCATCGAACCACTGGCCCATGCAGTCCTGGAGCCTGCACTATGCATAGACTTTCTATTTTGAGAAATAATTAATTCTCTTATTGTTTAAGTCAGTTTGCATTAGGTTTCTGTTATTCATAACCAAAAGCTAATACGATCTTTGAGGAACTCCCTGCCTGTGGGAGAGCCAGACATGGAAACAGACAATCACATCTCAGCATGTCAATGCTGACCTGAAGGAAAAACAGAAGGCTATGAGAGCCTTATGTAGGTGGCTAACAAGATTAAAGGCATTACATTATATTTTATATTTTACATGGTACATGAGTAATCCATACAGAATGTTCAGGTCCACCCCCGACATCTGTCAACCCTAGTGGCTAACACGATTGGAGGTCAGGGAAACCATCCCAGGGAAGAGTAGTCTTTAAAGGTCAACAAGAGTTTGCTAGGCTAAAGGGAGTCCTGAAGAGAGAGTTGAATATGTGCTGGGGCAATGCTGAAAGAAAGCTCAGAACTGCCAGTAGTTCCACAGTCAGGAGGAATTCTAGATAACCTCAACAAAAATACTAGTAATAGTTTGCTGCGACCTGCATGGCTGGGTTCAGAATCTGAAGGAGGGGCCAATGCACAAATAAAAACACTAGACAAGAAATATGAATTATTAAGGGGTGGGGGCCAGGTGGTGTCTCTTTCGTGAAGAGCACACTAACTTCTGGCCTGGTCCGCCTTTTATCTACTTGAATACACATTTGCCCTTTAGCAATGCATACAGGCCTATCAAAGGTAAAGCTTGGTAAACAGTAAAAGGATTATAAGGTTAGGGAATTGCCTTGAGCCACCACTATCTCAACAGATGCTTAGCATCAGCCCTGCTAATGCCCAAGGTTCATCGGCCTTCTGTGTTCCTTGGTGCACTCTAATGACAGTATCAGCAGGTGGTGGCTTCCTGCAATAGTTGATACATATTTTTCAATCCAAAAAGTATGTATGTTAGAGGTTCATTAGTTGCCTATCCAGCATTTACCTTCCTTTTCTCCCTTCTTAACCATGCTCATATCTTCCTCTGGGAGCTATTCCTCCCTCCCTGTGTGACTGACTCCAACCCCAGCTCTAGAGGTGGACTCTGACAGATAGAAGCCAAGTAGAGTAATCTTATCCCCCTTGACATAATGATTTGCCCTGGTAAATGAGGTATAAATCAGTCAAATATGGCAGTGCTGTGACCACAGAAAACAGTTTAGGGGTAGTTTAAGTTGAGTTTGGGACTTCCGTTTGCTGGTTTTGAGAAACAGTGCTTCTCCTGCTGCATGTACACAAGAAAGCATATAACATCCCTTCTGCCAGCTGCTAATTTGTGCCCATGGGAAAAACCAATTCAAGGATTATGTTGTAGGAACTACATTCATAGGTCAGAGATGAGACAACTGAAGAGCAGTTGAGAAGCCCTGACTGAAGTCTGCCCTGTTGCTTGACTTTCAGCTACATCCTATATTATAAAAGGGTAATATGCAAATTGACCCTAATGGCAGAACAACCAGGAACGACTGATGCTATGACATGCACTGACCACCAGGGGGCAGATGCTCAACGCAGGAGCTGCCCCCTGGTGGTCAGTGTGCTCCCACAGGGGGAGCTCGCTCAGCCACAAGCCAGCTGACAGCTGCGAGTGCAGCGGCAGTGGCTGGAGCCTCTCCCACCTCCGTGGCAGTGCTAATGATGTCCGACTGAGGCTTAGGCCCGCTTCCTGGGAGTGGGCCTAAGCCACAGTCAGATATCCCCCGAGGGCTCTGGGGCTGCCAGAGGGATGTCTGACTGCCAGCTCAAGCCCGATCCCCCAGGGAGTGGGCCTAAGCTGGCAGGTGGACATCCCCCAAGGGATCCCAGACTACAAGAGGATGCAGGCTGGGCTGAGGGACCCCCATGAGTGCACAAATTTTCATGCACTGGGCCTCTAGTTTGCCAATAAATCTTTCATTAGTTAAGCCAATATGAATTGAATTTTCCATTACTTGAACTTGAATGGATCCCAATTTTAAACATATATACAAGATCAGTATGCTCATTAATAACCTCCCTTATATTTTATATTTTACATGGTTCATGAGCAATTCATACAGAATGTCCACTTATACCCCAGATATCTGTCAAATCTAATGGCTTGGGTTGGGCTACATGGATATGATTCTGGAGAAGTGCACAGGGGACAGTATTTTATCCTAAAAATAATGGAGAGATAAGGAAAGGGTTTAGACAGGTTAAACAAACAAAAAGATAATAATCTCCATGGATTTGAGGATAAATTTGTTTCAAAAGGGAAATTGTTTTTGTTTGCTTTTTTTCTGTCAATAAAATTCTTATTGACTTCCAAATCTACTCATTCTTTCAATAGCGATTTAGTAGGCATTTATTATGTCCTAGTCACAGTTGTGTGAAATAGGATATGGCAGAGAACAAAACAGAGAAAAATTCCTGCCATCATGGAGCTTATGTCCTATTTGGACCAAATAGTATCCTCTTCAAGATGTCTGCCTGAATTCTCTCAATCATATTTAATACTAGAGGCCTGGTACACGATATTTGTGTGCATGGGGGGGGGAGGTTCCCCTCAGCCTGGCCTGTACCCTCTCCAATCCAGGACCCCTCGAGGGATGTCCAACTGCCTTGCACAATCCAGGACCACTGGCTCCTAACCCCTCTGCCTGCCTGCCTGATTGCCCCTAACTGATTCCCTGCTGGCCTGATCATCCCTAACCGCCTCTGCCTCTCCCAACACCCAGGAACCAGGATTTCCTCCTCAGGCTGGTCGCAGGCACCCAGGACCTAGGCCAGCTTCGCCCAGGCTGGCTGCAGCCACAGGGGACAGTGGGCAGGCAGCTTTGCCCAGGCCTCAGCCATAGGCACCCGGGACTGCGGGATGGGCGGCTTGTCCCTCTCCCAGGCCGCAGCCACAGGTGCTGGTGCCTGGTACTGCGGGGTGTGCGGCTTGTCCCTCTCCTGGGCCACAGGCACAGGCACAGCTGCTGACACCTGGGACCACTGGGTGGGCAGCTTGTCCCTCTCTCAGGCCGCAGCCTGGCTGGTCCCTATTCCTCTCTCGCGAGCTCATTTGTGCCTGGCTGGTCCCCATTCATCTCTCACTAGCTCATTTGTGCCTGGCCGGTCCCCATTTTTCTCTCCCCAATGTTGAGTGGCTGAGCTGTTTTGGTGTGATGGCATGAGGGTGTGACGACCATTTGCATATTAGCTCTTTATTATATAGGATTTCCTTCTGCTTTTATGGCTGTTGTACCTCTGTACTTATACTTATGATCTACTTCAAAAAAGAGATATTGCTTCAGGTGTCAAATATCTTCTTCACTAGACCAAAGGGTTCTTGGGATCAGGTTCTCTGTTATTTAATCTGTTTCCAGAGCACAGAACTGGTTCAGAGCAAGTGCTACTGGGTATTTGTTGGATGAGCGTGACTCTGCTACAGTCTTAAAGAGGCAATGCCACATGGTGGAGCTCTCACTGCAGCCTCTTCCAGGAATTCATTTGGAGAGCCAACTTATCATGCATGAACTTAGGTGATCTGGAAGTTGTAAAGAAATGGCATTTCTAATGAGTCATTATTATACTTATAATTAATGCTAATAAAGTTCATTTGTATGACTCTAGACATAATAGGAAATGAGAGTCTGGATGATACTATTATGAAATTCAAATAGCTGTTCAGTTTAATGAATGGAAATGGCTCTTTGATGAAGAAATGGAACAATGACAGTGAAAACAGTGACTGCTAATATGAAATTTTAAAAAACCCAATAACTGGGTCAAATATGCATCTGAATATTTTATAAATTATTGTAATTTAGGGGTAAAGGCCTCTGATTTTCCTGGAAACAAGAAAAAAAATTACCGTAAACATCTAAAATAATTATTTCTACTGGAGGTCAAATGATTGCTGTGCTATTGCCACATAGTCAACAGAGGAAGCGAAGCCCCTGTTACAAAACCTAATAGCATGATTTCCTTACACAATTTTTGTTGTTGTTGTTTCTGGTTAATCCTTACCCGAGGATATTTTTCCATTGATTTTTGGAGAGAGTGGGAAGGGGAGAGACACAGAGAGAGAAACATCGATATGAGAGAGACACATCAATTGGTTACCTCCTGCATACACCGGGGATGGAGCCTGCAACTGAAGTATGTGCCTTTGACCAGAATTGAACCCAAGACCCTTCTGTCTGAGGGCCTATGCTTTATCTACTGAGCAAAACTGGCTAGGGCTCCTTACACAATATTTAGCATTGTACATTGGTTGAAAGTCAATAGAAGACATAGAAAGAAATAGAAGAGTTAATTTGATCTTAAACTGTATTGGTAATCTGAAATCCCTCTTATGAAACTGGCCTTGGGGATGAAGTTAAGTTAAAAGTATTTCAAAAATAGCGCATATGTAGTGGATTTTTTAAAAGCACTTTATATACTGCCAGAGTAATATTTTATATTTAAAGTACACAATTATATTAATCTCCTGCTTAAAACTCTCCAATGGCATTTTCATCACTTGTATGACAAATCTAAACTTATGTAGTTGTGAAGATTAAATGAGATAATAAATAGCATAGTGCTAGGCACAGTAAATTCTCACAATTTATTGTAGTGACCCTTCAGACTAGAATTCTTTCTAAACTGACCCATTCCCAACTCTGGCTTAACTTCCTTCTTTTTCCATAGCTTTCAGGATCCCAGAAGTCTTGCCTCATTCAGTCTGTGTGCTCTTCTGGTACTTAATCACACTGTATTGTAATAATCTGGTCACAAAGGCGTCTCTCCCACTTGAGAGCTGAGGCCAGATATAAATTGTTCTGTCTCTAAAGCTTAGCAACTGGGTGCTCACCCGTCCAGGTTTGCCTGGGACTGTTCCAGTTTTGCAGTGAAAGTCCCACATCTTTGGGACCCCACAGTTCCAAGCAACTGGACCAGCCGTGGGCAAACTACAACCCGTGGGCCGGATCCGGCCCGTTTGAAATGAATAAAACTAAAAAAAAAAAAAAGACCGTACCCTTTTATGTAATGATGTTTACTTTGAATTTATATTAGTTCACACAAACACTCCATCCATGCTTTTGTTCCGGCCCTCCGGTCCAGTTTAAGAACCCATTGTGGCCCTCGAGTCAAAAAGTTTGCCCACCCCTGAACTGGACAGTTGGTCACCCTGTCGCAGGTCGTGATACACAATAATAGTTCAATCAATGCATTTGTTTACCTAAGCAAATTACCTTCAGTGAGACAATTTTTCTACCTGTGCGTAAATTTCTCTAACTATACTTACAAAGTTTAAACAAAATAACACCTAAGTCCCCTTTTAACTCTGCCATTTTAGAATTGGATGTCACATTTATGGCCTGCCTTCATTCATCATTTTATCTTATCCATACTAAGGAAATCTTAACTAAGTATCACTCTATCTAATTTTTTTAAAAAGAACTGTTGGAAATACTCATGGTAAATTAAATGAAAAGAGAAAGATAAAAATCCTGTATATGGTATGATTCCAATTTTGTAAAATATGTACATTTTTATGTTTTCAGAAGAAAAGGGAATGGAATTATGAATACATTTTATACTAAGGATGAATTACCCCACTTTTTGAACTTTCAAAAATTTCTATAGTGATCATATGATTTTATAGTCAATAAGCAATACCTATAAGAAACCAACAGTTAGGTAACTGATTACATGTTTTTTTTAGCACAGTGCTCCTCAAACATTAATGTAGTCTGGGATGGGCTTGTGATTCTGCATTTCTAACAATCTTCCAGATGGTGCCAGTGCTTCTGGTCTGTGGACTACAGTTTGAGCAGTAATCGACATTTGACTATTAATTACAAAAATTTAACCATCTTGTGCTTTCACTAGTGCTTCTAAAAACGACACACTTTTAGAAGTAATTAATAATTCAACTTTCTGAGAGCTGAGGAGAGCAATACCTTAGGAAGCTTTGTAAACTCTTTGAGGTATAGAGTTTACAAAGGCAATTCCTGCCTTAGAGTTAGTTGTCTTTTGTAAATAAAAGTCAAGTGTAGGAAAACATACCAGAGCAACAAAATACCAGAACACTATGGATGCTACATTACTCAAAACAGATGAACTACCTCTTCCTCTTTGCTCTTCACAGAGCTCCTGGTAGAGTTGTGTTCCATAAATAGTGTTTGAATGAAGAAATGAGTTTAATTATATAATAATAGCTAATGTTTGGATAATTTCTGTAGGCTTAATGCACTAGTTCTCAGGTTTTAGTGTATATGAGTGAGATTTATCTGGGGAAATAGATGAAATGTTGATCGCTAGTCTCTACCCTCAGGAATTCTGATTCTGGTGAGTGGAGTGCAAGAATCTGTATTTTTAGTAGGTATACAGATGATTCTAATATAAGTGTTTCTGGAACATATATTGAGCAGCACAGGTTTTAAACATAAAAAACAACCACCCACAACCTCTAGTAAGAAATACATTTTACAATATGATCTAGTTGACACACATTTATCTATATGTATAAAAGCCTAATATGCAAATTGTCCCTGCGGGAGTTTGACTGGGAGACCAAATGCTCACTATGATGTGCACTGACCACGAGGGGTGGCGCAGAACAAAGGAAGGCCCTGGCCGGCAGCCAGAAAGCCCTGATCGGCCCTGATTGCTGGCCAGGCCTAGGGACCCTACCCATGCACGAATTTTGTGCACCAGGCCTCTAGTATACATATATATCTGAAGCAAAATGTTCCCAAAATAATACTAACCATTGCTATATGTCATACAGTTTGATATTTTCTATTTTATTCATTTTACTACAAAAATATTGCCCACAACTGACTATAATGATTTCACATAGTTTAGCTCATTTAATTCTCACATCAGTGCTGCAAGGTAAGCACTCTTTAACTCCATCTTTTTTACTTGGAAGCTTAACTTTGGAGAAGATAAATGTGCCAATGTTTCACATCGCATAAGTGGCAGAGGTAGAATTCAAATTTAGAATGCCTGGCCTTAAATGGCCCTGACTTGCCCTCACCCTGACACAGACAGACATCCTGAAAAAAACCAGCAACCTCCAATTCTGGAATACATTCAGACTAACTCTGGTTCCCCTGGTTGAATCCTATCACCTTTGAAATACCAATCTGAAATTTCTAAGAGAAAAAGAATTTGGCTCAACTTGGACCAGGTGTGAACTCTGATCCATTCTGCTGTAGTCAAAGGGATGTTAAGGAGGAGCTCGCCTAGTACAGTCATGGCCACCCAACCCCTACAGCAAGGGCTGACCCAGGGGTGGAGGGTACTTTCAGAGAAGGGGAAAAGAGCTCTGCAGTCACATACAGACACATTTGCTACACCTGCATTTCTCATTGTTTGAGAAGGGGAATTTTTTGTCTCCCTCTCCAGGTTATGTCCTCACTGTAGCATTTTAGCAGGAAAAGTAGAACAGTGTAACCAAGTCCTACTCCCAACCACCTGCCAAACTCCTGTCCTCCTCACCTCCCCAAATACAGAGCAGGGATAGTTCTGGAAGTTCTCAAGTGAGGCAAAGAAGAATGCCAAAATGAAAAGGCATGTCCTTCAGTCTTTGTGACTGGGGACAGTGATCAATTTTCTGGGTCAATAAGGATCTAGGAAAGTCCACAGTAGCTGACCTGTCTCAGTGTTTGAGGTTGTTACTGTTGTCCCTTCTTCCCTGGGTCCCAGCAGCCGTTTCCTTGCCAATGGTTCTGAAAACTTGACATTACTACATAATTTCAAACCTTTCATCCAAGATACTATTTTTAACCTTTTGGAAAATTGCAAAATTTCCCTGAAAAGTTGCTGAATAAAGAAAAAAAGCACGATTAGCTTTTTTTAAAAAAAAGTACTAGTATTCAAAATAGAAAATTATTGTGGCAGTTTTTATTCCTCTCTTTTATTAAAGTAGACACACACTTCTTATGAAGCCCAACTATGGATGTCTCAGCTATGCCTTGGAACATAACACTAAATAATTCAAAAGGTTATAAACTGATATGGAATTTTCAAATGCCTAAATCCTTTTTGGACAAATCAGAGTGCTTTAATATAAATCCTTTGTTTTCTTCCCATGCCTGAGGAAGATCTTTGACTAACCAATGTCACCCCAATACATTTAATTTAAAAAACTGTTTGATCGGAGTAGTGAATACACAATACAATATATAAATGATATACTACAGAGTTGTAGACCCAAAACCTATATAGTTTTATTAGTCAATGTCACCCTAGTAAACTCAGTGAAAAAAGAAAAAAACACAAGGATATCAGAAAAATTTTGGATGGTATCTATCTTTCTCAAAAAAGAAATAATTCAGCATAAACTGTTGAGTAAGTTCTAAGTTGTTCAGCTTCAGAAACAGCAAGATGCCAGATGATTCCTCCAACTTTATTTGTGACGTTTTAAAGATGTAATAAAATTTATGTATTGAAAAAAATAAAATAAAAAACAGCTTGATTGAAGTGTTTTTTAAAGAATGTTTTTAATTGACCATAAAGGAGTGGGTTTATTTCTGGGCTCTCTGTTCTGTTCCATCAATCTCTATGCCTGTTCTTATGCTAGTACTAGGCTGTTTTGATTATAATGGCCTTGTATAGTTTGACATCAGGTATTGTGATACCTCCAACTTTGTTCTTCTTAAGATTGCTGTGGGTATTTGGGATCTTTTTTGGTTTCATATAAATTTTTGGAGTATTTCTTCTAGATCTGTGAAATATGCCATTAGTATTTTAATAGCAATTGCATTTAATCTATTGATTGTTTTGGGTAGTATAAATATTTTAATTATGTTAATTCTTCCAATCCATGAACATGGTATATGCTTCCACTTATTTGTGTCTCCCTCAATTTCTTTCTTTGGTATCCTATAATTTTCTGAGTACAGGTCTTTTACCTCTTTGTTTACATTTATGTTCCTTCGTACCTTATTATTTTTTCAATAGTAAGTGAGATTGTTTTCTTAATTTCTCTTTCTGAGAGTTCATTATTGGTGTACAAGAATGCCACTGATTTCTGAATATTAATTTCGTATCCTGTTACTTTGCCAAGTTCATTTTATTAGATCTACTAGTTTTTTGGTGGAGTATTTGGGGTTTTTTACACAATGGAATACAACTTGGCCATAAAAAAAAAAAAAAAGGAAATCTTACCTTTGAGATAGCATGGATGGACCTGGAGATTATTATGCTAAGTGAAATGAGCCAGTCAGAGAAAAACAAATACCATATAATCTCACTTCTATATGGAATATAATGAACAAAATAAACTGACAAACAAAACAGAAACAGAGGCATGGACACAGGGACCAGACTGAAAGCTGTCAGAGGGGAGAGGGGTTGAGGGACTGGATGAAAGAAGGTAAAGGGATTAAGCAAAACATATATATATATATATATATATAATCACAAAGACACAGCAGAGTGGTGATAGCCAGAGGGAGAGAGAAAGGTGGAGATGGGCAAAGGTGGGGAAAATGGGGATGGAAAGAGACTGCTTGAGGTGATGGGCACATGATGCAGTGTGCAGATGATGTTTTATTGAGTTGTACACTTAAAACCTATATGGGCCCAGTCAGCATGGCTCCGTGGTTGAGCGTCAACCTATGAACAGGAGGTCACGGTTTGATTTCCAGTCAGGGCACATGCCTGGGTTGTGGGCTTAATCCCCAGTGTGCGGCACGCAGGAGGCAGCCGATCGATGAGTCTCTCTCATCATTGATGTTTCTCTCTCTCTCTCTCCCTCCTCTTTCCTCTCTCAAATCAATAAAAATATATTAAAAAATTTTTTTGAGTTAGAAAAAGAGTAACAGTAAAGGAAGTAGAAAGACGAAAACACTATAAAACTTATATATGTAGAGGGCAACCTGGGATTGGATGAAATATTTTATGTTTGAAGGAGGGTGAAACAAAAGGTCCAAAACAGGAAAAGAGAAAAAAGAAAACCCAACCCTTTTGCCTTGGTGTCAGTGAAGGAGAGCTCCGTGGCACAGGGTTTGCAGTTAAAGGCCATAGAGGAATGTGTTAGTAAGTAGCCCCTCCCTTTAGGAAGCAGCTGACTCCCCGTACAATACAGCCTCAGCCTGTTGTGACAGAAGCTTTTCTTAATAGCCTCCTGGATAGTCATATATTACCAAGGACAAACTTCCTTCCAGGAAAGAATACAACTTATTTTTAATTCGACTGCAAATGCCACTATTTGACTCTGATTCAATGAGGTGGTATCTTATTGTAGTTTTGATTTGCATTTCAAATGCTAGTGAAGTTAAGCATTTTTTCATGTATCTGTTGGCCATTTGCATGTCTTCTTGAGAGAAGTGTCTGACATATATATTTTTAAAATATATTTTTATTGATTTCAGAGAGGAAGGGAGGGGAGAGAGAGATAGAAAGATCAGTGATGAGAATCATTGATCCTCCTGCATTCCCTCTACTGGAGATCAAGCCTGCAGACTGGGCATGTGCTCATGCCCAGGAGTCGAACCTGGGACCCTTTAGTCTGCAGGCCGATGCTCTATCCACTCAGCCATATCAGCTAGGGCCTGACATATATTTTTTATTGTAAAGTACTTTCTTCCCTTTTTATACAAAATATGTGGGTGATCCTTTGAGACTGAATATCATGTTCTCAACAACTTTAAACCTAATGTTTTAATATATGTTGACTTCTTGCATAAGTCATTACTAAGGAGGTTGGAAAATGGTGATTTCCTAATTCTATCATTCTTTCTAGATTTTTAGTTGGCTTTCTATGCTTATCCCCTTTACATTTTAAAAGCTTTATCAGTATGGATAACCCATGGATCTCTTTTTAATTAACATGTTATAACCTACTGTTAACCTTGATCCCAAATTTTCTCTAATTTGACCAGAAGTCCTTCAAGCTAGCTCAGGTGTCCTTTGGCATGGTCCCATCAATTTACCAGCACTTGCTTACTTTAAGCACAAGCAAGTGTTCCTGGTTCACTTTGTACTTTCCTTGCCACAGCCCTAAAATTAGCCATTTCTTCAAGGAATGTTGTTTCCTTTGAGTGGGGAATAGTTTTTAGAAACCGAGATCTGGGCATTAATTGTGCTTTTGCCCCTGGGTTGAGTTATCAGTATTAACATAGGTAGTATGAACATACATAGTATAAATATATAGTATTATATGTATCAGTGTAAATAAGTAAACACACACACATATAATACACACATACATATTGACATCTCTAATTCCAACCCAATACAACACCACAGGTTGTCGTTTTTTCTTTTCTTCTGGGATCCTATTCTGCATGAAGGTCAAGTAAGGCCCCTCTAAGAAAGTAATATTTGAAATGAAATTGGAATAATATTTAGGAGCCAGTCATGCAGACTCTAGAAGCAGATTATTACAAGCAAAGGGAACAATAAGTACAAAAGCCTAAGGCAGAAATAAGTGCGGTATGTTCAAAAAACAGAACAGCCAGGTGGCTGGAATGTACTGAGCTACTGGGAGGTGATTTGAAATGAAGTCTATCAGGCAGGAAGGAATTGCTTCATATAAAGCTGTAGAGGAGATGGTTAGGAGTTTGGAATTTTAGTACAATAGAAAGACATTGGAAGATTTGTGGAAGGGAATTGTGGTAATATGATTTATGTTTCAAAATATTACCCTGTTTAGTAAATGAATGATCAAAAGCAAGAAAAAAAAGTAGGGAGATAGTTATGAGACTTTCAGTAATATAGGAAAGCTTCTCTTCATTTATTAAATATGATTTATCTCTTGGGAAGATATGCATGGGTCTGATCATGAGTAATTTAAACACAGAAGGTAATGTTATATTTTGTTGTTTTTCCTGAGAGAAAGAAAAAAAAGAACTAATTACATGGAGAGTATTTAGAAGAAAGAAAAAAATGATTAATTATATAGTAGGTGTCAGAAATACCTGAAAACCATAAATAGAAATCTGGCTAAGGGTCTCTCAGATTAGGGATTAACTCTGATTTATCTAGCTTGAGTAAGGTGTCTATGAACATAGCTGCTCCCATTTTCTTTCTTTTAAAACAATATTTTTATTGATTTCAGAGAGGAAGGGAAAGGGAGAGAGAAACATCAATGATGAGAATCATTGATCGGCTGCCTCCTGCATGCCCCACACTGGGGATCGAGCCCACAACCCGGGCATGTGCCCTGACCGGAATCGAACTGTGACCTCCTGGGTCATAGGTCCACACTCAACCACTGAACCACGCTGGCCGGGCACTGCCCCCATTTTCATCAGAGTGGGGTGAGGGGTGAGCCACTCAGAAACAGACACAGGACAGGGGAAAGAAAATTATTTTATAGATTATTCAGATTGTTCCAGTTTCCCTTAGAGGAGCAAAATTATATTGCTTGCCAGCATAATGACATATTAATATTTGAATAGTAGGTGGTTTATATATTTAAAATTTGGAAAAGGGAGGGAGATATTCCACCCAGCCCCACCACATTGAAATTAAATTGAAACTGTAAATAGTACAATGAAATGCTATGAATGTTTTATTAAAAAAATATACTGCACCCAGCCAGTGTGACTCAGTGGTTGAGCGTTGACCTATGAACCAGGAGGTCACAGTTCAATTCTTGGTCAGGGCACATGCCCAGGTTGTGGGCTTGATCCCCAGTGCAGGGCATGAGTCTCTTTCATCATTGAATATATATATATATATATATATATTGCCCTGGTCAGCCTGGTCAGTGTGGGTCAGTTGATTGGGCTTCATCCTGGGCACTGAAGCTTGCCAGTTCTATGCTGGGTCAGGGCACATGCCCATGTTGAAGGCTCAGTTCCTGGTGGGAGACATGCAAGAGGCAGATGGTTGATATTTTTCTCTCTCTCTCTCTCTCTCTCTGTCCCTCACCCTTCCTCTCTCTAAAAATCAATTAAAAAATATCTGACCTGAAGATTTCTTAAAGTATTCCTTCTGTATTATGAAATGCACTTGCATTATTTTGTACTATTTATTATGTCCTTTGATGAGATACAAGGAGTTAAGCTTAATATTCATGATATTACTCTAGTTCTTCCTGTAATTTTGTTCTTAGGAATAAGAATCAGCAAGGGAAATAAGACCACTCTATGGTAAAAAAAAAAGAAAAAGAAAAAAAGAAAAGAAAAGCAATATTAGCATGGACATGTTAAGAGACTCAGAAGCTAGTGATTCAGTTTTAACTCTACTGATTTTAGTGTATACAAAGTTCCAAAAAGAAAGTCATTCAATATTATGTTGAAGGTTTTATATTTCAACCTCCGTATTTCTTCCTGAAAATATTTCCTTAATGCTGTCATATTTTTATCATCATAAAGTGTCATATTCAGTACATTCTTCTAATGGAGTGGTTGACGGGTATGGAAATCCTTTTTCCATTAGAGGTTCCTTGAGAAAAGATATTGCAGAGCTCCTTTTCACTAGAGAGTCATCAGAATACCAGTCATCAGCTGCTTCTATAGTTTCACTGTAGTAAGAATCGGATGGTAACGTCGATGAGTTTAAGGATGTATTGCTGCTCTTTGCTGTTGAGCTGGTCTCTGTAGGGTCATAAATGACCTTTTTTGTTGCAAGGCAGTATTCCTCTTTAGAGTGGTCTTTACTTGCTGTAAAAGAAAATTAGATTTACTATGAATATTACAGATTCATGAGCCAAATCTTAATTATAAGGACAATGTTTCTGTTAAAAATTAGAATCTTGCCCTGGTTGGTGTGGCTCAGTGGGTTGGAGCATCGCCCTGTACACCAAAAGGTTGCAGGTTTGATTCCCAGTCAGGGCACATACCTAGGTTGTGAGTTCCATCCCCGTTGGGGCCCATTTGGGAAGCAACTGATCAATGTTTCTCTCTTTCTCTCTCTCTTCCTTACCCTCACTAAACTCAATAAACATATCTTCGGGTGAGGATTTTAAAAAGAATCTTTTTAGGGTTATAATGGACAGGATGATGATATAGTGAAAATTCTGAGTTGCTATCTTCATATGTACAATGTTTAATATGTAATTGGGAATTAGCAATATTTTTATGATAATCAAGAGTAGAAAGTCTATTCTAAATAAAATCAAGCTATAAACAGAAGAAGATTCTAAATAGGGTAGATATATCAGTTCTGGAATATCCCTTAAAATTAGAAAAGACAGTTTCTTAACTATGTATAGCTAAATATTGCCTTATTTAAAAAAAAAAAAATAGATGCCTCCTTGAGTAGGCAGATTACAAAATGTTTGGTCTGCAGTGGAAAGGGCCTTTGAGTTGGCTTTATACCAATAAAAGTAACAACTAATATTCCTATAGTGTCTTACAATTACAAAGCAGTTCGATAGATTTCCATATTTCATTTATACTCTCAGTAACCCTTTACGATAGTTATTATTCGCACCATTTTACAAGAGAAGACTGAGAATTAGAGAAACAACTCACCACAGATCAGATGCAAAATGGACTTCAATCTAGATTTTTGTTACTCTAATCTCATGCTTCTCTTATTATATTATTTATGCTGAAAGTTGGTATTTAAAATGTTGCTTTAGAGAAGATCACATGTCTACAATATCCTAAAACATCTTTTACTATATTTTACATATTAACTTTTGACATTAATGTGTAATAATTTTTAAAGCTCTTTTAAATACCTTGTTACATTTTATACTTAGTATTTCTAAAATTATGTAGGAGGATAATATTTTGAGACACTAAACATAATATATACTATTTAAAGGGTTATAAAACACTCAGGTCTTTTGACCCTCTGGCATTACTACATGGCAATGACTATGATACCTTTGGGTATAAATAAGGAACAAAAATTAAAATTTCACATTTTAATTTAAGATATAACATTGCAAGTTTTGTTTTCTAAAAAATATATGCCCATTCACATACTAATAAATTAAGGTTTTCCTTGAATTTTTATAGTTTTTAAAAATACTCATAACATTTAGGATAGCCTCTTGATTTTTTTAAGATATGAATTGCTCTAAGTTGATTACAATTTCTTCTAATAAATTTTTGAGAACAAGTACCTTTTAAATGTGCTGTTTCCTTTTTTCTTTGCTCCTCCTATATAAAAAAGTTATTTGTATTTAAAAACTGAATAGTTTTAAAATAATTTCTTTAATATATTTGACTTAATACTTAAGAATAATATATTCTAACAAATTTTTGATGGAATAATGTTTTCTTCCATGATAAGAATTTACTTCACCAAAATTTATTGACAGAAAAGAAAAAGTGTTGAGGTTCATCTGAAAAGAATGTGGACTGGTTCATGAAGGCAGTCTTCAGGATAGGGATTCAAAGGGTGAAATAGAATTAAGCAGGATTACTTCTCTCCATCCTCACTTAGAGTCACTTGGTTAGAACTAGAGAGAGCTAACAAAGTAATTAGAATTCCTAGACTTACTCATTTCATTAACTAATAACAACAACAAAGTTAATTCTGGCTGAAGGCTTTTATAAAAATGCAACTATTCTTGTGAAGCAAATAAAACATTTGATGAAACAATACATTCCAGATGTGTTGTGGGAAGTGTGATGTTGTAGTAGTTCTCAAGCTTCAGGACATGAGAACCATCTGTGTGCTTGTTAAAATGATGATTCTTGAGTATAACATCAGTCCCTACTGAAACATGTTCTCTGGGAATATGCACTGTAACATACACCGCAACTGTTTCTGATGCAGGTTACCTTCGACCACTAGAAAACCAATGCTAGTGCACACGGTGTTTGGGATGGAGCAGATGAAGTTGAGGCTGGAGAGAGAAATTGTCTTTTGTGTTCTGGGGAAACAGTGTTGTGCTGATCTGCATTGTCCTGTGTACCCCCCCCCCCACCCCCTACAATGGGCTTGCTTAGGATATAGTACATATATAGGATATATATATAAAGCTAATATGCAAAGTGTCCTCTCGGGAATTCGACCAGGAGACCAGGAGTTCGCTTGCTCATTATGATGTGCGCTGACCACCAGGGGGTGGCGCGGAACATGGCGGGTGACCAGTGATAGCAAGGGAATGAGGAGGTGGGGAAGCAGGGCGGCAGAGAACCTGATTGGCCCTGATTGCCAGCCAGGCCTAGGGACCCTACCCCTGCACGAATTTCATGCACCAGGCCTCTACCACTTTTTCAATAACCAACTTCACTTCTTTGTCACTTTCACCTTTTGTTAATATAAATGCCAGTATAGGCTGCTGATCTTACCTTGCCTAAATTTAGGACCAATTCAATTTGTGACTCCTATATAAATTATTTTAGAACATTGCTTCTCACACATCAATGTGCCACTGTATTATCTGAGGAGCTTGTTAAAATACATATTCTGACTCATTAGACTCTGTATTTCTAACAGGTTCCCAGGTAATACTGATATTGCTGGTCTGGGAACCACAGAGTAAAACCCTGGACTGATTTAAATTCTACCCAAACTAAGGTAATAATAAAATGGGCATTCTTATATTTGTTACATATAAATAAGTAGAATTTCTCCAGAGAGCAATTTAACAAATCTACTTCTAGAAATTAATTATGCCAAATAAATAACTTTGGATTTGTGTAAATATTGTAATATACTCATCACAACATTATTTAGTATTTTCAAAACCTAAAATTAAAATTCTTAGGAAATAGGTAAATGTATTTTATTGCATAGATATTAGTACAATAAAAATTCTTTCAACTATTAAAAATGATGCTATAGTATCAGAAGGACTCTAAAAATATGGGGACATATCAAAAAGAGAGGAACAAAAAAAACAAAACAAAACAAAAAACGAAAAGAGAGGAACAGTCTTGAAAGGGTGCCCACTGGTTAAATTTGTGAAAATTTGAGCATCAAAATAATGATAGTAATGAATTTTGATCTGCTGATATATAGAAATCCATGAGTCTATACTGATAATAAATAAATAAAAATAAGAAAGAGAGCATCTTCTTCACAGTAGAAGCCAAATGATAAGCAGATGGTAGAATTAGAAAGATCGTCACTTTGCTATAGTTTTGTAAAGACTAGCTCAGGCAAGAATAATTTCTATAGCTAATATGTAGAGTTTGATGAAAAGAAGTGTATTCACATGGTTTCAAAGTGCCACCACAGATTCTTTATTAATTGCTAGGATAAAAATAGGAATAATAATATATTGTGGGGAAGAACAGACATCATCTTTGTGATTAGCTAAAATTACTAATGAAGAGCAGATGAACACTCTATGCCTCTAGATGCGATAAACTGAATTTGATCACAAGGAAAAGTCAAATTGAGGAACAGTCTATGGTCTATAAAATAACTGGCCTGTATTGTTCAAAAATGCCAATATCATGAAAGATGAAGAAAAGAACTTTCAAAATATTTTGAACTGAATAATGATGAAAACAAAAATAAAAATTTGTGGGAAGCAAAAGCAATGCTTGGATGGAATGTGAATATTAAATGCTTATATTAGAAAAAAAGAAAAGTCTAAGAATAATAAAATTGAAAACTCCCTAACAATACTATAATCAGAAATAAAGTGCCATAACTAAAAATTCTACAGATATTAGAAGAATAAGAAGATGCTATTAAAAATTGTATGCCAATAAACTTAACAGAGATTAAATGGAAGCACTTTCCATTCATTTTGTGAATAATTGATATTAATGTTTAACAAAGATATTACAAGATAAGAAAATTACAGAATAATATCACTTGTAAACATAGATGCAAAAATTATTTAAAATATATTAGTAAATCAAATCCAATGAGGTTTTTTCCTAGGAATACAGGTTGGTTTAACATTTGAAATTCAATGTAATCCACATTAACAAAATAAAAGAGAAAACCCATGTGAACAATTTCAAAAGATGCAGAAAAAGCATTTGGCAAAATTCAGAACTACTTATTGATTAAAAAAAAAAAACCTTTCAGTAAACTAAGAATAGAAAGGAATTTCCTTAACTTGACAATATTCATCTCTAAAAATCCCATAGCTAACCTCCTACTTAATGGTGAAGAGCTAAATGTATTCTAAGATTAGAAATATAAAAAGAATATCTGCTCTCAACACTTCTATTCATATTTATAGTGGAGGTCCTACCCAATGGGATAAGATGAGAAAATAAAATAAAAGCATAAAGATTGAAAAAAAAGTAAAACTGATGTGTTTTGCAGATAACAAGATTGTGTATGAAGAAAATCTGCAAAAAACACAGAACACAGGTCAATATAAACAACAGTTTTAGTAAAATCAGCAGTTCACTAAAAACTAATCTATAAACCAAATGTAATTCCCATTCCAATCTCAACAAGATTTTTTGTAGGTAGAGATAAGTTTATCTTAAAATTTATGTGACAGGCAAAAAGAACAAGGAAAGCTACAACAACGTTGAAAAAGAAGAATTAAATTAGAGGAAACATGCTACTCAATTTGATGACCCACTATACAGCCAGAGTATGGTATTGGTAGTGCTAAACATACAGATCAATGGTGCAGATAGAAAAATCCAGAAATAGACCTACACATATAGCCCAACAGATTTTTGACAAAAGTTGCAAAAGCTTTTTCAATAAACATTACTGGAACAATTAGACACCAGTAGCCCCCCCAAAATTAACTTTGATCTAAACCTCATATCTAATACTAGTGACCTGGTGCATGGATTCGTGTACATTGAAAGGAAATTAATTAGAAGGTGGCCGGCAGGGCGGGACTGGGCAAGATGGGCCGGACACACCCTGGAACCAACCTTCCCATGGTCCCTCCCCGGCATCTGCAGAGTGAGCGGGATCCCTCTGGCAGGTGGGGTCCCTTAGCCTGGCCTGCGGGGATTGGGCCAAAACTGGCTGTCCAGCATCCGCCGAGCGGTCCCAGAGTGTGAGAGGGCACTCTGCAAAGTTGCTGTCATACAGGGGCTGGAACGCAAATGCAAGTGTGCAGTAAACCAGATTTAGGGCTGACAGTGACCCAGCAACAACATAACCCACGGCCGAAGGTGGAATCGCACCCGGCCCCAAGAGGAATTGGGCTCCTTCCTCTCTGGTTTCAGGGTGCATCGCCCGAGAACTGCTGCTGCCAAGTCACTGCAGCTTGGCAGCTCCTGCGTTGAGCGTCTGCCTCTTGGTGGTCAGTGCGCGTCATAGCGACCAGTCGAATGGTTGAACAGTTGCTTAGGTTTTTATATATATGGATAGTCAAAAAGTGTAAAAAACCCAAATGTTCTTCAGCTGATAAATGGATAAACAAAATGTGGTATATCTATACAATGAAATATCCTATATAATAAAACCCTAACATGCAAAACGACCGAACGGTGGAACGGTCGGTCACTATAACATGCACTGACCACCAGGGGGCAGATGCTCAACACAGGAGCTGCCTCTTGGTGGTCAGTGTGCTCCCACAGGGGGAGTACCGCTCAGCCAGAAGCCAGGCTCATGCCTGGCAAGCACAGAGGCAGTGGTGAGAGCCTCTCCCATTTCCGCTGCAGGCAGGCAGTAAGGAGTGAGGGGTCCCAGACTGTGAGAGTCCTCAACTACAAGAGGGATATCTGATTGCAAGAGGGCACAGGCCGGGCTGAGTGACCCCCAACTCCTCCAGTGCATGAATTACATGCACCAGGCCTCTAGTTATTCGATAAAAGCTTATAAAAAAGATATATTATTCAGCTATGAAAAAGAATGACGCACTGATATATGCAATAACATGGATGAACTTTGAAAATATTATGCAAAATGAAAGAGCCAGATACAAAAAACTATCTATTGTATGCTCCTATTTATAAGAAATGTCCAGAGCAAGCAAATCTATAGATACAGAATTAATGGTTGTCTAGGCCTAGGACAGTTGGGGGAAAATGCAGGGGCGGTGATTGCTAAGGGTATGGAATTTCTTTTTGAGGTGATGAAAGTGTTCTAAATTGATTGTGAAGATGGCTCTACAACTCTGTGAATATCTAAAACCACTGAATTATACACTTTAAACAGGCAAATTGTATGGTATGAAAATTATATCTCAACAAAGCTGCTGTATAGAAAACAAACTAAAACTAGAAAACTTTTAGAAAAGAACATAGAAGCAAATCCTTGTTGGACATGACACTAAAAGCATAATCCAAAGAGGAAAAATGAATAAATTGGACTTTCCAAATTAAAAACTTATGCTTTGCAAAATTCCCTGTTAAGAGGATGAAAACACTGAATGAGAGAAAATATTTGTAAATCAAATATTTTAAAAATTTGTTATATAAATCTATACATATGATAAAATGACATAGAATTATATACAAAGACAACAAGAAGATATCTGACAAAAAGATTTGTATCCAGAATATACAATGAACTCTCTAAATTCAACAGTAAGAAATAAGTAATCCAATTAGATGCACAAAAAACTCGGACAGACACTTCACCAAAGAAGATATATGGATGAAAAATAAAAATATGATAAACTGTTCAACATCACTACACATATTTTAGAATGGATAAAATATTTATAGTACCAAATCATGGTTAGGATGTGAAAAATATGTGGATCTCATCTTCATTACTAGTGGGCATGTAATATGGTATAGTCACTCTGGAAATGAAGCTGGTAGTTTCTTAAAAAATTAAGCATGCACAATTCACCATAGCTAAGATTTGGAAACAGCCTAAGTGCCCTTCAGCAGAGGAGTGGATTAGAAAACTGTGGTACATCTACACAATGGAATACTATGCTGTGGTAAAAAAAAAAAAAGGAACTCTTGCCTTTTGCAACAGGATGGATGGATCTGGAGAGCATTATGCTAAGTGAAATAAGCCAGTCAGAGAAAGATAAATACCACATGATCTCACTCATTTGTGGATTATAGAGAACAACATAGACTGATGAAAAGGGACAGATCCAAAGACTGAGAAACAGCGATCAGGCTATCAATCCCCAGAAGGAAAGTAGGGGAGGGCGGGGGTAAGGGGAAGAGATCAACCGAAGGACTTGTATACATGTATATAAGCCAAACCAATGGACATGGACAACAGGGGGATGGGAGCATGAGTGTGTGGTGGGATGGGGGTGGGGGGGGGGGGGTTGGAGGTTAATGGGGGGGATGAGGACACATTTGTAATACCTTAACTAATAAAAAAAAAAGAATCAAAAAAAAATTAAGCATGCCATATTACCCAGCAGCTGCACTCCCAGGCATTTACTGTAGCAGTGGTTCTCAACCTGTGGGTCGTGACCCCTGAAAATACATCCTGCATATCAGATATTTACATTACGATTCATAACAGTAGCAAAATTACAGTTATGAAGTAGCAACGAAAATAATTTTATGGTTGGGGGTCACCACAACATGAGGAACTGTATTAAAGGGTCGCGGCATTAGGAAGGTTGAGAACTACTGCTAGAGTAACTAAATCTTACGGTTGTTGTTTTTTAAATTTTGTTTTATTGCTTAAAGTATTACAAAGAGTATTACATATGTCTCCTTTTCTTTTCCCCCTTGACATTCCCCTGGCCTCCCCTACCCCCCAGTGTCTTGTGTCCATTGGTTATGCTTATATGCAAGCATACAAATTCTTCAGTTGATCTCTTACCCTGCCCCCAACTGTCCCCAGGCTTCCTGCTGTAGTTTGACAGTCTGTTCAATGCTGCTCTGCCTCTGTATCTATTTTTGTTCATTAGTTTATAATGGTCTTTATTATCCATAAATGAGTGAGATCATGTGGTATTTTTCTTTCATTAACTGGCTTATTTCACTTAGCATAATGCTCTCCAGTTCCATCCATGCTGTTGCAAATGGTAAGAATTCCTTCTTTTTTACAGCAGCATAGTATTCTATTGTGTAGATGTACCACAGTTTTCTAGAAAATCCTGTACACAAATGTCCATAGCATCTTTATTTTGTAATAGCTCCTAATTGGAAACAAAACCAAATATTCCTTAATAGGTAAATGGTTAAACAAACTATGGTACATTCACACAATGTTATACTACTCAGCAGTAGAAAAGAAAAATAAACCTATTAATACATGAATGATTTGGGGAGATTTTAAGAATATTATGATAAATGAAGAAAAGCCAATATTAAAAGGCCACATGCTATATGGTTCAATTTGTAACATTCTGGAAATGAAGGAATTATAGAGATGGAGAACATATTAATGGTTGCGAGAGGTTAGGGAAAGGAAGGAGGGAGTGACTATGAAGGATAGCATAAGGAATTTCCTTTGTGGTGATGGAATCATTCTGTATGTTAACTAAGGTGGCAGTTATACAAATCTATACATATGATAAAATGACATAGAATTATACACAAAGACAACAATAAGCTAAGTACATGCAACCTAGTATAATCTGAGTAAGGTCTGTAGTCTAAATTTCCTGGGTTTTGCCTGACTAGCATGGCTCAGTGGTTGAGCGTCGACCTATGAACCAGGAGGTCACGATTCGATTCCTGGTCAGGTGAGAGCATATGCCCGGGTTGCAGGCTCAATCCCAGTGGGGGGAGTGCAGGAGGCAGCCTAGCAGTGATTCTCTCTCATCATTGATGTTTCTATCTCTCTCCTTCTCCCTTCCTCTCTGAAATCAATAAAATATATATATATAT
>NW_005364671.1:1181511-1186803 GCF_000412655.1 Myotis brandtii
TTAAAGAACTAAACAAGCTGCTTTCTAAATTATATGGAGCCCTGGTTGATTTGTCTCAGTTGATAGAGCATTGGCCTGGGGACTGAAGAGTTCCAGGTTTGATTCCGGTCAGGGGCACAGGCCCAGGTTGCAGGCTCAGTCCCCATAAGGGGGCTTGCAGGAGGCAGCTGATCAATGATTTTCTCTCATCACTGATGTGTTTTTTTTCTCTCTCTCTCCCTCTCCCTTCCTCTCTGAAATCAATAAAAATATATTAAAAATAAATTATATGGAAAAACAAGACACCTAGAACAGCAAAAATATTCTTTTTAAAAAATATATGGTTTTTATTGATTTTTAGAGGGAGAGGGAGAGAAAGAAACATCAATCAGTTGCCCTCCACACACAGGGGATCAAGCCTGTAACCTGGGCATGTGCCCTGACTGGAAATCAAACCACCAACCTTTCAGTGCAAGGGCTGACACTCAACCAACTGAGCCACACTGGTCAGGGCCCAAAAAGATTCTTGAGCAAAGGAAAATATAGTTATAGGATTTACAATACTTAATTCCATCACTCACTATAAAGCTACTGTAAGCAAGACAGTACAGTATTATTTAAAGACATACAAATAGTTCACTAAAAAGAATACAAAATTCAACAAATAAACAAACATATATATAGCAGATTGATTTTCAATCAAAGTTGCAAATAAGTTAAATATGGAAATAAAGGTCTTTTAAACAAAATTTTCTGGAACAACTGGGTATCATCATGGATAAAGATGAACCTTGACCTCTACCTCATAGACCTAGACAAAAAAACCAACATTATAGAGCAACTAAAACAAAAGACAAGAGAATATCTAAGCAAATTTAGAAAAATAAATATTTGTTAGAAAGCATATGAATTTCTGTTAAAAGGAAAAAATTATAGATTGGACTTCATTAACATTAAAACTTTCTGCTGACCAAATGATACTATTGTAAAAAATAACAGATAAGCCACAGTCAGTGAAAACATGTTCATAACATATATATCTCATAATAGACTTATATTAAGAACTATTAAGTCATTAATTTAAAAAACAAATATAGAGAATCAAGATGGCGGCATAGGTAAACACCGGAGACTGCTGCTGCAAACAACCACTTCAAAAATACAACTAAAAGACGGAACGGACATCACCCAGAACCACAGGAAGGCTGGCTGAGGAGAGACTCTTCAACTAGAAGGAAAAATAACAGCACACCGAGGCTCAGAGGAGGCGCAGTGTGGAAAAAACTCAGGTGCGGAGGTGCGCGCGCAAAGCGGGCTGGTGGCTGAGAGCGCGGTTGTCGTTTTCGGTCAGGGGGGAGTCTCAGACTCTGAGCTCCAGATACGGGCGAATCGCTGGGGACTCGGACCCAAACGGGAGAAGCGGGAGTGTCTGGCATCAGTTGGAAGGCAGCTTTCCCTCCGAGGTTTGCAGCGGTTCCGGGGGTTCTGAGAAGCAGAGCCTCTGGGAACAGGACTGAGGGCACCATAACGGCTCCCTCCGCCCGCCCTGTTGAGCCCGCCCCGCCCAAGCCCTGCGCAGAGCCATTTGCCGGATCGCCGCAGGCAAAGGCTAGATTAGCGCCCCCCCAGAGGACAGAAGTTTTCCCACAGCTGATTCTCACAGCCAGTCGGCCTGGTGGTCAAATCCCTCTAGTATTAACTACAACAATCAAGGCTCAACTAGAACAAGACTGCGCACAAAGACCACTAGGGGGTGCACCAAGAAAGCATAAAAAATGCGGAGACAAAAAAACATGACAGAAATGGAGGATATAGAGCTAAAAAACGCAATTTTGAGGGCTTGCAATAAACTTCTGGAGAGCCTCACGAAAACTAATGAGACCCTCGATGCTATGATAAAGAAACAACTAGAAATTAAGCATACACGGTCGGAAATAAAGAATATTACACCCAATAGCAGACCAGAGGAGCGCAAGAATCAAGCCAAAGATTTGAAATGCGAAGAAGCAAAAAACACCCAACCGGAAAAGCAAAATGAAAAAAGAATCCGAAAATACGAAGATAGTGTAAGGAGCCTCTGGGACAGCTTCAAGCGTACCAACATCAGAATAATAGGGGTGCCAGAAGATGAGAGACAGCAAGATATTGAAAACCTATTTGAAGAAATAATGGCAGAAAACTTCCCCCACCTGGTGAAAGAAATGGACTTACAGGTCCAAGAAGCGCAGAGAACCCCAAACAAAAGGAATCCAAAGAGGACCACACCAAGACACATCATAATTAAAATGCCAAGAGCAAAAGACAAAGAGAGAATCTTAAAAGCAGCAAGAGAAAGAGACTCAATTACCTACAAGGGAATACCCATACGACTGTCAGCTGATTTCTCAACAGAAACTTTGCAGGCCAGAAGGGAATGGCAAGAAATATTCAAAGTGATGAATACCAAGAACCTACAACCAAGATTACTTTATCCAGCAAAGCTATCATTCAGAATTGAAGGTCAGATAAAGAGCTTCACAGATAAGGAAAAGCTAAAGGAGTTCATCACCACTAAACCAGTATTATACGAAATGCTGAAAGGTATCCTTTAAGAGGAGGAAGAAGAAAAAGGTAAAGATACAAATTGTGAACAACAAACATGCATCTATCAACAAGTGAATCTAAGAATCAAGTGAATAAATAATCTGATGTACAGAATGAACTGGTGATTATAATGAATCAGGGACATAGAAAGGGAATGGACTGACTATTCTTGGCGGGGAAAGGGGAATGGGAGATGCGGGAAGAGACTGGACAAAAATCGTGCACCTATGGATGAGGACAGTGGGTGGGGAGTGAGGGCGGAGGGTCGGGTGGGAGCTGGAAGGAGGGGAGTTATGGAAAAAATAAAAATAAAAAACAAATATAAAAGAACACAAACAACCCAATTTAAAAATGGGCAAAAGACTTAAACAGACAGATCATAAAAAAAAAATATACAACTGACAAATGAACACATGAAAAGTTACTCAATATCTTTAGTTATCAGAGAAATGTAAACCAAAAGCATATTGAAATACCATTCCACACCCATTAAAATAGCTAAAATAAAAAATACTAATAACACTAAAGGTTAGCAAGAATCTAGAGCAACTGAAACTCTCACTTATTATGGATGGCAGTGAAGTAAGTTACAACCCCTTTGGAAATTTGTTTGGCATTTTCTTATGAAGTTGCACATATGTCTACCCAAGCCCCACCAATTCCATGTTCAGGTATTTTCCCAAGAAAAGTGAAAATATATGTTCACTATAAGTACATGAATATTTAGAGCAGCCTTATTCATACTAGTCAAAAACTGAAAATAACTCAAATGTCCAGCAAAGGAATACATAGACAAATTGTTACATATTCATTTAATGGAATATTACTTATCAATAGAAAAAAAGTTCTAATACACACAATAACATGGGTGAATCCCAAAAATGTGTGTTAAGTGAAAGAAGCCAGACATCAAAGATATGTATTGTATTATTTCATTTGTATGAAATCCAGGAATGGATAAAAACTAAACTTCGTTGACAGAAATCAGAAAGTGCTTAACTGAAAAGGTTAGAGCTGATATGAAGGAACTTTTTCAGATGATAGAAATTTTCTGTATCTTGTTTTGGGTGGTGATGGAATGTGTATACACTTGTCAGTGTTCATTGGAACATCTAAGGTCTTTGCATTCTTTTGTAAGTAATTACATACACATCAATAAAATATTTAAAAACTTTTATCAATTTTACTTCAGTGGCATTCTTTCCCCAAATTCATAACCCCAATATAATAATGAGAAAAACATCAGATAAACTCAAATCGAAGGGCAGTTTACAAAATACATGACCAGCACGCCTTAAAACTGTAAAGGTCAGGTAAAACAAGGAAAGACATTCACAGAGCAAAGAAAACTAAAGAGACAAATGCAACATGGTATCTTGAATTAGATCTTGAAGGAGCAAAGTACATTTGTCTAAAAACTGGTGAAATCTAAATAAAGTCTGCCAAATAAATATTGCTATTAACTAATGTAGCAATGTTGGTTTCTTAGTTTTGACAAATGTACCATGTTAATTTAATATTTTAACGTTGGGGTAAACTGGGTGAAAGGTATAATAGAATGGTATATCATCTTTGCAATTATTCCAAATTAAAAAGTTCACTTAAAAATCATATGCAAGAGCATAAACACGTAAATATTCCTCTAATAAAATTCCTACAAGGCTTTTGTGAAAGTAATTATAAAGCTTTATTGAAGGCTATTAAAGAAAACATAAATACAGAGAAACATCATGTTCATAGATTAGAAAATATTGTAAAGAACTGTTTTGTTTTGTTTTCAAATTGATCTAAAACTGCACTGTAGTTCCCCTCAAGATTCCAAAAGAATTTCAGTAAATGCTACTAGAGATTTGGACAAACATATGGGAAAAATGTGAAATTGGATTCCTATTTACACCAAACACAGACATCAATTCCAAATTGATTAAAGACCTATGTAGTCAAAACTAAAAAACTCTTAGAAAATAATATAGAAGAGTATCTTTATGACTTTGGAGTAGGGAACAAAATAATCATAAAAGAAAGGGCTTAGGCTACATTAAAAATAAAAGAAGTTTTTGTTTATCAAAATATACCACAAAAATTATGAAAAGGAAAACCGCAGATTGGGTGAAGATATAAATATTAACATAACTGACAAAGGATTATTTATCCAGAATAAATAACTATTTTAAAGTTTTATAATAAAAAGACAAACTGATAGATAAAGAGGTAAGATTTAAATAGGCATTTTACATAAGAGAAAACCATAATGGCCAATGATCTTTAGAAAAGACAATCACCCTTTTTAGCAAGAAAATATAAATTAAAACTATAGTGAGATATCAAGAGAATGAGAAGACAAGTCACAGACTGGGTAAAAATGTTTGCAAAAGACATATCTTGTAAAAAGACTGTTATTAAAAATATATAAAAGATGCCCAGCTGGTGTGGCTCAGTGGTTGAGCATAGGCCCAGGAACCAAGAAGTCACCAGTTTGGTTCCAGGTCAGGGCACATGCCTGGGTTGTGAGCTTGATCCCCAGTAGGGGGTGTGCAGGAGGCAGCTGATCGATGTTGTTTCTCTTTCTTTAATGCAGCGGTTCTCAACCTGTGGGTCGCGACCCCTTTGGGGGTCGAACGACTCTTTCACAGGGGTTGCCTAAGACCATCGGAAAACACATATATAATTACATATTGTTTTTGTGATTAATCACTATGCTTTAATTATGTTCAATTTGTAACAATGAAA
>NW_005364671.1:1186909-1190522 GCF_000412655.1 Myotis brandtii
TCTTAAACTCAACAATTAGCAAATGAACAATCTGGTTTAAAATGAGCAAAACATTTTAACAGATACCTCACCATAGAAGATATACAGATGGTAAATAAACATATGAAAAGATGTTCAACTTCATATGTCATTAGGGAAAAGCAAATTAAAAGAACAAAATACACTATATACCTACTATAATGGTGAAAATCCAAAGCACTGACTAGTAAATGCTGAAGATATGAAATAACAGGACCTCTTGTTCATTACTAGTGTGAGTGCAAACCGGTGCAGCCACTTTGGCAGACAGTTCGGCACTTTCTTACAAAACTAAACACCTCTTACCATTCTACCCAGCAATTATGATCATTGGTATTTACCCAAATAAGCTGAAAACTTATGTCCACACAAAAACCTCCACGTGGATGTTTATAGCAGCTTTATCCATAATTGCCCAAACTTGTAAGCAGCCAGGATGTCCTTCAGTAAGGGAGTGGATAAAAAAAACTGTGGTATATCCATACAATGGAATATTATTCAGTGCTAAAAAGCAATGTGCTATCAATCCTCAAAAAGTCAGGGAAAACCTTAAATGCATATTGCTAAGTGAAAAAAAAAACAATCTAAAAGGGCTATACTGTATGATTCCAACTACATGACATTCTGAATAAGGCAAAACTATGGAAACAGTAAAATGATCAGTGTTTGCCAGGGGTTAGAGGTGAGGGAGGAATGAACAGGCAAAGAACAACAGGATTTTCAGGGCAGTGAAACTATCCTATATGATACTCTAATGGTGGATCGCTCTCCCCCTCACTTCCATTCTCCCATTCTCTCTCTCCTACTATATATAGTCTCTTGACTATATATATTCTTTTCCCAAAACCCATTGAGTGTGTATCACCAAGCATGAATCCTAATGTAAACTATGGACTTTGGGTGATAAAGATGTGTCAGCACAAGTTCATTAATTGTAATAAATGTACCATTCTGGATGTTGATAGTGGGTGAGGATGTGGGGGAAGGGGTATCTGGAAACTGTACTTTCTGCTCAATTTTGCTCTGAACCTAAAACTGCTTGAAAAATAAAAGCTGTAGTGAGATGATATTACAAGTCATCAGATTGTCAAAAATTTAGGAGCCTAAAAATGTCAATTTTTTTGAAGATGTGGAGCAATCCTATCACTTATTCATGCCTGTAATGCATATTGATACAGCTACTTTGGAACACAATTTGCAATTATCTAATAATATTGAACATGCACATACCCCATAATTCAGCAATTCTGTTAGATATATTCCCCATAGACATTTCCTTAAAAAAAATAACAATTAAAAACAAACCAAACATCCATAACATAAAATTTGATATACTTATAAAATTGAATGCCACATAACAATAAAAATAATGAACTATAGGTACATGTGCCAACTTGAATGAGTAATATTGCACAAAAGGAGAGCCCCAAAACATATAAAATTTAATAATATATTGTTCAAGAATCTATAACACTCATGGTAAAACTGTAAAGAAAGGCAAGGGCCTTGTTAATTGCAATTGTAGAATAGTGGGTCCTTCAGTGGGAGTGTGGGATGGAAGAGGTAAAGACTCAGGACACATCAAAGGTACTGGTAATGTTTTATTTCTTAGTCTGGGTAGTGGGTATAAAAATTCCACTTATTATTCTTGAAACTGTGTTTGTATATTCCTTAGTATGTATGTTGTATTTCACAATAAGACCTCTTTTAGAAACCAAGCTGTAGTTCTAAGACACATTTAAAAAATAATTTTCACCCTAGCCAATTTGACTCAGTGATTGGAGCATCGGCCCTCGGACTGAAGGGTCCTAGGTTCGATTCCAGTCAAGGGCATATACCTCCGTTGCAGGCTCTATCTCTGGCTCTGGTCAGGACTCATGCAGGAGGCAACCAATTGATGGGTCTCATTCACATCAATGTTTCTCTCTGTCGCTCCCCTTCCCTTCCACTCTCTAAAAAATAGAGAAAATATCCTTGGGTGAGGATTAACAACAACAAAATAATAATTTTCATCCTCCTGCTTATCTGTTGTTGTAGGAGAGAAAGAGGTCAACACACAGGCAGAAACTGAGATGAGAAAAAGTGTGACAATATGGAAAAGTCTTTAATATACTGAAACTGGTTGTGGCTGAGGAAAACACTATCTATACTATGTTTTATTATATCTTTCATTCTGAATTAGGTTCCTTTCACTGACCATCCATAGTCCTAAATTTGTGTTTACTTATACATGATTTATCTCTCCCACTAGACTATAAATCTCATGAGAGCAGGGACTCTTATCTCTCTTGTTCACTACTAAATTTCCAGTTGCCTAGAACAGTGCCTGGCATATAAGCACTTATTATATATTTGCTGAGTGAACAATAAACAACCTAATTAAAATTTGGTACCTCTATATACTAGTATGTACTTCTTCCATTATAGCACTGATGACATTTTTTAATTGTCTTTTTGTATGTATCCACCATTAGATCTGAAGACACCATTATATCAATAGTACCTAGCAAAATTCCTAGTATATGATGAGTGTCAGTAAATTCAATTAATATTAAATACATACATAGAAAGAATTTTTTTTGCTTTTTAAAACTTTATTCCAACGTAACATAGAAACAGTTGTTTTCTCTGCAATGCTCTCTCTATTTCAAACTATCCTTCGTTTGACAGTCAGAGCTTTCTTTAATAACTTTAGAATTAATTTGATCATTAAGCCTGCCTGCTTAAAGCCCTTCCATAATAATAACAGTATACTTATATGGTGCTCACTATGTGGCCAGGTACTATTTTGAGTGCTTTTTATATGTTAATTCATTTAATTCCCATAGCAATTCTATGGAGATGAAGTCATCCTCATTTTGCAGGTGAGGAAATTGAGACAGAGAGAAGTTAAGTAACTTGCCTAAAACTACACAGCTAGTAGTCGTAGAGTAACGATTCTAACCTCTTCAGTCTATGCTCTTGACCATAATTCCATAATGCCTATAGTGGATTTGTAAAGCATATGGTAAAATCCAAAATCCTTAAACTGCAAATAAGGCTCCTCACAATGCCATCTCCAGGATCTTTTTCCACCACTCCCTTCTATAAATCCTAGGCTCCAAATGTTACACAATTTTTCTGAACATACTGCCTTACATAGCTACAAGCCTTTGGGCATATTGTCCTTTGTTTTTTTTTCCTCTTGGAAAACTTCTATTCACTTTTCAAACCCAGCTAAATATGTCTTCTCTGTGAAGCCTTTCTTATTTTATGCTTCCTTGTCTGCATTTATTCAATTTTGTGGCTCTTATCACATTACTAGTGGCCCGGTGCACAAAATTCGTGCATGGGGGGGATGTCTCAGCTGGCCTGCACCCTCTCCAATCTGGGACCCCTCAGGAGATGTCTGACTGCCGGTTTAGGCCCGATCCCACAGGGACCAGCAGTCAGACATCCTTCTCGCAATCCAGGACCGCTGGCTCCTAACCGCTCACCTGCCTGCCTGCCTGATTGCCCCTAACTCCCTGCCCCCCCACCTGCCTTCTCGCCCCCAACTGCCCCTCCTTGCTGGCCTGATTGCCCCCAACTGTCCCCCCCCTGCCAGCCTGCTCGC
>NW_005364671.1:1190605-1213772 GCF_000412655.1 Myotis brandtii
TGATCACCCCCAACTGCCCTCCCCTCCCAGCCTAGTCGCCCCTAACTGCCTGTGCCTCGGCCCCACCACCGTGGCTTTGTCCAGAAGGACGTCCGGAAGGTCTACTGGAAGGTCTCCTGATCTAATTAGCATATTACCCTTTTATTAGTCGGATGTTCTAATTTTTCGTTTATGTTTTTCTTCTCTACTAACTTTGGGATCATCTAGGTCTGGACTCATGTCTTATTTGTTTATGTAGACTAAGTGCCAAAACCAGTGTTGCCATATTTAAGGCACTCAAAAAATGTTTGTTAAACAAATGAATAAACATTAAGTTCAACTTGAGTTCAATATTCAAGATGTATAATGAAACTTTGACATCTTATCATTTTGTTGCTATTTTACTATTAATGTTATAAAACCTCTAAAGTATTCGTTTTGTTTATCTACATCACAGTTTTAAGTTTCTACTGGTCTCTCCCTTGTTTTACGTCGCACTTTTTTGACATTTAGATTAAAAAAGTTAATTATGTGTCTGCCTTTTACACTTTACTAACTAGCTAGCACCTTGAATGTAGGGTTTATATTACTATCCTCAATGTAGGGGGGGGGTGTGAAGGGGAGGGCAGAGCTTCTAATATAATGAAGGCTTAATAAATCCTTAATTTTAATTAGTTAGTTCTGTTAGATTATCTGGTTATCTGAGTATCCTCTTAGCTCCATATCTCTTTCCTCTGATAGGCCTGGCAATTTTGCTTTGTTTTCTTAGACGTTTATCTTCACCCTGTAACAATCACAATATAGAGATATAGGGAGGCAACTATGCAAGGAGACATTTTAATTTAGTTTTTCAGTGTCATATAATGTAAACACTAACTAGTTTGAGTATTTAAATTTAGCTCATGTTATTGTCCCTCAGACTGAAAAATAACTGCAGATACCCTTTCAAAACTGAAAGACAACAATGCTAACGACATGGTATCAAAAAAATATTTGAAAACATTGCACTCTACCTGTAATTGGAAGATTCCAGTATGAAAATTTCGAGAAATAAAAACACACTGAGGATGAGCTTTACTCTCCACCTCTGATGGTCTTTGGCTGCATCTCTCATCAGTTTCTTTAAACTGGGAATTTTGAAATATTTCTCTGAAAAATATTTTATAGAGACTGTTATTTAAAATGAATTACACTATAAACCAGTTAAAATTATTTTGTTTCCAATGGTTTTACCACAAGTGTTTAAAATTCAGAATAAATATATTACTAAAAAATTTTAAAGCAAAAATCAATTTATATATTTGCTTCTGATATGTTACTGATTTCACTATAACTATTTTATTCTTAGAATGTAAATTAAACCCCTTCTTATGCAGAGTTAATATTTATAGTTTGAAAATCAACCATGAGTTTTTCTAAATTTAAAATTTTTTTCAATTACAGTTTACATTCAATATTATTGTGTTATTCTGTATTGGTCTCAGATGTGCAGTATAGTGCTTAGAAAACCATGTACTTTACAGAGTGGCCCTCCCCCATCCCTACCCCCAATATTTTAAGTATCCACCTGCTCCATACACAGTTATTACAATATTATTGTTTATATCCCCTATCCTGTAATTTACATCTCCGTGACTATTCTGTAACTACCAATTTGTATTAATCCCTTCACCTTTTCACCCAGTCCCCAAACCCCCTCCCCTCTGTCAACTGTCAGTCTGTTCTCCGTATCTAGGAGTCTGTTTCTATTTTGTTTGTTTATTTTGTTCTTTAGTTTCCATATATGAGTGAAATCATATGTAACCATGAGTTTTTTATATCCTTCTTCCTGGTTGAGAGATAATTGATTGGTTTTAATGTTAATTAGTCTTTTCATAAGTTTGTCTTTAATGACAAAGGAAATAAGTGAAATAAAACTCAATGGTCAATTTTATATTGAATAATGTCTCTGACAAAAGTAAATGGGAGGAAACGAAATTGAAACTGATGACTTACAAAAGAAAAGTACCTGTGCTCTCTATCCATACAACCACAAACAATTTTGAGAGAGGGTTTAAAATAATAAGGCAGCAAATAAAACCCCAGATGATCAAAGACAGTTATGTATAAGGGAATGTAGTTTCTAACAGTCATTTTAAACTTAATGATTTAAATAATAATGTCAATTGCCATTTCTTCTTTCAGAGATTCTAGAGAATTTCCAAATTAATTCTAGAGTCTATATATGTTACTTAACGAGGTATTAACACTTAAGGTTTATTCAGTCATTGAATTCAATTACTTAACAGTTATTGAGTACTTACTAAGTGTCAGGCATTGTGCTGGGAGTTGTATATATAGTGGCAAAGGAAAATAAACAGTTACTACACTCATAGAACTGTCATTGCTCTCATGGAACTTAAACACTAATAAGGAAGACAGACAATAAAATAATCACAAGAAAATAAAAAAAATTGCAAGTATGGAAAGTGTTATCAAGGAAAGCTACCTGGTACGGTGTGCATACTATATAATGAAGGGAATTAATCTGGTTAGAGAGGTCAGGGAAGGCTTTCTGAGGAAGGGATAGTTAAATTAACATGTGAAGAAAAGAGAGTAATTGTTAGATAGTGTGGTGCAGGAGGAGAGATGTGGAAGTAAGAGTATTCTAGTCAGAGAGAATATCAAGTCCAAAGTCCTAGTGGCCAGATTAGAACATTGTAGTAGAAGCACAGAAAGCAAGAGAGAAAATGGAAGATAAATTTAGGAAATATGCATGGGAAGACCATGTAGGGATGTAAAAGTCATGTCGTTTTTGTCTTTATCCTAAAAGTAATGGTAAATCCTTTATAATATAGTCAGGATGGGGTACAAGGGCGGGGTCACTTTTATTTGGACAATGTCTGCCTTAAGTATGAAGAAAAGGTTAAATAAGGGTGATAGTGAAAGTAGGGTGTCACTTATAACTCCTACTGCAGTAGTCTATGTGGGGGATAAAATTCGGATAAGGTAGTGGTAGTAGAAATGGATAGATCTCTCTCTTTCTCCCCGCCCCCTCTTCCTCCATCGCTCTCAAATCAATTAAAACACACACACACACACACACACACACACACACACCACTCCCTGGTTAGCCTCATCCAGTTCTATGCCTTTAGAGAACCTAAATCTTCAGACCTGACTTCTCTCATGAAATTCATATATGTCAAATCCAACTGTCTATTTAAAATTTCCACTTGGATGTCTAATAGGCTTTCAAAAGTACATCCAAAACACAACTCCTAGTTTATTACCACTCCCTCAGCTTACTCTCTCCTCTAATCATCTCCTTATCCAGTAAATGGCATGAACAAATGCTCAGTTGCTCACAGTACCTAGGTGTTAGCATTAATTTGGCCATTTCACTTATTTTTCCTTACCTCATGTAATTCATCAAGCCCTGTAACTTAACCTGCAAAACATATTCCAAATCCAACACCTTCTTCCCTTCTCCTCTACTTCCATATTAGTCAAGGCACTATCATCTCTCACCTGGACTATGCAAAGCCCCCTAACTTGTCTCTCTGCTTTCACTCTTGCTCCATTAAAAATCATTAAAATTCAGGCTTCACAGGCAAGAACAATCTTTTAAAAATATAAATCAGAACTTTCATACATTGCCAGTTGGAGTGTACACCAACTTTGAAAAACTGGCAGGTTCTTACAAAGTTAATCATGTGATCCATTCAGGTATTTACCCAACAGAAGTGAAAGCACATGTACAAAAATATTTATACAAGAATGTTCACAGCAGCCTTATTCCTAACAGCTAAAAACTTGAAATGACCCAAATGTCCATTGACAGAGGATAAATAAACAAACTCAGATATATTCATACAATGGGATACTAGTCATCAATAAAAAGAATGAACTGCAGATAAAATACAGGAACATAAATAAACCTCAAAAATATGTTAAGTGAAAAAAGCAGGCATAAAGTCCATATGATTCCATTTACATGAAATTCAAGATTAGGCAAAATTAATCTATGATGATAAAAACTAGAATAATGATTGTCTCTGGGTAGAAGGAGGGAGTAATATCTGGAAAGGAGCATGAGGGAACTTTATAGGGTGATGGAAAAGTTCTATATCTTGACTGGGATTGTGGTTACATGGGAATGTGTTTGTTGAAATTCATCATAATACATTTAAAATCTATGTACTTTTTTGTATGTGAATTATATCTCAAATTTTAAGAAGTGTTTAATTCATCTATAGGTGACATTATTACCTTTAATATGAGAACACTATTATGAAGTCTAAATGGGATAACATATAAAGCACATACATGTTTAGTCTGTAATAAACATTCAATGTTAGCTATTATTATGATGAATATGTGCCATTCCCTGCTTAAATCCTGATATCTCAAACAGTAAAATGAAACCTCCATATTCTAGCCCAGCGATTTTCTTTCTTTTTTCAATTTAAATTTTTTTTATTGTTGACTAGTACAGCAATTTTCAACCAGTATGCTGCATCACACTGGTGTGCTGCAAGAATTTTTAAAACATGCTGATAGCTGACTATTTAGTCAGGAGCACTGACCTATTTTCCCTTATATTGTCAAATAAAAAAAAATGACAACAGCCAATGCAATAGCTGTCTAGTGTGAATGAATCCAAATTATACCTATTTTTTGTCAGATTGGCAAAAAATATATTTTTTGGTGTGCCACAGAATTTTAGTAATTACTTCATGTGTACAATGAGATGAAAGGTCAAAAAGCAGTATAGAGTTACCCCCCCCAAAAAAAAATTAAAAATGGAACTGCCTTATGACCCAGCAATTTTACTTCTGGGAATATACCCAAAGAACCCGAAACACTAATTTGAAAAAAATGTATGTACCCCTATGTTCAGTGCAGCATTATTTACAATAGCCAAGATTTGGAAACAGCCTAAGTGCTCATTAGTACATGAGTGAATAAAAAAGGTATGGCACATTTACAAAATGAAATACTACTCAGTCATAAAGAAAAAGGTGGCGGGGGCGGGGGGGCGGATCTTATCCTTTGTGAAAGCATGGATGGACCTGGAGAGTATTATGCTAAGTGAAATAAGCCAGTCAGAGAAAGACAAGTACCATACGATCTCACTTATGTAAACTAACAAACAAAATAGAAACAGACTCATAGATACAGAGAACAGACTGACAGCTGTCAGAGGGGAGGGGGTTGGGAGGTTGGGTGAAAAAGTTGGAGGGATTAAGCAAAACCAACCAAACAAACAAACAAAAAAACCCACAAACAACTCATAGACCCCGACAACAGTATGGTGATTACCAGAGAGACAGCAGCGTGGGGAGAGGTAGGAGAGGGTAAAGGAGTCATAAATGGTGATGGAAGGAGACTTGACTTGAGGTGGTGAACACAGAATACAATAAACAGATGATGTATTATAGAACTGTACACCTGAAACCTATATAATTTTATTAACCAATGTCACCCAATAAATTCAATAAAAGAAGAAAACATCAAATTTTAGGTTAAAAGGCACTGAGGTGTTAAGTATCTTTTTTTCTGTGTCTGGGAAAAGACTACAGATCTTTTCTTAAGTATCTTCTGAAGAAAGGGAGTCTTCCTGTCAGTTATGTTTTTAACCTCTATTAGTAGTGAAAGCAATTTTAAATTTCTGGCCTTATACTATAATTCAAACATATGTCTTCTAGAAAATACAATAGATCTCATTATTTCTTAAAATTTTAATGCATGCAGATTGCTATTATACTATTTGGACAATCATACTACTAAAACTTCTTCCTTCAGGCTACTGTAAACATGTAAAGCTTTCCTTCCCAATCAAAGGGTCGATAACCAAATCTCAAATTACAGAACCAACACTATTTTTGTTATTTAAATTTAATACCATTTGAAAAACTCTTTCATTGGATTTATAAAAGAAAAAAAAAGTAAAATATTCTGATAAACCTTACCTTCGTTTGCAAATCAGGAACCACAAAGCTGATGCCAAAGCAAAGAAACCAATTCCAAAAGCAACAGCAGAAGCAGCCAGAAAATAGGTTAAGTGATTAGAAAAACCTATACAAATAAATTATAAAAGAATATTTCATGCATGTATCTTCAATCTCTAGGTAAAATTAAATAATACATTTCAAATGATACTATATAGTATAGTGTTAAGACATTAACTAGAAAGTTGGGAGAACTGGATTGTGCTCCTGTGCAATTCTCATAAATTTTATGATCCTAGTCATGCTGATTAGGGCCCAGTGTGCATAACTCTGACCCTGCCAGGATTTCCTTGGTTTTGTTTGTTTTTGTATGGCTGTCATCTCCTTTTTTTCTGATCTAGTTTTCTCCCTTCCCAACCCAGCTGAGAATTTTTATTTTTCTGGTGTCATTCTTTGCAGTCTTCCAAAATAAGATACTTCATTTAAAGATTTTGATTATCAATCACTACAAGAAGTTAGATGAGGATAATAAAGAATAAGTATAAGGAATTTATGAAGATCTTAGGAATTTTAAAACATTTTATCCATACTTTATCTCACAAACAGTAAAATATCATAGCCAACCCTAAATAAAAGCAATATAAAATAATAACATATCAAAGGTTTATAATTGAAAAAGGTTATAGGACTTATAGGTATAACTCCTTCATTAAAATTGAGGCCCAGGTAGTCCTAACTGGTTTGGCTCAGTGAGTAGAGCATTGGCCTGCAGACTGAAGAGTCCAGGTTCAACTCTGGTCAAGGGCACATTCCTGGGTTACAGGCTTGATCCCCAGTAGGGGCCATGCAGGAGGCAGCCAATCAATGATTCTCTCTCATCATTGATGTTTCTATCTCTCATTCCCTCTTCCTTCTTCTCTGAAATCAATTATAAATATATATATTTAAAATTGAGGCCCAGGTAAGAGAAGTAACTGACTAAGGTTAGGTAGCAAATTAAAGTCGGTCCTCTGTTTTCTGGTTTTGTTTTTTATCTTATTACCAATAATCTTAATACTAGTTTTTGTATTCAAAAGAAATAGGAATAAAGAAAGGTAATTATAGTCAGATTGATCAAGTATTCATTAAGATTCTTAAATCTGCTACTTAAGCAAAAAGAGAGCTGTAGAAACTTTCACAGAAGGCTGTATAGAATTTGAAGGGCCTTAAAACAACCTAGGAATATATTATTTGAGAATAAAAGGGTTTAAAATTATAAAACTAACAGAAGATCTTTATGTGTAAGCATATTCTAAGTTCCACTAGGCCCTTCAAATTAGGGATATGACATGATAAAGACTTGCTCCCATATTTTAATTGCTTCCTAAGTAATTTCCAGCTTCCAAGAATCTTAGTTTTTTCCTTAATTTCCAGCTTCAGAAATCTTATTTTCCTGGGGTTCATATATATCTATATTTGAGAATTAATGGTACCAAGAAAATTATATAAGGCTATATATCAAAATGATACTAATAATTTTAAAAAGCCCTCTAAATGCCCCATGTTAGGAAATCAATTAAATTATGTTATAAAATAAAATGTTCTTTAATTATTTAGCGCGGGGTTTCTTAAACTCAATATTATTCATCTTTTGAACAAGATAATTTGTTGTAGGGACGGTCGGGTGTATTGTATCAAAGATGTCTCCAGACATTAACAAATATACTCTGAGGGGTAGGCAAAATTGTTCCCAGTTGAGAATTACTGACATAGTGGTATAAAATGTCAGATAGTATTAAATGATAAAAGCAAGATAGATAAAACCATATTTAAAAAAATTTCAAGATATAGTTATACTCAAATATCAGATAATGATATCTATGAACAAAAGAAGGAAAGCAACAGAGAAATAAGTGGAGGCTAAAACCATAGGCATGCTAGGCACTGCGTGAGATCTGGAAGCAAGAGTTAGCTAGAAGAAGCAAAGAACATCACTGAGACAAGACTAAACCATCCTCTGGCACAGTGAATGGAGATATTACCAAAATCTTTTAGAGAAGGGATTCCTCAGCCACCAATAAAAGACTAAAAATGGACAAAGGAGGAATCTCGGAAATAAAAAATTCAAAAATGTTAAGATGGAGTAAACTCTTCCTTGAATACAATTAATGAAATAAAAATAGTACGAAGTGATTTGTCCAATTGTATACAGAAATAAAAATATGGTAAATAAATTATAATACTTGGAAAATATTAAGAGTATGTAACAAACATAAAGCTAATCTGGGTTCCAAAAGAGAGAATAGAGAAGTAGCAGAGAAGCAGTGTTCAGAGATATGACCTAAGATTTTTACTTTAAAAAAATTTAAATTCGCAAACAGTAAATTTGCATGTGTTTGCAGTTTTATAAGTTTTAACAAATGCAAAGAGTGTTTAATCACCACCACAATCAACTTACAGAACACTTCCATCACCCCCTGAAAATTTCCTCGCACTGCCTGTAAGCAGCCAAGCACTAATTGCTATCGACCACTGAGTATTTTCCGTCCATATTTTCCAACCTTATACTGTTGTCTTTCCACAATTTCATATAAATGGTATCATACAACATGTGGCCTTTTGAGTCTGGCTCTGTTCACTTAGCACAATGCAGTTAAGATTCATCCGTGTTATTGCATGTATCAATAGTTCGTATCTTTTTATTGCTAAGTAGCATTCAATTTTATAGATGTACAACAGTTTGTTTATTCTCCAGCTGAGAGAAGTTTGGTTGTTTCCAGTTTGGAGTTGTTAGAAATAGAGCTACTATATACTTTCAATATATATATATTTATTTATTTTTTTTTTACAGAGAAGAAGGGAGAGGGATAGAGAGTTAGAAACATCGATGAGAGAGAAACATCGATCAGCTGCCTCCTGCACACCCCTACTGGGGATGTGCCCGTAACCAAGGTACATGCCCTTGACCGGAATCGAACTTGGGATCCTTAAGTCCACAGGCTGACCCTCTATCCACTGAGCCAAACCAGGTAGGGCTAGAGCTACTATGTACTTTCATTAGGTATTTGTTTAAATATGAGTTTTTATTTCAGTAATGTCGGGTAGCAAGTACAAGTATTTACAAGTATGAGAAACTGTCCAAACTGCTTTCCGGAGTGGCTGTACTGTCTTGCTTTACCACCAGCAATATATAATAGTTCCTGTTTCTCTGGATCATCACCACCACTTCATATTGTCAGTTTTATTTTAGCCATTCTAATACATGTGCAGTGGCATTTCATTGTGGTTTTAATTATTTTCATTTCCTTAGTGAATAATGAGGTTGAGCATCTTGCCATGTGCTTATTTACCATCTGTATAGCTTCTTTAGTGAAGTATGTGTTTAAATCTTTGCTAATTTTTTAGAATTCTTCATACATCCTGGATACAAGTCCTTGGTCAGATATGTGATTTGGAGATATTTTCTCCCAGTCTGTGGCTTGTCTTTCCAATTTTCTTAACAGTGTCTTTCACAGAGCAAAACGTTTAAATTTTGTTCACTTCCAATTTGTCAACTTTTTTCTTCTATGGATTGTACTATGGGGTCCTATCTGAGAACTCTTTGCCTAACCTAGATCATAAAGATTTTCTTGTAAAAGATTTATAGCTTCCATATTTGTGAATATTTATAATCACATGTAAATAACTCATGAATTAAAGAAGAAATCAATGGAAATGCATAGAACTAATTAATAATGAAAGCACTCTGTATAAATACTTGCAGCAACAATGCTGGAAACAAATTCAAGGGAAATGTATGACCCTAAATACATATATTAGAAAAGAAATCTGAAAAATAATGAGCTTGCCATTCAAATTATAAGTTGAAAAGGACTAGCAAGCAAAATAAGCCCAAATGAGGTAGAGGAAGGAATTAAAGAACAGAAATTAATGAAATACAAATTAAGATTTTTGGTCAAGACTAATAAAATGACAAATCTCCACTAAGATTAACCAAATTAAAAGAAGGCATAAGCAAACAATATTAAAAATGAAAAATGGACATAGTTATAGCAGAGATTAAAATAAGAAAATGCTTTTAACAAATTTATGCTAATATCTTAAAGCTTATACTAAATTATATATACCTAAAAAATGACTTACAAAAAGTGACTCAAGAAGTAATAGAAAACCTAAACGAACATGTATCCATTAAATTGAATCAGCAGTTACAAATTTCCCCCAAAGAAAAAAAGCAGGCCCCAATAACTTTACAATTTCTACTGTATACCCATGATTCAAGTATTTCTTATCTTATACAAGCTCTTCCAGAAAATAGAAAGAGATTGCTGGCTGTTTGTCCAAATACATTTTCCTCTTCTTTCCAGGCAAAAAGCTAGACTACATGTCCCAGCTTCCCATACCATTAGGTGAAGCCATGTGACTGAGTTCTAACCAATGGAATTTGAGTAGAAGTGATGTCATAAAAAGCTTCCAAGAACCTTTCTCCATGTTCTTTCTCCTTTAGGCTTAACTGGGATGGAGATGATCTGAAGGGCACATGAATCTAATTGACACTCAACCCAAATAAAATGAAAACACAACACACCAGAATTTATGGGATGCCACTGAAAGGGCGAGGGCTACGCCCTCCATCTTGCCCCAGGGTAAGGGCTAGGCCCTCCATCTTGCCCCAGGGTAAGGGCTACGCCCTCCATCTTGCCCGTGCTTGGCAAGGAGCTTCTTCCCGGAAGTCTAAGCCTCTGCTAGCCACACCCAGGAACAAGACACCGACTTGCGCCTGGCCAATCGGCAAGGCCACAGCCCTTTCTCCTCCCCTTACTCCAACCCCCTATAAAACCCCTCTCCACACAGAGTTCTCTCTCTCTCTGCTTCCTGTCGCTGCGTCGGCAAGGTGGGGGAGCCGAGCTAGCTCGAATAAAGACTCTTATGCTTTTGCATCGGACTGGCTGGCTCCCTGATGTGGTTTCTTGGGGATCCTGAAATCTGGGCATAACAGCCACCAAAGCAGTACTCAGGGGGGAAAAAAAACTATACCAAAAAAAACTGCAGTATTAGAAAAAATGTGTGAATAATCTTAAAAACTAGAATAAATAGAGTAAATCAAGGCCAAAATAAACAGAAGAGAAAAAACACACCTAAAAACTAAAGTGATAACAAGTGAAATAGAAAACAAAAATAATAGAGAAAGTCAGCAAAACCAAAAGCTCGTTGTTTGAGATCTATAAAATTGAAATCTTTTAGCTAGACTGATCAATAAAAAGAAAAATGGTCTCTCCTCCCACTGCCCAAGATGCCAAAAGGAAAGAAGCCTAAGGGGAAGAAGGTGGCATTTGCCCCTACTGTTGTGAAGCAGAAAGCTAAAAAGGTGGTAAATTCTGTTTGAGAAAAGGCCCAAGAATTTTGGCATTGGACAAGACATCCAGCCCAAAGGGGACCTCACTTGCTTTGGCAAATGGCCCTGCTGCACTTGGCTGCAGGGGCAAAGGGCTATTTTCTATAAACGCCTGAAGGCGCCTCCTGTGATTAACCAGTTCTCCCAGGCCTTGGTCTGCCAAACAGCTACTTAACTGCTTAATCTGGCCCACAAGTACAGACAGCAGACAAAGCAAGAGAAGTAGCAGATTGTTAGCCTACCTAGGCTGAGAATAAAGCTGCTGGCAAAGGGAATATCCCCACCAAAAGGCCACCTACCTTAGTAAAGAATAAGAAAATTCTACTAAACGTTTAATGATTAGCATTAAATTAAAATAGTATTAAAATAGTACTAATTCTACACAAATGCATCTGGCCCACAAGTACAGACAGAGACAAAGCAAGAGAAGTAGCAGAGATTGTTGGCCTACCTAGGCTGAGACTAAAGCTGCTGGCAAAGGGAATATCCCCACCAAGAGGCCACCTACCTTAGTAAAGAATAAGAAAAGGGAGCTGGTAGTGACTGCACGTGATGTGGATCCCATCAAGCTGCTTGTCTTCCTGTCTGCTCTGTGCTGTAAGATGGGATTTCCCTACTGCATTATCCAGGGGAAGGCCAGGCTGGGGTCTCCAGTCCACAGGAAGACCTGCACCACCGTCACCTTCACACAGATGAACTCGGAAGACAGAGCTGCTCTGGCTAAGCTGGTGGAAGCTAACTGGACCAATTACAATGACAGATATGATGAGATCTGCTAGGCAACATCCTGGGTCCAAAGTCGGTGGTTCACATTGCCAAGCTGAAAAAGGCAAAGAACTGGCCACCAACCTGGACTAAGTATACACTATTGAGTTTCCTCATAAAAGTGGTAAAAATTCTCCTTAAAAAAATGGGCACAATTACAAATATCAGAAATTAGAGAGGTGACATTATTATAGATTCTACAAATAGTAAAAGAATAGCAAGGCAATTTTTATGAACAATTTTATACTAACAAATTTAACAACTTACATGAAATGGAAAAATTCCTCAAAAGACATTAATATCCAAGCTTATTCAAGAAGAAATAGATAACATAAATAGACACATATGGATGAAAGAAATTAAAATTGTAGTTAAAATTCTATGTACAAAGACAACTCTATGCCTAGGTGGCTTCACTGGTAAATTCTACTAAACGTTTAATGATTAGCATTAAATAAAATAGTATTAAAATAGTACTAATTCTACACAAATGCCTCCAAAAATTTAAATACAAGAGAACACTTTCAATTCATTCTATGAGACCAGCTTTACCTTGATACCAAAACCAAACAAGAACAAGAGCCAGAGCAAGAGAGAGAAAGAGAAGAAATTATAAATTGAACATACATGCAAAATGCATCTATGTTATGCATCATGAACATAGATGCAAAAATTCTAAACAATATTTTAGCAAATAAATACATTATATTAAAAGAATAATATATCATGACCAAGTGCAGTTTATCCCAAGAATATAGGGTTGGTTTAGCATTTTAAAACCAATAAAGAAATATACCATATAACAAGTTTGGAAAGAAAATCCACATAATCAACATGGATCTATGTCAATAGATGGGAAACAATTTGATAAGATCCAACATCTATTCCTGATTTGGAAAAAAAAAAGGGCACAAAAAACAAATCTCAGCAAACTACGATAGAAGGGCAACTATCCTAGTTATCAGGTTCCTCAACCTGATAAAAGCCATTTTAAAAAAGTAATCAGACTTAATGATAAAAGACTGAATGCTTTCTTTTTAAAATCAGGAGCAATACAGGGACTTCCATTCTCACAACTTCTATTCAACAATATACTGATGGTTCTAAAGAGTGCAACCGGGCATGAAAAAGAAATAGAAGGCATCTTGATTAAAAAATAAGAAATAAATGTTTATATTCTCAGAGTAATAGTCTGAATGCTTTTGTGCCCCCCGCCCCCCCATTCATATGTTGAAATCCTAATGCCCAGTGTGGTATTGGTAGTCAATGAGTATTAGAAGGTAGGGCCTTCGGAGGTACATGGGTCCTGAGAGTGGAGCCCTCACAAATGGGAATAGCACTCTTATGAAAACGATCCCACAGAGCTCCCTAGCCCCTTCCAACCATGTGAGGCACAGCCATAAGCAAGAAGAAGGATTTCTCCAGACACAAAACTTGACCATGCAGGTACCCTAACCTCAGATTTTCACCCACCAGAACTGTGAGAAATAAATTTCTGTTGTTTATAAGCCACCCAGTTCTTGGTATTTTATGATAGTAGTTCAAATGGTCTAAAATACACAGAGAATATGCCCATCAATGTAAAAAAATCTGTGGAATTAAACTAGAACAATTAAGTGAGTTTAACAAGAATGAATGCAAGAATCAATATACAAAAAAAAAAAAAAAGTCCTCTGAAACTGCAAAACTCCTAGAAGAAAACAGGTAAAAAGTTTTGTGACAGTCTTGGCAGTAGTCTCATGAATATGACACCAACAGCAAAAATAGACAAGTGGGACTATATAAAAAAGTTTCTGCATAGCAAAGGAAATAAAGAGTAAAAAGGCAACACACAGAATGGAGAAAAATATTTGTAAGCAATAAGTGACTCTGTTAGAAAATATATCTAAGCCACAGTAGATTAATATTGTTATGTTTTAATATCATATCTTTTTTGCTGTAAGCTGTTTAAATAACCAAAACAAATTTATATAACAATAAAAATTTGTTCATTCTTACACAGATGATTCTGACTTGGGCATACTTTTCTTTATGCTAATTTATCAAACCCTGAGTGTTGTTTCTCCATCTGTGCTTAAATACACATCACTCAAATAAAAAAATTTTAAAATAAGGATCTTACATCTTGGTGTTTATTAATTTGAAATCTGGTTTTTTTTTCCATTCTGAATAGTTTCAGTAAAATGTATGTTACGGTAGAATGTTTCTTTATGTGCTTTAACTTGGTCTTGTTAAATTGCTAAAATACAACCTTACTCCTGCTTAAGAGTACATCTTCATTATACAAGTTAGCAAATAGCTTATATCAATACAAATGTCCAACAATGTAATGAAATCATTGCTACCTGAAATACTTCCTGCACAAATAATTTAACTCTTTACCATGGTGAAGCCTTACTTTTCAATATGTTCTATAACTTCTGTATCTTCACAAGCAGGCATTGAAGACACTTCAGCTGTGTACAATACTTTTTAATGCCCAAGTTTGATAAGCCACCTCTGATTAAGCCACATGTAAATGTTAAATACTTACATGTGTGTTCTAAGTTGTTTTCCTGCAGACATCTGAGTAAGCAGACGAATTTTGTTGTCCTGAAGTACATAGATGCCCTGATGATTTGTCCATAGACTGTCGATTTGTTTCTTGAATACTGTAGTCCAGAAATCTTTACAAATGAATTTCATGATATCTAACGCATCCTTGAACCTTGCTATATCTGTTGTAACCCCATCAATCCTTGTCCACTCCAAACCCTCTGTTTTCCAACTTAGCATCCATTTTCCACACCCCCATCTCCTTTCAGCCCCGTGGACAGTACACGCATGATACCACTTCCTTATGGAGAAGCAAAAACAAGACCTCCTCGGCCATTTCCTGCTTAATCTTAAAAGCTCTGGTTTTCGGCTCCCCATTGGGCCAGGCTCGTGGGTGCTGGCTAGCACCAGAGCGCTTTGGACTGCGCAGCTGCTCCCTCAGTCCCCAGCCTGTCCCTGGTTGCTAGGAGACGGAGGAATTCACTTGGTTTCCTGAAGGCTGGTACTGGAGTGAGCCTGGTATCAGGCGAGGCCACAACAGGGAGGACAAGTTCTCCGGCCGAATCCTAATATTATGTCTTTATAGCAAGGATATAATTTAAAAAATGATTGCATAGGGAATAATAATCTAAACATTAACTATATTATCCATCATATTATTCTAAGTGTCCCTGATATAAGGAGTCTGTGACAAACTTCTTTTAGAATTTAATATCAAGAAACATTCTTTTCAGACCAACTGGCAATGTGTTCATTTGTCAGATAATAAGGTTTAGATACCCAGTGTTTATTTGCCTTGAATACTAGAAAGTTCAAACTAAAATTCATGCTTGAGTATGGAAATTATGTTAGCTCAAACATTCAAATTTTAAATTTATGGCATTCCCATTTTTTCCTTCTAGTTTATATTTTTTTATATCTTTATCAGTTCTATTTATGTGACTTTTACTGAAAACTACTTTAAATCCTTTCTGAAAATAAGAAAGATACACATTTAAAAAATTCTCTGGAGCTTAGTACTTTAAAGAAAAGGGCCATATATTATTCACCCTTGTATCCCTTGATACTTTTTTAAAATTTATCCTTAGATATTGCTTGTAGCATAGCACACAGTAGGAATTTAACTATGAATGGTTCATACTACCTTTGAAGAACTTCCACACAATGGGAGTAGGATTCATTAATTCAATGATTATTTACTGAGCACTTACTATGTGCCAGACACTATTCTGAAGCCAGTCATACTGTGATGAACAACACTGGGCCCTGGACAGTGTTTCTCAGCGGTAGAGTGTCAGCCCTCAGGCCAAAGAGTCTCAGGTTCAATTCCAGTCAAGGGCACATACCTGGGTTGCAGGTTAGATCCCTGGTCCCAGTTGGGGCACAACCAATCGATGTTTCTCTCTCACATCTATGTCTCTCTCTCTCTCTCTCTCTCTCTCTCTCTCTCTCTCCCCCCCCCTCCTCACTCTCTCCCTCCCACTCTCTCTAAAAATCAATGGGAGGAAAAATCCTTGGGTGAGGATTGACAAAAAAAAAAGCCTCCTGGGACTCATATTTTAGTGGGAGGGGACAAATGATAAACACATAAGTAAATAAGATGCACATAAGCAAATAAGAATGAGATAAGCAAATAATCTACACTAATAAAAGACAAGCATGCAAATTGACTGTACCTTCGCTATGCCTTAAGCCACGCCCACCAGCCAATCCGAGCTAGCCAGCCAAGATGGCTGCTGGCAGCCACAAAGCTGGAGCAAGCAGGAAGCTTGGTTGCCCCAATGGTGGAGGAGGCCAAGCTTCCCCCCTACTGCAGCGGCTCTGAGCTCCACTCAAAGCAACAAAGTTTTAATTATAGAAGATAAATAAACCCCAGATACCTGCTTTCAGCCGGCCGTGGCCACGGAGCTGGAGCGAGCAGGAGGCTTTCCTCCCGCCTGCCCTGGCCCGCTCTGAGCTCCTCTCAAAGCTACAAAGTTTCAATTATAGAAGGTAAATAAATCCCAGAATAAAAAAAGAAAAAGAAAAAAAAGGAGAGCCTGGGAGCTTCTGTCGCGGGGCTTGGCCAGGCTGAAAACGGCCCTCAGCCCCTCACCTGGACTGGCCAGGGACCCCAGTGGGGACCCCCCACCCTAAAGGGGGTGTGACCAGCCTGAAAACAGCCATCAGCCCCTCACCCAGGCTAGCCAAACCTCCATGGGGTGAGGGTCCCCAGTGGGGGGGGGGGCTTGACCAGCCTGCAAACAGCCATCAGCCCCTCACTCAGGCTGGCCAGGCACCCCAATGGAGACCCCCCACCCTGAAGGGGGTGTGACCAGCTACAAACAGCCATCAGCCCCTCACTCAGGCTGGCCAGGCACCCCAGTGGAGACCCCCATCATAGTAACATAGGCAGTTATGTTATTAAATTCATTACACAAACAACAGAACAGTTTGTTGACTTGCACTAAGGTAGTCTTATAGTTTTATCCCTTAAGTTTCCTCTGCATTTTCTAAGATTCTCTTCACTGCAACCTTTCTTCCAAAAGGTAATTGGATCATAGGCCAAAAAAATATGTGCATACCAGCCAGGATAAGTAAGCATCAGTTTCCCTGGCTTGAATTTGACAGGTGTGAGATCTTGAGATCACCGTTTGCTTTTTCATGCAGTGGCAGCATCCTCTGCTGGGCATTAATTTATTTAATAGCTTTTGAGAAAAACTTTTATAGTTTTTGAGAAATGGATTTTAAAGCGTGTAGCACAGGAATAAAATATGTAGTGCTTCATTATTTACATTAAATTATCAACTCCTCAAAGCATTATGTTAGTGCTTATCATCAAATTTAAATAAACATCTGAGAGATATGCAATTACAAAAGTACAAGTAATACTGACACTACTACTAATAAATGGTAATACAGTGTTCTGGAAAGTCTTCAATTTGAATTTCAAGAGGAAAACAAATTTCTCATGCAATTTAAATTCTCTAATTGTGGCTATCCATTTGTATATTTTGACTTCTACTCCACATACATTTATTATTCATTCAAAAAATTAAAAGGCCGACTGGAAAAAGTTAAATGAATTATTTAAGTATAATTTTTTTATCCAAAGAGACAAAAAAGTATTTGGTTCTAATGAGTGATACAAAATTGATAAAATAAAATACTGTAATTTAGAAAACAAATAGAAAAGATCCTTAGTTATTATAGGACGCCTTAGAGCTCAAGTACATAAATAGGTATTGATAACGTATAATAGAATATATTAGAAAAAGCTGGCGGTTTGCGTTCTTTCTGAAATCTACTCCCTTCCAATTACAGATGTTTCTGCTTCCCAAGGACACCTGTACTAAGTGAAAGGGTCTCAAGAGAATAAAGACAAAGTTATGACAATGGGATTAATTGGAAAACTGAAAGCCTTGAGATTCCAATATCAGAGATAGGGAATGTTTGTCAGGAGAGTAAATTACACATAGCTGTCACATCGAGAATGCTTATTACTAGTATATCAAAGAACTGAAGAGGAAGTGGGACTTAAGTCAGAACTTAATTACTAGTATATCAAAGAACTGAAGAGGAAGTGGGACTTAAGTCAGAACTTAATGGATTCATAACCTAAGAGTAACATATTATCTAAGAGTAAGTATAAAGAAGGACAAAATCATATGCTTATGAACCAAGAAGGGGACTCTGGAGTTACCAACTTCCTACCAGAGGAGCAATTACAACTGCTGTTTGGGCACAGAGAATAAAACTTCAAGCATAAGATAAGTGCTTAGCCAGTCTAGAATAGAGTCACCAGGGCATTCTTACTCCACTTTAATCTTGAATAGCTACTATTACTTGGCAATTTCAAGTTTGTAAATCTCTCCTACCCTAAATTAACACTTTATCTAAGATTGGTGTTCTGATTGCCACCTAAAATGTTACTTTCTACTTTCCTAAAGTTTCCATGGTAAACTGTTTACTTAATTGACTGAACTCTTACAACCCCATAAAATATTATCATTCTTTAAGTACTGCTACCATTTTTCTACCATTACTTTCTTATCGTGATAAGAAACTCTGAAATGAAAGAGCAATTATACATTCTGAAATGATCAAATATGACTATAAATTAACCTCTTAAAAATTGGCAAAAGAACAAAAGGGAAAAATAGACTAATCTGTTATACAACAATCTGAAACTTCTATGCCTTAGAGAATCAGATCAATTAGCACACCTTCTTATAAACTACTTTATAGGTATGTCTGTATACATTATGTTTTATATAATTCCATTCGTGAAACTACATATGAATAAGATTTCCTTATATTCAGTATTGTGATATAGTTTTTATAAATCCTGTCTTGACTCACTTTTGAGACCCTGGCTAGAGGCCAGTCGCTTTTCCTTTCTTGACCAGTCAATTAAGTTCAACGCCTCCCTTATAGGGTTCTCACACTACATTCACTCTGGTTGCCCCAGGGCTAGGTACCAACTAAGAACAGTCTTATGTTACAAAGCCTGCTGAAATTATTCACACCAGCTCATCTGAAGCCTGTTTACCCTGACCCATCCCGTTCCTTCCCACAGAAACCAAAATAAAGGCACTTGCCCATTGTTCCTCTGTCTGTCTCTGCCTTTCGACCAACCCTGGTGCTTGACCTGAGTGGGCCTGTGTGGCATGCTGTTTCTCTCTAGGGAGCTGTGAGTATAACAAACTGTAAAACCCTTTCTGGTTTCTCTCTTTTGATCTATATCTGGCCTCATTCAAGTTAATATGGTTAAAACAAGCATTAATAGGCCCTGGCCAGGTAGCTCAGCAGGTTAGAGCATCATCCCAATACACCAAGGTTGCGGGTTCCATCCTCAGCCAGGGCACATACAAGAATCAACCAATGAATGTATAAATAAGTGGAACAACAAATTGACGGTTCTCTCTCTAGAAATCAATAAATAACATTAAAAAAACCAAGCATCAATAATAGTTGTCAATAGGTCTATAATTCTATCATGGACAACTATTTTCTGTTACTTTGGAGCTGCCACAAGTCAGCAAAAGCAACTGGTATGTTACCCCAAGTACAGTTTTATTACTGCACAGTTCCAATGAGGCATTTATTCAGCTAATAATAATGCTGAACTTGAAACTTTTATTACCAACAAAATTCTATTTTAAGGTTGATTTTTTAAATGATAGCATTAATAAAGAAAAAACTTTAAAATAATTTAAGCTATCTTTTGAAGAAATTATTACAAAGGAGTAACCATGTTTGATAAGCAAGCAATGAGGTACAGAACTAACTGAAATCAAACATAAAAGTATGCGCAAATGAAAAAACAAACACTTTCCTTGCTTGCGACCATCCCTGGCAATGTACCACAAACTTTTGGCGTTGAGAGATGACTATATGGAGATTATGCAAAAATTGACCTATATGCAAGGAAACTTGACACATTATGTTTGTGTAATGTAAGCCAGGAAATGTTAAACAATTTAATAAATGGAACTGCCAGCAGAGTTGTAATACTTTATTTTTATTTTTTTGATTATCCTGTGATTCCCATCAGGAAGTGTTATAGTTAATTAGCTGGGCTAGTGTTGGGGTTACTTTTTAAATATACTATTTTCACAAGTATCCTATTATCCAATCTAGGGGTAGAATAGAAAAAACAGTCTGAGAAACACTAAATAGAGTTGGTGACATACTAACCTAATGGATTCCGCTTTGCCTTTGTTGATGTTCCCCATCTTATCCCCCAAAAAGAGCTCCAAAATAATTACAAATTGAAAGGGAAGAGGTTTTAACCATTATCTTTTTAATGTTTATATTAATAATATTCCAGTGCCATCCTACTTATGTCACATGTGCTGCTGAAGTGAGCACCATCCTACCTTATGTTAGAGATAAAAAATACAAGCTTGACAGTAAATTGGGGTTTTCTTCCTACTAAGAGTAGAAGTGACTACAACTAGACTAAATGTTCATCATAAAATAGTTTAGGCTAACTAAGAAAAAGTTTCTGTTTGCTGCACATATTTCTTTTTTTCCCTCCCTTCACCATTTTTTCAGTTGTTGGTGAATTTTTGTCTACTTTGAGCTATAACGCCTTCAATGTCAGTCATTCCATTCTGCTAGTTTTTTGTCACCTACCATTTCACAAATGTGAAATAGTACATCTGTGTTGTTTTAAGATGCTAAGTTTGCAGCAGTTAAAAACTCATATACCATTGCATATGAAACAGAATAATTTAAGAAAATTTTTCTTCAGAATTTCCATTTACTTTGAAGGTATATCACACTCAAACTACCCACCAGCTCATCTCATTTTAAACTTTAGAGAGTGAAGAGCTGAGGTGGACAGCTTATCTCTGCTTCAAGGTGTCAACCGATGGTCATTGGTACTAATTCAGTGCCAACAGGAATCCCCAATGTGGGGTGTAGTGAAGAAGGAAACTTTATTCAGTACAAAGCAGTTAGATTGTGAAAACAGCACAGCTGTGAGGCAGCCCTGGGGCCAGGCCCCTCTCCAGCTACCAGCTCTGTTCTGCTCCTCACTAGTCTGCGCTGCTGTGCTCCAAGCAGGTTGGCTTTGTGGCTCAGCTCTGCTGTATTCTGCTCCACTCTGGCGAGACACCCGCCAGAGAAAGGCAATCTTCAGTCCAAGTCAGCGGGAAGCTGGCTTATATAGGCAGAAGTCCCCAACTCTGGTTCAGGATTGCTCTGTCCTCATGCAGATTAGGACTCCAAATCTTAACAGTTTGATTAGTCCAAAAGGCACTCCCCTGATTGGTCAGAATATAGTCACTCTGGATGGTTGAAGCTGCTCAGCTCTGATTGGATGGGGAATGCAACAGTCCTATTGGTTGAAATAGGAATCCAGGAACTCTTTTATAAGGAATGGCTCTGATGGCAGGGAAACAGTGCATGCAGACGGTTCAGTACAAGAGGCAGGCAACTTGGTGCAGGGTTCTCCCTGAAGTGCAATTTGTGTGAGCGGTCCCCATGTAGAAATGGTTGCTAGGCTGTTTTTGTTTTTTTAATTTGAGCCCAGTTAGCCATCAGGAACTCTTCTTAGTAGGTACTTCTTTTTTAGGGTCCACAAAGGGAATAATGAAAATATCACATACGGAGAGAAAATAACCCACAATTGTTAAATTCACAGTAGAAAGAGATTGCCAAGCAGACTGAGATACATGATGCCAGCAAGAAAAAAAAAAAAAAAGTCCTGCTCAAATAGTTTCAACGTCTCCTTAGAGTTCAAATTTTAACATAGGATTCCAAACCTTTCTATGAATAAAGAAAGCACACAATGTGTCAAGATATTACTAATTCCTTATTTTCAGGCAGGCAACATTGTCTAAGGAATGAATGCAGGATTTGGAGAAATAGGATTTGGAGTCAAGTCTGTGCTTCAATACTTAGCAGCATTGCTACCTTAATTACTAAATTACATTTCCCCTCAACTATCTCCCAATGCATCTGCTTGAGGTATATAAATGCTTTTAACACCAGAATACTTACCACTTCCTGGATATGACGAGGGTTTCCAACTTTGGTCATCATTTAACTAGTTCCACTCTTCTGGAATGCTTTTCACTCACTGTTTTGCCTGTTGAGAGCTTGCCTATTTTTAAAGATTTAGTAAAAATGCCACCTTCTTTATGAAACTATCACAGATTAGCCAGTTGGAATTAATTCTGCTTCCCCTCTCCTACCTTGGTTGTTTTTAGTTTATCTATAGCATCATCAGCCTACTCCTCATGTAACAAGCTCATAAAATCACATACAGTCAACACTGGAACCTAAAAGATATTGTTAGCTTCAGAGGAAGTTTGGTCACTTTAATCCTCTCTTAATTTCAATTCCCCTCTACCCAAGTCGTCACAAATAAACATACCATCTAAAACTTGCGGTTTTGCTACGTGGGCTCAACTTCAACACATGTCCCCTAAGTGTCACTTCTAATCAGAATGCCTATTCGTGAGCTCCTTTTCTTTAAGGAAATACAGGAGCTCCCACTGCTGGAAGATGCTCTCTTCTATGCTTTATTCTTTTGTGAGGTTCAGCAAAGCTTAATTTTGTAATAAGTTAGCCATAGATGTGACTTTGTAACCCCAAAGTGTTTGCACTTAATCACCATTACAGCCCCTGCAAAAGTAAGGTAAGAGGAGAGGCTCCTGACCTTAATTAGTTCCCCTCCCCCCAGAAAGTGTTCAGATGTAAGGAAGGGGGGAAAAGGGTTATCTCATTATTCCGAAGGCCATTCTGGCAGGACAGAATAGAGCAACTTTTTCAATCTAGAGTTAGCACTTTCTTCATTCTTTAACAAAAAAGACAGAAGATCTGCCAAAGGCAAGTGAGGAGCAGGAGGACCAACAAGACCATCCGCCACAGCGGAGCTGCTCTCCTGACAGCTTGGATGGAGGTGAGGCTAGCGCAGCCGTGGGCAAACGGATCCGGCCCATTTGAAATGAATAAAACTAAAAAAAAAAAAGGCCGTACCCTTTTATGTAATGATGTTTACTTTGAATTTATATTAGTTCACACAAACACTCCATCCATGCTTTTGTTCCGGCCCTCCGGTCCAGTTTAAGAACCCAGTGTGGCCCTC
>NW_005364671.1:1213852-1217712 GCF_000412655.1 Myotis brandtii
CAACCCTTGCGGTGGTGCGAAGCCAGCCAGGAGGAGGGCGCTGGACTCGCCGTGGGGAGGTCTGAAGGTGGGTCCTCATTAGGAATAGTGGTTCGAGTTGGCACCAGCTGTGGGGTGACGTAGTCTGAGGGAAGGACACTAAGTATGCACTGTGCTTCCAGCGGCTCCTGGGAGTCATTTCCCGCGGTTCCTGGACTGGCCTCCGGTTCCTTTGAGGTCACCCACTTCCGCAGGCCGGCAGCCCCACGGTGTGCCAAGCCCTCCAGATCCCTGTCCTGGGGAGCCTTGGCCTTTGTCCTCCACTGCCGTGTACACCCGCTTCCCCATGGCGAGAATGAAGAGCCATAAGCAGTCTCCCCCAGAGCACACAGTGCATTTTAGGCACTTAACTATTAGCGTTTAATTCCGCAGCGTATACAGTGGGGCCTTGACTTACGAGTGTCCCGACTAACGAGTTTTTTGAGATACCAGCTGTCTCTCGGCAGATTTTTTGCATTGAGTTGATAGAGTAATTTGAGTTAACGAGCTCCTTAACGAGCTCCTTAACAAGCTCCTTAACGAGCTCGGTCTTGGAAGAAATTAAACTGGTAAGTCAAGGCCCCACTGTAGTACATTTATTTATGCATCCAAGTCCTGAAAGAAGTTAAAGGTCAAAAGTTTGATTTTGGTTTTTTTTGCCAACTTTGCATACTAATTTCAATAATTTTGTTAGACCAACACGTGGCAATGAGCATTTGTATGTCAAATCCCATGGAAAAGAAACATTTTTTGCTCTCAAGGAGCATCCAAGATAAAAATACTCAACTCAAGCATATCAATACTGCACATATATTAAATTCAATGATTATTTATTAAATGTCTATTATGTATTAGACTCTGTACTTGGTATTGGGCATAGGAAGTTGAATCAATCTTTGTCTTAGAGATCTGAACTTACAGTCTTGGTAGAGGAAAGGGACAGTGCACACAACAATTACTAGTCTCTTTAAAGGTGTAAGATGAACACTGGTAAGTGCTGCTACTCAGATTCAGAACAAGTGGGAGTACAGGAGACATAGAGAACTGAGTATATGTTTAAAGGAAATTGGAAAAGCTTTGTAGAAGAGGTAGTATGTGAAGTACCCCTTGGAAGAAAGGGGCTTATGTTTATAAATGGAATTCTGGCTTAAGGCTTGTACTTTCTAACAGATCTCACTTGAGGGCTTTGCTCCATTTTTCCCCTTGCTTTCCAGTCCCTTTGCCTTCAATCCACCCACCCAGCTCTTGTTCTGTTTTCTTGGAAGTATCCTAGGTCAGGATATAACACAAAAATGATTATTACCTCTTATTAAAGTACTTGTTTATGCATGGACAGTACTTGTAGAGAAATAATTTTCATTTTTTACAAATTTGTTTTAGTCAAGTCAACACAGCACAGTCCCTGTGGCCCATCTGCTAGGACACAAAAATAGCCTCACTATGTAGAAACAGATGTTTAAAATGGTATTAATTAAAATGAGATTCCACCTGTAATAGAAAACAGAACGTGGATGCAGAAGGAATGCTGTAAGCTGGCAGTGCTTGCTATTGCCTTCCATTCCCTTAGGAATGTATATTTGTGGGTAAAATCTTGCTAATAGGAATATGCTTCTGGTTTTGGTCTCTAGTGATACGACTTATTATATCACTATTATATGACTTATTATATTGAAACACAATCACCCTAGACTTGTTAGGAAAATGGCAGTCATAAAAATAACCACTGTAGGATGGATACCTTCTTACCAATGAACAAAGTTATCTTGGGCAGAAAATTAATAACCATCTTATATTAGTAACAGAAATAAACATTTGCTAGTTACCCTATTTATCGGGTGCTTTACTGTACATTTTTACAAGAATGCTATAAAGGAGGTATTTTCCTCACTTTATAGATGAAATTGAGACTGAGCAAAATATTAAACTAGAGGCCCGATGCATGAAATTCGTGCACGAGTAGGCCTTCGCAGCCCCTGCTGCCTCGGTCCTCATAGTCCCAGCTTCGTCCTGAAGGTCATCCAGAAGGTCATCTGGACTGTTCCACTATTCTGCCGTTTGATCAATTTGCATATTACACTTTTATTATTATAGATAACTTGCCCAAAGTTGCAACTACATTGGAATCCAAGACTCTCATATTCCTAAGGTAACATACTTTTCCCACTATTTAGCACTGTCTTTACAACAATGGATGCACATAGAGGTTAAAAACCTTACACTATCAAGTGGAGTATGTAAATCCAGGTCTGTCTGAATCTAAAGCCCATGTGCTGCTATATATTTTGGGCCTTTGCCTCTAACTTCAGTTAGCCTAATTTATGGTATGGAGGAGAAGAAAAGAACATCTAGTGAAGTAAGCAGAGTTCTAAGTTATAATTAGCAAGCCCAGGCTAGCATTTAAGAAACTGTAAACAGTTCAGAAAAACATTATACAGATTGGTGAAAATAGATGAATCATTTTTTAATATATGTAAAAATGTGGATTAACTAACTTCTTAAACCATATTCTTTTACTAATCCAACAAATATTTGTTTATTATTTTATGTGAATCATAAGATAAATCAGACAAAAGTCCCTGTCTTCATGGAATTTGCATTCTGTTTGGAGATGTAGTCAATAAAAAGATAAATATATGTCAGCAAAATATGTTGCACAAAAGATTATAAATTTTAAGTAGAAAGGTAAAGTAGAAAATGGAGATAGGAAGTGTGTGGTAGAGGTTGTTGCAATTTTAGGTAGAGTGGCTAAGGATGACCTTACCTGAAGGAGATAAAAGAAAGGAGCCAATCCAATATCTGTGGAGAGTGCATTCCAATAGGTGGAATATCAAGTGCAGAGGCCTGAGGCCAATGAGGCAGGAACAGAAGGTGGAAAGGTAGATAGTAAGATGAAGTTGGAGTGATAAAGAGAGGGAGTTCAAATCATAAAGGGCCTTATGGGTCATAATAAGGACTTTGACTTTTATTCTGATGAGATGGAAACTATTGAAGGATATTGAACTGATGAGTAACCTAATCTGACTTAATGGTGTTTGTTGTTTTTAAAATTGTGGTAAAAGACACATAAAATTTACCATCTTAACCATTTCTAAGTGTACAGTTTAGTAGTATTAAATACATTCACATTGTTGTGCAGCTGTCACCACCCTCCACTCCCATAATGCTTTTCATCTTGTAAAACTGAAACTCTATACCTAACTCCCCATTCTCAACCCCCTTAACCTCTGGCAACCACCACTATACTTTCGAAGTTTCTCATATAAGTGGAATCATGTAGTATTTTCTCTTTTTGTACCTGTTATTTCATTTAGCATAACACCGCCAATTGTAATCACATTTTGGCTATGCTTTTTTCTGTTTTATATTTTTTTTCTGTTGTTTGAAGTGTTGGTAATTATACTAAACCAATGACACATTTGTGACAAGAGTCTTATTATTTGTCATTCATATAGAAATGAGGTTATTATATTTGCCACATGATGATTCATGGGAAGAATCTGATAAGAAGGTGAGGAGACTATAATGTTACTCTTTACTTACCTTGTCATTTAAAATTAGGAGACAATGGTTCCACTTCTCAGTGGAGCCTTTCTTAGTTTTACCTTGCTACTCTGATGAGTGTATCAGAAGGGGAAAAATTTACCACACATTTGTAACAAGTGACTACCTGGGATAACAAGTGATAAGCTTTCTGGACAGTCTTATAATAAGACTATTTTGAATATTAGTGGCCTAGTGCACAAAATTCATGCACGGGGGGGGGGGGGGGTTCCCTCAGCCCAGTCTGTACCCTCTCCAATCAGGGCCCCCTTGGGGGATGTCCGACTGCCAGTTTAGGACCA
>NW_005364671.1:1217752-1223830 GCF_000412655.1 Myotis brandtii
CTCTGCCTGCCTGCCTGATTGCCCCTAACTGCTCCCCTGCCAGCCTGATTAACACCTAACTGTTCTCCTGCCAGCCTGATCCCCCACAACTGCCCTCCCCTGCCAGCTTGGTCACTCCCAACTGCCCTCCCCTACGGGCTTGATCTCGCCCCCAACTGCCCTCCACTGCTGGCCTGATCTCACCCCCAACGGCCCTCCCCTGCTGACCTGGTTGCCCCCAACTGTCCTCCCCTGCCAGCCTGATCTCACCCCCAACGGCCCTCCCCTGCCGACCTGATCTCACCCCCAACTGCCCTTCCCTGCTGGCCTGATCGGCCCTAACTGCCTCTGCCTCGGCCCCCGCCACCATGGCTTTGTCTGGAAGGAAGTCAGACGTCCAGAAGATGGCTGGTCGACCCGGTCTAATTAGCATATTACCTTTTTATTAGTATAGATAGATTATAGAGAATAGGATTGCTTAAATGGGGGAGGGGAAGCCTTTTTCAGCATGTGGAGATGCTCTTGGCAGACAAAAATACATAATCCCTATATCTGGACTGATAGCCAGCCATATGCACTATATTGCCAAATCAGTCATTAAAAAATTGAACTGCTTTCTTACACCTTACACTAAATAGCTGTTGTCCTTAAAACCCCTCTCAGCCCCCAACTTAGGTTCTGCCTTCCCAGTTCATCCAGATTAGGTTCTGATTGGTCAGTTTCTATGCCAGTCAGCGTCAAAAGCTTCGCCTCCTAGGCAGTCATTGGCTCTTCACAGTTCACCCAGATTTGGTTCTGATTGGTCAGTTTCTATGCCAGTCAGCATCTCTAGGCCTATTTCTGGGCCTGATCAGCAGCCCCTGCAGAGGCCGGGAGAGAAACAGAGGCGCGGCTGCTGGCCAAGCCCGGAGAGAAAGGGAGAGGCAACGGCTAATCAACAGCTGCCATGGAGCCTACGGATCAGACCCTGCTTCTCTCTCCAGGCCTCTCTCTGGGCCTGATCCGCAGTCCCCTCAGCAGTCAGTGCTGGGTTGCCACGGCAACCCAGCACTGAATGCAGGACTGACTTCTTGCCAGTCAAGCCTTTGGTCATTTTGGACATTATGGACCCTGGGTTTTTATATATTAGGATAATTAGAGATCCTATTATGATGTGAAACAAGTAGGTTTCAAAATGTTTAATTTCATAAAATACAAGGTCATATTATTATGAGACATGCGAAATGAAATGGAGGTAAGCTTGCCTAACTAGAAGCCCATAGATAGGTCTGCTTACACAATTCACATCCATCCAGATATAGGCTGTGGTGCTGGCAGTTGTTCATTCTGGCTGAAATTCTGACAGAAATGATTCTGGGTTCTATGTTTGGGACTTCTGGGCAGCTGCAGTGATTCCAGGAATCTCCTCTTTGGTTGGCACCCAATTTGTTGGCTGATCTAGAGAGATAGGGTCAGGAGAACATAGGGCTGTGGAGACCCCACTCTCTGCCCTACTGATCTTCTGGATGGGGTTAAATGCTGTTTCATTATATGGCCCCTGCCTTCTACCCATATTTGCTTCCTATCCCTCCCGCCACCACTCCTCTCACACATACACAAAAATAAGAACTTTAGCTTATCCATCCATTTCTTTAGAACCGAGACTGAGGGAAGCAATGGCCAATTGTGTTAATTCAAATAATCTGATTGTAGGGCTCATTACCATGGGATTTTACTATTTGAAACTAGGTTTCTAAGAAAAGAACTGAAATTACAAAATAGAGACATCTTTGATATGTCAAGGAATAGCAAGGAGGGCATTGCGGCTGGAGCAAAGTGAGAAAAAGGTAAAATTGTTGAGTATAAGGTTAGAAGAGTAAGGGGGTGTGGGGGAAGGTCCAGATCATGACCAATTAACTACCATGCGTCCAAAACAGAAACCATCCCCACATGCCACGATATTTTGAATTTAATGAGAAAATTCAATTTGCAATGAATATTATAAAAATAAATATATTACTCACAATTTGGGTGGTCTTGAATATTTTCAGCTGAAAATTCTCACAAAAAAATGATTTTAAAGTTGGTCAGGGCTGCCACTTAGGGAAAACATTTTTTTTTATAGACTCGAGTGGCGTGTGGGGAAGGTCTTCCACTTGCATATACAGACACTTATGGTGTACAATGGGTGAAAGCCATCTAGGTCATATTAGGGACTTAGATTTTACTCTGAGTGTGATGGAAATTCATTGGAGTGTTTTGAAAAGAGAGATGACATTATCTGTCTAAATGCAGGTAAACAGGATTACTCTGGATGGTGTATTGAGAATAGATTCTGGGAGGTTGGGGGTGAAGGTAACACAAGCAGGGGCAAAGCTATCACTTGAGGGAGGATATTAAAATAGTTAAGATGAGAGGTGATGGCAGTTTGGACCAGGGTGGTAACATTGGAGATTGTAAGAATGATAAAAGTCTGGATATATTTTAAAGATGGAGCCATCAGGATTTGCTATCTAATTGAATATGAGATATGCGATAAAGGAGTAGGAAGATGACACCAAGCTTTTGTCTGTATAACTCAAAGTATGGCGTTGCCAAGAGGAATTGGTTTGAGGGTGTATATCAAGCCCCGTTGTTTTTTTCTGACACCACATTTTTTATTTCCACTGTAAATTCAGCCAGCCCCCTAGTACAGCCTGTGCTGCTCTTTCTGCTCCATTGCCAAGTTTACCAGAGCACAAAGTTGTCTTGAAAATAGATTTCCATTAAACACATTTTGAAATTTCAGAGATTCAGTTGCAAAGCCCCAACTTTTTTCATTGTAACAATGGTCATACTGTGTATACAGCTGGACGGTTTATGGTTCCACTTCATTTTGAACCAGCACAGGACTGGCTTATTTTTAATACCACTTATAAGAAGTGTCAGCAGGCACCAGGACTGTAGTGTTGCATCATTGCATGAACCTGTTTTTGCCCTTCTTGAAGGCAAAGGCTGCTCTGATACTTCACCCCATCAAGCCAGGCACCAGTGCATTCCCTCTGCTCTCCAAGCTCCTGGCTGCTTCCAGGTCTGTAATGGAAATCCAGGCTTGTTCTTACCCTCACCGCCTACTGTTTCCACCCTCTTAAATTCCACTTTACAACACACAAAGCAAGATAGCCTTTGGTAAAAAGTCTAATGGTCTTAATTAATTGAATTAGTTAGGCTAATTATAATACCAATTAGAACCAACAGATTAAACCCAGTTTTTAACATTAATTTTGAGGTACTATTAAATATGTAAGTAAACATGCCAAGGAAACAATTAGATAATTATGTCTAGAGTTCAAGGGAGAGGTCCAGGCTGGAGTTATAAAAAAAACAAATACAAAAAAACACACAAATAAGTGGTCTAAGAACTGAGTCTTGTCATTCTTCAACATTTAGAGATTTTTTTTGTTCATTCCTTCATTCATTTATTCCCAAAGGGCAAAAGTACTTAATGGGGGTCGAAGAAAAAGACCACAGTCTGGGAGTCAGGTGACATTGTCTGGGACTGTACTGGTTGTGTGACCTTGGGCAAGAAACTACTCCACTCTGAATCCATGAAAGACTTGAATCAGCATTTTCGAACTGCAGGCTACAAGTCTGAGCCCACAGAGTAACCAGTGCTTGGAGACTGATCTTACAAAAAGCGGGGCAGATGGAGGTCAGGGACCAGGATGCCCCTATGCTGAAGAGATCATCCACACCGTGTAGCTAGATCTCCAGAGTGAATATACGTCACCCGACATGTCCATCTTGGGCCTGAGGTCCTTGGGGAACCAGAGTATGCAGGTGCAATGTGCTCAGGGAGCAGGAGGTTAACTATGTTTATATATATACTAGAGGCCCAGTGCGCACAAAATTGTGCATGAGTAGCTAGCTTCTGCTTGCCTCAGCTGGCCGCCCCACCCACCGCCACCTGTAGCTTGCTGCCCCGCCCTTTGCTACTAGTAGCTTGCGCCCCGCCCCACATGCCACGAGAGCTGCTCTGCTCCTTTGGTTGTGATGGCATTACAGTGTGATGGCCACGGGCCTTTTATATAAGAGATGAGGGGCCTAGTGCACAAATTTGTGCACCTTGAAAGGAACTGGGCCATGAGGCTGTGGTGGGCATAAGGGTGGGTCTTGGCCCATCCTTCGCACCCTTGCCTGGCCCCTCCTGCCGCGGTCCCAGTTCCCTGTCTGTCAGCAACCCCGCTCCCACCGCCACTGCTCCCACACGCTGACGGTGCCGGCCCCGATCACACCCGCTGATGGTGTGGAGCGATTGGGGCTGGCATCAGCAGTGGGTGTGAGTGGGGCCGGCGCTGTCAGTGGGTGCAAGCGGTGGCTGCTGCTCCAATCGCCCCTCAGGAACAGGGGGAAGTGGAGAAGCCCTCAGGGGCAATTGGGGCCAGTGCTGGGCAGCAGGTGCGAGCGGCAGCTCCAACAGCAGCTGCGGGTGCAAGTGGGGCCGTTGCTGGCAGCGGGTGTGAGAGGTGGTTGCTGGCCCCGATCACCACTCAGGAGCAGGTGGAGGTGGAGAAGCCCTGGGGGTGATCGGGGCTGGCAGCTGCCACTGGCACCGGCTGACGGCTCTGAGCAATTGGGGCCAGCGCCGGGTGCTGGCAGCGGGTATCAGTGGGTCCGGCACTGGCAGCAGGTGCAAGCACTGGGTGGGACCGCAGTGCACAGGAACAAAGAATTTTCAGTAACCATCAGAAGCTCGCCCCGATGACAGCGACCAGTGCCCCACCTTGGTCTGGCGCCCCTGCTCGCCTACTCCACTATTCTGCCATGGCCGATGCCTGCCATGTTCCACATGCACCCTGTGATGGTCAGCCCATGTCATAGTGACTGGTTGTTCTGTTGTTCTGCCGGTCGGTCTATTTGCATATTAGGGTTTTATATATATATTGAAGGTTATAAACTCATATTGTTCAACATTCAAAAGATACAAGTGAGTGAATAATGAAATATCTATCTTCCATTTTCATTCCCTTCTCATCAAGCAACTAGTGATAGTTTCATATGTATGGCTCAGACTACGGCCCGCGGGCCGGATTCGGCCCGTTTGAAATGAATAAAACTAAAAAAAAAAAAGGCCGTACCCTTTTATGTAATGATGTTTACTTTGAATTTATATTAGTTCACACAAACACTCCATCCATGCTTTTGTTCTGGCCCTCCGGTCCAGTTTAAGAACCCATTGTGGCCCTCGAGTCAAAAAGTTTGCCCACCCCTGGTATGGCTGCTTAGTTTTTCATCATATAACTGTATGAATATGACTGGCTCCCAGCTGATGAATATCAAGAGTTGCTTCCAATCTTTTGCTAATAAAACTCTGCTGCAATGAATAACCTTTCACATATGTCATTTCATATATATGCAAATAGATCTGTAGAATAAATTCCTATAAGTGAAATTGTTAATTTAAAGGATATGTACATTTGTAATTTTGATAGACTTTGCCAAACTTTCCTCTATGGAAATACCACCATATACTTCCATTAACAGTGTGTCAGGATTTCTGGTTTCCAGTCACACATGTAGGGAGTTTGGAAGTCACCATTCCATCCTAACAAGTAGAAAGCTAAACAGACTGAAAAACAAATAACTCATTTTGGTTCCATAAGAGAGGGGAGGACACAGAGCAAACTACTGCTCCCAAGATTGGAAAAACAGACACGTGATACAGGGAGTTATGGCTCATGATGGGAAACCACAGCAGGAACCAGTGCCAGGTTAGGAAAACCTGAATTGTAATTGATTAATTGCTACAGACTCAATATAGACAAGTCTGAGAGTTGAAAACTCCAGGAAAACCAGTCATAGGAGAGCCCCCACGATGTTGTGATATTTCTCTTCTGGAACTCATCCAGGTTCTCACAGTAAATGCTGGAGAAAACTCTCCTTATGTCTCCTTATGTTTGCAGCCGGAGGAGAGGAGAAGGAACCATTTTGAAATATGCCAGACCACTCTGTTCTTGACAGATTATGAACAACAAATACACATCTATCAACAAGTGAATCTAAAAATCAAGTGAATAAACAATCTGATGAACAGAATAAACTGGTGATTATAGTAGAATCAGGGGCATAGAAAGGGAGTGG
>NW_005364671.1:1224092-1225668 GCF_000412655.1 Myotis brandtii
GATCAGGCAGGCAGAGGCAGTTGGGGGCAAGATCAGGCTGGCAGGGGAGAGCAGTTGGGGGTGAGATCAGGCCAACAGGGGAGGGCAGTTAGGGGCGATCAGGCAGGCAGGCAGAGGAAGTTAGGGGCAATCAGGCAGGCAGGCAGAAGGGTTAGGGACAATCAGACAGGCAGAGTCAGTTAGGGGTGGTCAGGCAGGCAGGCAGGTGAGTGGTTAGGAGCCAGTGGTCCCAGATCGCAAGAGGGATGTCTGGCAGTCGGACATCTCCCAAGAGGTCCCCGACTGGAGAAGGTGCAGGCTGGGCTGATGGAACCCCCCTCCGTGCACGAATATCATGCACTGGGGCACTAGTCTATATATATAAAAGTCTAAATGACTGTTATGACTGGTCAACCAACAACTGGTCGACTGAACAACCAGTCTACTGGTCGCTATGACACACACTGACCACCAGGGAGCAGACACTCAAAGCAGCAGCTACTCCCTGGTGGTCAGTGCGCTCCCACAGCCAACCTCCCATGGCCAGCCAACCTCCCGAGGTCCCTTCCCCAGGCTGGATGGGCCCGATCAGCCTGATTGTCAGCCAGGCTGAGGAACCCCACCTGTGCACGAATTCGTGCACCAGGCCTCTAGTATTACAATAAAGACCTATTTATAGCAGTTTCTTTTGCACAGTACATCATGTCTAGCTACAAAAAAAAAAAAATTTACAAGGCATACCAAAAGGCAAAACACATTTTGAAGATACAGAGCAAGCTAAGAGATGACAAGAATGTTGGAATTATCAAGAATGAGAGATGATAAGAATGTTGGAATTATCATAAAGGGAATTTAAAACAACAATGATTAATATGGCAAGAGCCCTATTGGATAGAGAACAGTTGTGCAGTATAAGCAGAGAGATGTAAATCCTAAGCAATAACTAAAAATAATGCTAAAGATAAAAAACACTATAACAGAAATGAAGAATTCCTTTGGTGGACTTATTAGTAGCCTGGATATGGCTGAGCAGATAATCTCTGACCTTGAGGATATATCAATAGAAACCTCCAGAACTGAAAAGCAAAGAGAAAAAAATACTGAAGTAAACAACAACAGAATATCTCAGGACTGTGGGATAAGTACAAAAGGTGTTAACATGTGTAATTGGAATACCAGTAGAGGGAAAAAGGGAGAAAGGAACAGAAGAAATTTCTGAAATAATGATTAAGAACTTCCCCATGCATACAAGTCCTTTGGTTGCTCTCTAACCACCTCCTCCCCTATCATTTGTCTCTGGATCTATTCTTGTTCATTAAATTATGTTAATCATTATATCCCATATATGAGTGAGATCATGTGATATTTATCTTTCTCCTGACTTATTTCACTTAGCATAATGCTCTCCAGTTCCATCCATGCTGTTGCAAATAGTAAAAGTTCCTTCTTTTTTATAGCAGCATAGTATTCCATTGTGTAGATTTACCACAGTTGTTTTGTGTGTTTTTTTTAATGTTTTTTATTTTTTTCTTTATTGATTGGTATTACATATGTGTACTCATCGCCCCATTGCTCCCTCACCCCCCCCACTCATGCC
>NW_005364671.1:1226295-1247051 GCF_000412655.1 Myotis brandtii
TTCTGATTGGTGTTTCTGGTTTCTTGGGATATATTCCTAGAAGTGGGATCACTGGGTCAAATGGGAGTTCCATTTTTAACTTTTTGAGGAAACTCCATACTGTTCTCCACAGTGGTTGCACCAGTCTGCATTCCCACTAGTAGTGCATGAGGGTTCCTTTTTCTCCACATCCTCGCCAGCACTTGTCATTTGTTGATTTGTTGATGATAGCCATTCTGACAGGTGTGAGATGGTATCTCGTTGTTTTGATTTGCATCTCTCAGATGATTAATGACTTTGAGCATGTTTTCATATGTCTCTGGGCCTTCTGTATGTCCTCTTTCAGAAAGTGTCTATTTAGATCCTTTGCCCATTTTTTTATTAGATTGTTTATCTTCCTTTTGTTAAGTTGTATGAGTTCTCTATAAATTTTAGAGATTAAACCCTTATTGGAAGTATGATTGGCAAATATGTTCTCCCATGCAGTGGGCTTTCTTGTTGTTTTGTTGATGGTTTCTTTTGCTATGCAGAAGCTTTTTATTTTGATGTAGTCCCATTTGTTTATTTTCTCCTTAGTCTCCATTGCCCTGGAAGCTGTGTCTGTAAAGATATTGCTACGACATATGTCTGCTATTTTGCTACCTATGGAGTCTTGTAAGATTTTTATGGTTTCCCATCTTACATTCAAGTTCTTTAGCCATTTTGAGTTTGTTTTTGTGTATGGTGTAAGTTGGTGATCTAGTTTCATTTTTTTTTGGTATGTATCTGTCCAAATTTCTCAGCACCATTTATTAAAGAGACTGTTTTGACTCCATTATGCTCTTGCCTCCTTTGTCAAATATTAATTGAGCATAATGGCTTGGGTCAATTTCTGAGTTCTCTGTTCTGTTCCATTTGGTCTATATGTCTGTTCTTGTGCCAATATCAGGCAGTTTTGATTGATAACCTAGCTGGGTACAGTATTCTTGGATTCAGACCCTTCCTTTGAATAACATTGTATATTTCATTCCATTACCTTCTAGCCTGATGTGTTTCTGTTGAGAAATCAGTTGCTAGTCTGATGGGGGATACTTTGTAGTTAACTTTCTGTCTCTCTCTGGCAGCCTTTAAGATTCTTACTTTGTCGTTGGTGTTTGCCAATTTAATTATAATATGTCTTGGTGTCAGTCTTTTGGGATTCATCTTGTTTGGGACTCTGTGAGCTTCTTGGACTTGTGTGAGTTTTTTCTTCCCTATATCAGGGAAGTTTTCTGTCATTATTTCTTCAAACAGGTTTTCTATTCCTTGCTCAGTTTCCTCTCCTTCTGGAACCCCTGTTATGCAGATTTTGTTTTGTTTCATGTTGTTCCAAAGTTCCCTTAGGCTCTCCTATTTTTTAAGTTGTTTTTTTTTTCTAGATACTGCTCTGCTTGGGTATTTTTTCCTACCTTGTATTCTAGCTCACTGATGTTGTCCTCCGCTTCTTCTGGTCTACTGTTGATGCTGTCTATTGAGTTCTTTATTGCAGCGATGTCATCTTTCATTTCTTCTTGGTTCTTACACATATTGTTGAGTTTATCTTCCATCCTTTTCAGCGACCTTACCACCATTGCTCTGAATTTTTTCTCTGACAGATTGCTTGCCTCCATTTCGTTTACTTCCTTTTCTGGTGATGCCTCCTTTTGTTGTGGGCTGTTTCTTTGTCTCCCCATAATCACTCTCTCTGGGTGTCTGGTTATGTAGCTCTCTCCTGCATTGACTTAAAGGCAGAAAATACAACACAACAAGACACAATGCACAGGGCACCAAACACAAATGTATTCACAATACTAATAACCCCAAATAAAGGTGATCACCAGAGAAAAGAGAATTAGGGGATAGAAAAGAGTGCAAAAATGATATTGAGAAAAAGAAAAAATGTAAGAGAGAAAAGAAAGAGAAGAAAAAAGAAGGGGGAAAAATATATGTATATGGGGAGAAAACTCCAATAAAACAACAACTAATCCCAAAAAATAAAATGACAAACACAGAGATGAATGCAAACTACAAACAACAACTAATCCAAAATATGTAAACTAAAAACACCCAAACAACAAACACCCAGATGAATCTGAGGAAGCAGAGCTTATTTCCAGAAGGTAAGGTCAAGGAATTGAATGAATGGGGAAATAGCCACAATTAAGTATAGAGGAGATAGAAAGAGAATGAGTGTATAAGAAGAAAAGTAAAAAACAAAATACAAAAAAAGGAAAAATCCATCTATGTATTCATTTACTATTGGAAAAGGAGAAGAGAGAGAGTAGATAGGCCCGAGTTGGTGATTGGAATTAGTTAAGCTATTAGTAGAAGAAAAATAGCAAGGAGAGGAAGAACAGAAGCAAAAAAAGAAAAAAGAAAACAAACAAAAAAAAACAAGCAAAAAAACCAAACTAATCAACAATTGAACAACAACAGACAGCAAGATAGAAAAAGGCAAAGAAAAAAGGAAGAAAAAGAAAATTTGGATAGTGAAGAAAGAGAAGAGAGAAGTGTGTATGGACTTGGAGCAGGGGAGCAAAAATTAGATATATGAGTAAGATCAATTTTTAACAGGGAGTAAAAAGAAAGAATAGAGAAAAACTAAACCAGGATCAGGGTAAGAGAAACAGGACAAAAAAGGGGGAAAGTGAGGAAGAGAATATTGGTATAAAGGAAAAATTGAGATAGAGTAAAATAATGCTAATGGAAAAATAAAAATGTAGAACACTAGTCCCAAAATAAAATAAAATAAAGGAAAAATAAAATAAAACTTTTAAAAAGGTAAAATAATAGTAGTAATAAAAATAATATAATAAATAAGGTAAAATCAACTGAGAAAAAATTTAGTTTCTTAAGTAAAAGATAAAAAATAAAAATGTGAAGTAATGAAGGTCATTCACATCCTCTACTGTTCTGCTTGGCAGGTCTGTTTCCTGTCAGGTAGACAGCACAGTATTGAAGTTCCCTGTGATCCACCGCTCCTCTGTGTCATAAGCCACAACCCTGTTTTCAGGCAGGCAGGATCTCTTTGTTTCTCAGCCTGCCTTCAGTTGTATTTACACAAGAGTCAATTTCTGATACAACCCCTGGGTGGCAGTGTTTCTGTATTAATATCCGGGGCTAGAAGGCCCCTCTACCCAGTGTTTAGATTGCTTTCCCTGCAGCACTTAATACTGGGTTGGAGGGACAGACTGCCCCAGAGCTGGTTTTCTGTTCGTCTCTCCCCACTCTGATCCCCAGGTTCCACAAAAACAATTTTCCCCTGCAGTCTTGGTGAGTGTTTTTAATTGGAAGATCCTTTGTACTGGACTTAGCAATCAAAAGCAAGGATTTAAAAAGAAAAAAGAAAGCCAGAGGACTCCTGTCTTTTTCCCCTGGCACTGTGCAGCCGATATATTGGTAGAACTTCAGGCTGCCTTTCTGGGCCCAGCCCTACTGTGGGTTAATTTTTAGAATCCCCTTCTGCCAGCAGCCCTGTGGACCCCCTTCCACATTTGAGGGCTACGCGGACCCCAACAACCACGGATTCTGTGGGGCGCAGCCTTCCTCTGAGACTCTAGTTCCCACTGCATGCGTTTTGCGCGCGTTTCTCCCTCCAGCCTGGATCCCAGATCTCACCTTTCTCTAGGCGATATCTGACCTTTCAGTCCATGGATTGCCTCACCGGAATTAATTCGCCAGTTCCGGGTGGATGTTATTCAATTCAGCTGTTCCTTCTATCTGCTCTGTGAGAAGGTGCAGGGCACGTCCACGTATTCGCGCCGCTTTGTCTCCCCCTTGACAGACTTTTTAGGCACCCGCTGTCGGGGAGGCTGGAGTCCCAGTGTTCCTGGGTTTGCAGCTGAGACAGTTGGTCCCTGGACCATGTGGTTGTAGGGCCCCGAGAGGTCTCCCAGGTCTCCCCATTGAAGGTAAGGCTTGGCTTCAGATCACAGCTATTCTCCCCTTCAAGATGGCGCGGTCTCTGTGGCAGAGCCGGCCACTCCAGGAGAGATTTCAGCAGCAGTAGAGGCTGCCCGGCCCGCCGGTCTGCCAGTCCCCAACAGTCCCTTGGAACATAGCTGCCCCTCACTCACAAATACAGACACTCCCTGCACATCCACATACTCTCCTTTTGCTCTCTCACTCACACTATCTTGCAGCCTGCCATCCTGTCGGCCGCCATCTTGGATATTTTGGGCATGAAATTTTTTTAAAAAAGTATAATTGATTGCTAAGAAAGAGAAAATGAAATAATATAAAATGCTCAATTAAAACAATTTATGAGAGTGCCTCTATTTTCCCACATCCTCAAAAATATGGTATTTATTTTTTTCTATATTTTTATTGATTTTAGAGAGAGAGGAAGAGATAGAAACATCGATGAGTGAAAAACATCAATCAGCTGCCTCCTGCATGCCCCCTACTAGATCTCGAGCCTGAAACCTGAGCATGTGTCCTGACCTGGAATTGAACCAGAAACCTCAGATGGTACTCAACCAACTGAGCCACACGGCCAGTTGGTATTCATTTTTTTTCTTTTTGCCAATGTAAGGAAACATGATTTATATATCACACAGTAGTTCTAATTTATTTTTCTTATTATAAGGAAGTTCCTTTTTTTACTAATGTGTTTGAAGTATTTGTATTTTCTTTCTGTGAGCTGTCTGTTGGTTAAAGACTTTTAAGGGGGGAAAAAATGAGTTTCAGAATACTTTTTAAAAACATTATAGACCAGAAAATACTTTTGTGATTTAACTTTAGATTATTCCAAAAAAGAGTTGGAGAAATTTGTAAGGAACAATGTACTTACATATGATAGCTACAGTGACCTTAATGTATATGTAACACAGAATAAAACTGAACATTTTCTGTCAACCTTCTAGTACATTTATCTTCATAATACATGAGTCAGAGAATTTGTGTCTAGAAGACTTGGAGTGACATCAGCAAGGTGGCAGAATAGGAAATTTTAGCGCTTGATTCCCTACAGATACACAGATTTAACAATGATCTAAGTAACAAAATACCTTTATGAGAAATACAGAATCCAGTTAAGAAGTGGCAGTACTCCACACAAACACAAAGCTGGTCAGGTGCTGAATGGGTAAAAAGAGCAATTTCACTGTATCTGTATCACAGCTCAGCACAAATAAATTGTGACTCCTACTTTGGGGTGTGGTAGAGAGAGTGGGGCAAACTTCCAACTCCCTGGCCTTTCAGTGCACTTGCACCAGCTTCTGTCTCATGTCACACAGAGCACGGAAAGAACTGGTATATGCTTTGGATAGCTAAGGAAATGGATACATTCCTGCAACTGGTGTGGTTCTGGAGAAGAAAGAGCGGAGCATGCCCCCTAAGGAGCCAGTCTTTTAGTGCATCACCCAAGGGCTGGTTTCTTTCTCACTTCACACAGAGCACTGACATAGTCAGGGACCAGAGGGTACAAGAGATTGTGGGCTCTAGGGAAAAAAAGAAAAGCCTGGGTGCCTGGGGAAGCTAAGAATGAAGTCCCAAAATCTCTAGCCAGGTGGAGTGATGGAGATCTTTCCCAGTCAAAGCCAGTCTGTATAGTCTAGGAGAGGGGACTGTTTCTTAAAATGTGCAGGCATCAATATGAATCTACAAGGGATATGAAGAACTAAGAAAATACATACAATTAAAAAACAAACAAACTAAATCTCCAGTAACAAACACTTAAAAATGGAGATCTCTGAATTATTGACAAAGAATTCAAAATAATTGTTTTAAAGAAGCTCAGAATTACAGAGAACACAGGCAAAAATACAAATTTAGGAAAATTAAGTGAAACCAGGAAATGGTACATAAACAAAATGCAAATATTAACAAAGGCATAGGAACAATAGAGGAGAATCAAACAAAAAATCTGAAGCTAAATAATACAATAATTGAACAAAAAGAAAATCAGCAGAGGTATTCACCATTATATTTGACCAAACAGAAGAAAGAATCATCAAACTCAAAGATAGACCATTTGAAATTATTCAGTTAGGGGAGCAAAAAAGAAAAAAATAATGAAAAAGAGTAGAGAAAGCCTGAGGGAATTATGGAACATGATAATGTATATCATTATGGAAGTCCAAGAATGAGAAAAAAAGAGAGAGAAAGGAGCAGAAAGCTTATTTAAATATATAAGCGAACACTTCCCATCTGGAGAGGGAAATTTACATCCAGATGCATGAATCCCAAGTATAAAGAACACTGAGAAGTCTGCTTTGAGACACATTATAATCAAACTGTCAAATTTAAGGACAAAGAATTTTGAGAGCAGCAAGTAAAAAGTGACTCATTATGTAAAAGGAAGCCTCCATAACACTATCACCAGATTTCTCAGTAGAAACCTTTCAGGCCAGAAGAGAGTGGGATGATATATTCAGTGCTAAAAGAACAAAACCTGTAAATCAAGAATACAGTTCTTCAGAATGAAGGAAAATACTTTCTCAAACAAACAAAAGCTGAGGGAGTTCATCACCACTAGATCTGCCTTAAAATAAATGCTAAAGGCAATTCTACAAGTTGAAATGAAAGGATGCTAAAAATAGCACCATGAAAGTATAAAACTCACTATTTCAGTAAATATATAGACAAGTACAGGATACTGTAATAATATAATGGTGATGTGTAAAACATTTCTGCTTTAGTATAAAAGTTAAAAGACAAAAGTCACACAAATAACTATAAATACAAAAATTTATTAATGGTACACAATACAAAAATGTAAAGAGTGACATCAATAACATATAAGGGGAGAAGTAAAAGTGTAGAGTTTTGTATATGATTGAAGTTAAGTTGTTATCAGTTTAAAATAGACTTATAATTACATGATACTTGAGGTTGCCTCACGGTAATCACAAAGAAAATACCTATAGTACATACACAAAAGAAAAAGGAGAAAGAATCAAACCATATCACTACAAAAATCAGCAAATCACAGAGGAAGACAGCAAGAAAGAAAAAGAGAGATAAGAACACCTACAAAACAGAAATCAATTAAAAATTGGCAGTAGTAAGTCCTCACTCATCAATAATGACTTTAAACCTATGGAATTAGAACTCTGGCCGAGTAGCTCTTAGAGCGTCATCTCCATACACCAAGGTTACAGGTTGAATCCCCGGTAAGGGAACATACTAGTACAAGAATCAACCAATAAATGCATAAAGAAATGGAATACCAAATCCATGTTTCTCTCTCCATCGTTGTCCCTTCCTTTCTCTCTCTCAAATCAATCAATAAATAATAAAAGGAATCTGGGCTTTGAAGTCTTGAGTTACATTTAGGACTACTTACTAGCTGGGTGAACTTGTTGAGTTATAGAACTATTCAGAGTTTCAATTTCCTTATCTGCAAAGTAGAAATAATAGTATCCCTGAGTGAGTAAACTTAAATTTCCAAAACAGTTTTTTCTTTTTAAAAACCTACTTTGTATCAATTCCCATGTTTTAACAGATCCCAAAGTTAAATCAGTATATAATTACAGTAGCATACACACCTTTATATTTATATATGTCAGCATACATATACATATACATACTAAAATATGTCAGACTAAAATATAATATACTTGGTGTATTCAGAATCAACTGGCCAGTTTGAAATTTTACATAAGCATTAATGCAGAAATACTTTAAAAAAGAAAAAAAATAATGCTGGAGCTGATTCAAGAATTTACTTATATAGTTGAAACCCATTGAAAGAGATTGAGGAAGATTACTTGCCAACATTTTATTTTATTTTCTTAAACTCCATTTTAAAATTTGTATTTGTTTTTCCATAAATACCTTCATTTTCAATATTTCCATAGAAATGTTTGCACAGTTCAGCTGTTTGATAAAATATCCACAAGATGGTGCCATGGTTAATATGTTAACATGAGAATTTGAGAACTAGAAGGGAGAAAGTGTTTGACACACCATTACATGTGATAAAATTGCCATCAAATTTTCATTTATTTGCCATAATACTCATTTATATATTTCAAATGTTCAAATTATTACATTTTATTATCAAAATTTTCATTGTTTGAAAACATTTCTTCAAAAGAAACATTAAACAATGAAATATTCAAAGTTGCTATTAGAGATACACATTACAAATTAAAGGATATGTTTTCAATCTCTTTCTCCATTTTTACCACCAAGATTAAGAATAATATCCAAATGGCATCCCATTACCTAGCATATATTAAAATTATACACAGGCAAGGTCTTTGCTATGGACTGAATTATGTCTCTCACTACCCCCAAATTCCTATGTTGAAGACTTTACCTTCAATGTGATGGTACTTAGAGATGGGGCTAAGATTGGGGGGAGGGCGTTATTAGGGTAGATGAGATACTAAGAGTGGGGCCCTCATGTTGGGATTGGTGCTCCTATAAGATAAGACACCAGAGATCTTTCTCTCTCACCAGAAAGGAAGAGTTTTCACAAGAGACTAATTGTACTAGCATCTTGATTTTGGACTTTAGGACTGTGAGAAAATAAATGTCTATTGTTTAAGCCACCCAGTCTATGGTACTTTGTTATAGTAGCCTGAGCAGACTAAAGAAGTCTTTAACAAAGAAAATTACCCAAGTTACAGAAAACAATTATTAAAAAATAAAAATTGCTTACACAGTAGATGGAAATTAGTATGGCTAATAATAATTAATTATTATTTATAATTAACCTTATATAATTGTTAATATTTAAGGCTGTTGCAATTCACCATAGCTGTAGTAATAACAGTTATGTTGATGAAATATCTAATATAATCATTTTAAGGGCATGATCTGAAAGAAGAATTTAGAGGAGAACTTGATGAGTGGGTAGGGACAATTTCCAAAATAGCCAAAGGAGTACAGCAGGGATACATTGTAGTTTATGAAACAGCTGAATAGGGAAGCTAGAAAATGGATAAAAGTGAAGTAAAAAACCTAACTGTGGAAAAGAGGAAGTTGATGATGTATTTTGAGAATAAATTCTTAGGTATGGAATTGCTGGTCAAAGCATAAATATATAGGGTGTCCAAAAATGTATACACAAACTTTAAATAATTATAAAAGGCAGTGTTTATTCAAATACATTTCATTTTCAAAATTGAGTTATCAGCTGTTAGAGTATGTCCCATTTTGGGGGACACCCTGTATATATAACTTATTAGATATTGCTGTATTTACCTCTATAGGGAATGTACTATATTTCATTCCCATCAGCAATGTATGCAAGCATTGTTTCCTGAAAGCCTCACCAGTGCAGTATATTGAAAAACTTGTGAAGTTTGGCTAATCTGACGGTGAGAAATGGTAGCAGTGTAGTTTTTACTCAGAAGGACTCCCCTTAGAATTTCTTTTAGTGCAGGTCTGCTAGTAATGAATTTTCTCAGTGTTTGTGTATCTGGGAATGTTCTATGTTTCCCTTCAGTTTTAAAGGATGGTTTGGCTTGTTTGACAGGTTTTTGTTTTTTTTTTGTTTTTTTTTTAGTACTTTGAATATGACACTCCACAACTTCCAACCTCCAGATTTCTAATTAGTAAGCAGGTGTTAATCTTATTTAGGATCTCTTTTACCTGAAGAGTTGCATCTCCCTTATTGTTTTCAATATTCTCTTTTTGTCTTTCAGCAGTTTGATTATGAAGTGTCTAGGTGTGGATCTCTTTCAGTTTATTCTACTTGGAATCTAATCTGCTACTTGGGTAAGTAGGTTAATGTTTTTAAGCAAATTTGGGAAGATTTTTTTAAATACATATTTTATTTCAGGGAGGAGGGGAGAGGGAGAGAGCGATAGAAACATCAATGATAAGAGAGACTCATTGATCTGCCTCCTGCATGCCCCATACAGGGGATCAAGCCCACAACCTGGGCATGTGCCCTGATTGGGAATAGAACTGTGATCTTCTAGTTCCTAGGTCGAGGCTCAACCACTGAGCCACGCTGGCCAGGGAGATTTTTGCCATTACCATTCAATATGATTTGGGGAGGTTTTGACCATATGTTTTCAAATATTCTTTCTGCTCTTTCTCGCCTTTTCTTCTGGGACTCCCCATTATGCATATGTTATGTTTGTGATGTCCCACAGGTCTCTGGGTCTCTATTTATTCTTCTTTCTTTTCTTTAGACTGGATAATGTCAATTATGTGGTCTCATATGCACAATGGTATATGTGTATAATGCATAATGGTAGTCCAAGTACAGAGAGAGAGAGAAAGGAGCAGGAAAAAATGAAGAAATTATAGCCAAAACCTTCCTAAATTTGATGTAAAATTTGATTAATCTATACATCAGAAAAGCTCAACAGACTCCAAATAGGATAAATAAAAATATCCATACCTAAACACAATCACAGGCTTCTACAAGCCAGGCTTATGGTTTCTTTGGCAACACAATTTCCTAAAATGTTTAATAAGTTTCTTATTTACTTCCAGACAGTTCTGTGTGCTAATAATCACATTCCAACTTGTTTTCTCAAGGCTAATTTATCCATTTATCTATTTTTAAAATATGTTTTTATTGATTTCAGAGAGGAAGAGCGAGAGATGATTAGAGAGAATAATCTATCGGCTGCTTCCTGCATGCCCCCAAGTGGGGCTCCATCCCACAACCTGGGCATGTGCCCTGACCAGTAATCAAACCATGACCTCCTGGTTCATGAGTGGAGGTCATGAGGCACACTGGCTGGACTATCCACTCATCTATTTATGGGCACTTGGGTTTCTTTCATATCTTGGCTATTGCAAATAATACTGCAATGAGCATAGGGGTGCATATATTCTTTTAAATGAATGTTTTTGAGTTTCTTCAGATATATATGCAGAAGTGGAATCACTGGGTCATAAGAAAGTTCCATTTTTTAAAATATATTTTATTGATTTTTTTACAGAGAGGAAGGGAGAGGGATAGAGAGTTAGAAACATCGATCAGCTGCCTCCTGCACATTCCCTACTGGGGATGTGCCTGCAACCAAGATAGATGCCCTTGACCGGAATCAAACCTGGGACCCTTGAGTCCGCAGGCTGACTCTCTATCCACTGAGCCAAATTGGTTAGGGCAGGCAGTTCCATTTTTATTTTTATTTTTTGGAACCTCCATATAGAATGTAAATTGTAATTAAAACAAAAAAGACTATTTATATTTGTCTGTTTTTTTGTTTTTTTTTAATCCTCACCCAAGGATATTTTTCCATTGATTTTTAGAGAGAGGGGAAGAGAGAGGGGAAGACAGAGAGAAATATTGATGTGAGAGAAGCACATTGATTGGTTGCTTCCTGCAGTGCTCCGGCTCCTGCTAGGGCAATTTTGTGTGACTTTAGATACAGTGGTTCTCAACCTTCTGGCCCTTTAAATACAGTTCCTCATGTTGTGACCCAACCATAAAATTATTTTCGTTGCTACTTCATAACTGTAAGGTTGCTACTGTTATGAATCGTAATGTAAATATCTGATATGCAGGATGGTCTTAGGCGACCCCTGTGAAAGGGTCGTTCGAGTGCCAAAGGGGTCGCGACCCACAGGTTGAGAACCACTGCTTTAGAAGATAGGGTAGAAACAGGATAAACGCTTAAATGAGGAAGATTTTAGAAAAATACTTAATTTCAGAAAATACAACTGCCACTTCAATATAAGTTCCTGTCACTGGCAGTGTTCAAGTAAAATTTCTATGATCATTTGTTGAAAAACTTCATGAGGAATTTAAGTGTTTATAGGGAGTTTTAGTAGAATGTAGATAATGCCTTTAGGCTTTATATTCTTTGATATTTTGTTCAACTAAAAAATTTCAAAATATCCCTAGGTGATTTGGCTCAGTGCATAGAACGTTGGCCTGTGGACTGAAGAGTCCCAGGTTCGATTCCCGTCAAAGCACATACCTTGGTTGCAGGCTCCTCCCTGGTCAGGGCCTGGTCAGGGCAGGTGCAGGAGGCAACCAACTGATGTGTTTCTCTCACATCAATATTTCTCCCTGTCTGTCCTTCTCTCTTCCACATTCTCTAAAAAGCAATGGAAAAATATCTTCGGGTGAGGATTTTTTAAAAATTTCAAAGTACATTATTATTTCATTTGTTAAAAAAACCAAACTCCACATAATGAATAAAACAAAGCAGAAAGATGAGATTATTGCAAGGTTTTTGACTTACAAACTAGAAAACTAAAGGCTCTGGGAGTAATGAGTTCCAAGTTGCTCACAGACTAAGGGATTTGTATGGGATTAATAAAGAAATTTTTTTGCTTTTTCAGCTAATTGGCTGCTTAATGGTCTTCTTTCTTATTTGGATCAGGGTAGCCAAGTCAGGGGAACAAAGAAATCCAAAGATGAACAGACTTGGCATTTGGTTATTGGCTGGATATCCTCTGCTGATTTCTAAGAAGAGCTGTATTCTTGTAAACTTAGGTTAAGTTTCCTTTATGTGCCTGCATTGACCATCTCCATTTGGTCCTTGATGTAAGTGACTTCATTTTAGTTTGGTTCTAATGTTGTTAATTAATCTTCTGAAGACCTAATATTAGGCATTGGTGAAGCACCATAGCATATAGTAGATATGATCATAGTTTTTGGAGCAATTATCTGAGTTCAGGTCTGGTTCTGCCATTTACTAGCATTGTCACCTTGGACAAGTTACTTAACATCAATATTTGGGAGATTTTACCTAGCCAAGAGCAATGTGTTCTCTCATTTGTAAAATGAGAATAATAGTACCTACTCCATGAGATTATTATAAAGATTTAATGTCTTCATATTTGTAAAGTGCTTAGAACAGTAACTGACACTTTGTAAGCATTATAAAAGTAGTGTTAAAAATATTGAGTGTTCTGCCCAGCCAGTGTGGCTTAGTGGTTGAGCGTCAACCTGTGAACCAGGAGGTCGGTCACGGTTGGATTCCTGGACAGGGTACATGCCTGGGTTGTGGGCTTGATCCCCCTTGGGGGGCATGCAGGAGGCAGCCAATAGGTGATTCTCTTCATCATTGATGTTTCTATTTCTCTCTCCCTCTCTTTTCCTCTCTGAAATCAATAAAAATAATATTGAAGGTTTTTAGTAAAAGTTTAAGAGGCTCTAAGGTTAAGACTGAACTCTGTATTTTATATGGTGCATTTAAATGTTAAAATACATAGTGTTTCTTCTAATATAGACTTTTTGGTGCTGTTTTTATTGTTGTTGTTGTTAATCCTCACCCGAGGATATTTTTCCATTGATTTGTAGAAAGAGTGGAAGGGGTGAGGGGAGAGAGAGAGAGAGAGAGAGAGAGAGAAACATCAATGTGAGAGAGACACATCGATTGGTTGCCTCCCTCACACAGTCTGACCAGGGCTCGGGATGGAGCCTGCAACCGAGGTACATGTCCTTAACCTGAATCAAACACGGGACCCTTCAGTCCTTGGGCCAACAGTCCATCCACTAAGCCAAGTCGGTTAGGGCTTGTTACATTTTTTAATGAGGGAATCTTTGCATGTCACAGCTTAAAATAATAGCTCTAATAAGATAAGTAAATTAATGATTCTCTGCTATGTAGATATTTATACATTCAAATCTTAATTACTTTGTTATTTCCGCCCCCCCTCCCCACATTTACTCCACATCAAGTTTAAATTCCAAAGTGTTTCTCCCCTAAGTTATTTTAAGGCCTGTCTTTCATCACTTTGTTTTTGCTCACCCCAAATGCAACAATACCCTTGCTTAATCAGGTTAACTTATGCATCTGGAATTGCAACATAAAGGTCCCAAAACAGCACTTGAGAAATTATGATTTATACTTAATGTGTTACAGGTGGCTTCTTAGGACAAATGCTTATTTCTTGTGTCATTAAAATGATAAATTTCTAAATCCTCAAATTGCATTTCTGTTAAAAGTTTACTGTAGTTCAATTTCTTCTTAATATGGTTTTGCATACACATTCCAAAATAATACTTTGACCTTATGTTTACAAGAGCAAAATTACCATTAAAATCCTAGAAGTAGATGAATATTAACAAATTTCCTGCTATTAAAACATCATAAGTTATTTAGACTAAACTGTACCAGATTTTATAACATGTTCTAGAGATTGTCTGGTAAGAAATTTGCATCAGATCACTATCAAAACCAACAGGAATGTAATGGATGAGATAGTCTCAAATATAAATTACAACAAAATAAGCAACTACAGTAGTTTTTAACATGTGATCTGTTAGATTAATTTTTGAGAGCTTGACTAGCAGCCAATTTATATCTTTTGAGAATATTATAATTCATTTTTAATTTCAAAAAAGGTTTACAATGAAATAAATGCAATAATCATGTCTTAAAAATACATTTGACTATACCTTTGCTAAATTAATGTTTTACAATTTAAAAGTTACTTTAAAAATGAATTTAGGGCCCTAACTGGTTTAGCTCAGTAGATAGAGCATTGGCCTGTGGACTGAAGAGTTCCGGGTTCCATTCCGCTCTCCCTCATCATTGATTTTTCTATCGCTCTCTCCCTCTCCCTTCCTGTCTGAAATCAATAAAAATATATTTTTAAAAAATTAATTAAGGGACCAAACACAGTTTCCAATAAGCTTTTGTGTGACTCTGAAAACATCTTTGTTTACTTACAGATTAAGAGTGTATTATACTGCAATAATACAGCTAGATTGTATATTAGACACACCTGGACATATTGTCAATCAAGTATGCATCATTTGGTTCAGAAATATTAATTCTGTATAACTCTGTATATGACATCTTAGGAAAATACTCTTTTGTTAATTATTAAATGAAGATGGTTGTTTTCAAAATTTTAAATATGACAAAGTAACTTTAAAAGTGCTATGAATATAGTAATTTCTATACTTTATAATGTTTAATGCCATTGTATTCCTGATGAATGATTATATAAACAAGCTGTGCTAGCTTGATTTGCCCACTTTTATTTCTCTTAAGGTTACTCTTAAGATAAGATTGTAGATCTACTTGGGCAATATCATCTATGCCCTATTTAAATCATTTGCCTGCTAAAATTGTTTCTGGCCCAGCTGGTGTGGCTCAGTGGTTGAGCGTTGGCCTATGAACCAGGAGGTCAAGGTTCAAATTCCTGGTCAGGGTACATGTGTGGGTTGTGAGCTCGATCCCCAATAGTAGCCTGCAGGAGGCAACCAATAAATGATTCTCTCATCATTAATGTTTCTATCTCTCTCTCCCTCTCCCTTCCTCTCTGAAATCAATAAAAATACTTTTTAAAAAGTAAAATACAAGTGTTTCTGGGAATATAAATGACTTTCAATATTTGAATGTCTACCTGAAGGCAGTAAATTTAGTGTCATCCTTTATTAAATCCGGAATTGTAGAGTTGTGTCTTTTGAGTCTATGGACCATAGAAAAACCCTAGATTCTACTATTAAACATGTAAAAGAAACTCAATGGAGTAGCCTACCAGGGTTTTCCCCAATTCTTCTAAGTCATTTACAAAATTTTAATTGTGCCAAATTTATGTCAGACTCTATGTAATAATACTGTTTTAAAAACAAAATACTAGTAAACAGAACTGGTTTTCTCAAGGCTACAATGTAGTGAAAGAGTCAGACAAATAACAAAAACTTATAAGACAGTTTGAAAATGCTATGGCAGGGTGCTAAAAGAACATAGCAGGAGGTTCCTAATTGTGCCTGAGGTGGTTTTAACAAGATGCTGATTGAATTAAGACTTAGATTTTTATGTAAATTTCTAGGGATATTTTGGGGTAAGATAAGAGAATGCAAAGGATATTCCAGGCAGGAAACAGTATTTGCAAAAGCAAAGAGTTTCAGTGTGTGGTATATTATTTTCTAAAACCCATTAAATATTTAGGTATAGTAAGTAAACAGGAGCCTTGTCTGAAAGCAAGGTTCAGGTCAAAAGTATCTTCAATGAAATCCTACAATTAAAAATGTTACTCTGAATAAGACACATTTCAGACAGGTTAATAGTGGCCATAGTATAACTTTTCATTGAGCTATCATATACATAGAGCAAAATGAATTAAGTGTACAACTCTATGAATTTTTAATATATGAACACCTTTTAAACTATCACCCAGATTAAGATTTAGAACATTTCCACCACCCCAGGTTCTCTCATACCCTTTCCCTCTCTATAACCACCCCTCATCCATGGAAACACTATTCTAGTTTATATTACCATAGATTAGTTGTGCCTGTTCTCATATTCTTCTTAGACTCTCTTTTTTAACTCAACATAATATTTGCGAGATTCAGCTGTGTTAATGTATGTAGTACTAGTTTATCTTATAGCTGTGTAGTCTCTCCTCTAATTTTATTACAGATGTTTATCCACTTACATTGTTTTCACTTTTTTGCTACAATAAAACAAAAGTAATATAGACATTTTTTTACATAGTTGATATGTTGTTTTCATTCTTTGATAGATAAATCCATTTATTTCTGTTGGGTGCATTTTCTTGGAGTAAATTTGGATGTTTAGGTTTAGTAGATACTGCCAAAAAGTTTTCTAAAGTGATTATACCAATTTACATGCTCACCAGCAATGTATAAGAGTTCTGGTTGATCCACATCTTCATCAATACCCAATGTTCTTATTTTTCATTACTCGCTGTTATTATAGATGCAAAGTGGGATTTCACTGTAGCTTTAAATTACATCTCCCTGATGAGTATGATGTTGATTCTTATTGGCCATTTGGATATCTTTTTTTAGTAGTATTTGTTCAATTCTTTTGTCAATTCTTTTTATTTTTTAAAAAAATTTATCTTTATTGTTGAAAATATTACAGATGTCCCCTTTCCCCCGCAATATCCCCATCACCCTGATCCCCTCTCCCAGGCCTACATCATACTATTATCTGTGTCCATGAGTTGTGCATATCCTATATTATAAAAGGGTAATATGCAAATTGACCCTAACAGCAGAACAGCCAGAATGACTGCTTGACCAGTCACTATGAAGCACACTGACCACCTCTTGGTCCTTTTCCCTAGCTGGCAGGCTTTGATGGCAAACAGAGAACCGGGGATGGGTGGTGGGTGATGCAGACAACGCCAGCCCAAGGCCCCCACCCCACTGGTCACCCCACACACAGAGGGCGACCTGCGGTGAGGGCGGGGCTGGTGAGCGGGTGGGAATGGCCAACCTCTTGGTCCCTTCCCCTGGCCGTCAGGCTCTGATTGCCCAATGGCAAATAGGGAACTGGGGGTCGGTGGCAGTGGGGGGCAGGATGGCTGCAGGCAGCCGGAGAAGATGGCCCTGATTGCAGGCCAAGCCTAGGGACCGTACCCACACACGAATTTCATGTGCCAGGCCTCTAGTCTATATATATAAAAGCCAAGAGACTGGAACGATGGAACAACCAGAGCAACCAGAATGACCTGAACGATCGGTTGCTATGACATGCACTGCGGCAGCCAACCAGTCCGATCAGGGTCCCGATCGGACCCCCAAACCTCCTGCGGCCCCTCTCCCTGGCCAGTCAACCTCCCACATCCCCTTCCCCCTGCTGACCTGGCCCCAATTGGCCCCCATAAGGGCAGGCCAGCTGGACCCCACCTGTGCATGAATTTGTGTACCAGGCCTCTAGTATGCATATACATTCTTTGGCTAATCTCTTCCTACTCCCCCCACCCTTTCCTCTAAGATTATTCAGTGTGTTCCATGCTTCTGTGTCTCTGAATCTGTTTTGTTCATCAGTTTATTTTGTTTATTGAATTTCACATATAAGTGAGATCATGATGTGATACTTGTCTTTCTCTGACTGGCTTATTTCACTTAAGCATAATACTCTCCAGGCCCCTCCATCTCAAAGGGTAAGAAATGCTTCCATTTTTACAGCTGCATAGTATTACATTGTGCAAATGTACCATAGCTTTTTATTTACTCACTAGAGGTCCGGTGCACAAAAATTTGTGCACTCGGGTGGGTCCCTCAGCCTGGCCTGTGCCCTCTCACAGTCTGGGACCCCTCGGGGATGTCCACCTGCTGGCTTAGGCCCGCTCCTTGGGGGATCAGGCCTAAGCTGGCAGTCAGACATCCCTCTGGCAGCCCGGGAGCCCTCGGGGGATATCCATTTGCCAGTGGGGAGCAGGCCTAAGCTGCAGTCAGACATCCTTAGCGCTGCTGAGGAGGCAGGAAAGGCTCCCACCACCACCGCTGTGCTGGCAGCCGTCAGCCTGGCTTGTGGCTGAGCAGAGCTCCCCCTGTGGGAGCACACTGACCAACAGGGAGCAGCTCCTGCATTGAGTGTCTGCCCCCTGGTGGTCAGTGTGTGTCATAGTGACCAGTCATTCCCAATCTTTCTGCTGTTAGGGTCAATTTGCATATTACCCTTTTATTATATAAGATAGAGGTCTGGTGCACGGGTGGGGGCTGTCTGGTTTGCCCTGAAGGGTGTCCTGTATCAGGGTGGGGGTCCCGCTGGGGTGCCTGGCCAGCCTGGATGAGGGGCTGAGGGCCGTTTTCAGGCTGGCCACACCCCCTTCAGGGTGGGGGTCCCCACTGGGGTGCCTGACCAGCCTGGGTGAGGGGCTGATGGTCGTTTTCAGGTGAAAGAAATAGACTTACAAGTCCAGGAAGCGCAGAGAACCCCAAACAAAAGGAATCCAAAGAGGACCACAGCAAGACACATCATAATTAAAATGCCAAGGGCAAAAGACAAAGAGAGAATCTTAAAAGCAGCAAGAGAAAGACAGTCAATTACCTACAAGGGAGTACCCATACGACTGTCAGCTGATTTCTCAACAGAAACTATGCAGGCCAGAGGGAGGGGCAAGAAATATTCAAAGTGATGAACAGCAAGAACCTACAACCAAGATTACTCTACCCAGCAAAGCTATCATTCAGAATTGAAGGTCAGATAAAGAGCTTCACAGATAAGAAAAAGCTAAAGGAGTTCATCACCGCCAAACGAGTATTATATGAAATGCTGAAGGGTATCCTTTAAGAAGAGGAAGAAGAAGAAGAAGGTAAAGATAAAAATTATGAACAACAAAGTGACAACAAATACATATCTATCAACAGTGAATCTAAAAATCAAGTGAATAAAAAAATCTGTTGAACAGAGTAAACTGGTGAATAGAATAGAATCAGGGGCATAGAAAGAGAGTAGTTTTCACTAAATTCCTTGAGCATCCTTATAACTATTACTTTGAATTCTATATCTGATAGATTGTGTCCCTCCATTTCATTTAGCTCCTTTAATGTAGACAACCCCTGTTCTTTCATTTGGGGCCTGTTGTTTTTTTTCTCCTCGTTTTGGTTGTCTCTCTCTTTTTTCATCCTCACCAAGGATATTTTTTCCATTGATTTTTAGAGAGAGTGGAAGGGAGGGGGGAGATAGAGAGAGAGAGATATTGATGTGAGAGAGATTCATCAATTGGTTGCCTCCCATATGTGCCCTGACCCTGGCCAGGATTAAGCCTGCAACCGAAGTATGTGCCCTTGACTGGGAATCGAACTCATGACCCCCCAGTCCTTGGGCTGACCCTGTAACCAATGAGCCAAACCAGCCAGGGCTTAGCTGTCTCTTTGTGTTTGTTTCTATGTACTAGATAGATCTGCTATGACTCTAAATTTTTGTGGGTGGTTATATAGTAGATGTCCAGTGGTGTGGTCTCCTTGATCTGCTGAGATATGTGCTCTAGGAATGTTTCTTTTGTGGGTTATGTGGGCCCTCCTTTTGTAATTGAGTCTTATTGAGTCTTAATTGCTGTTGGCTCATTTGTGGGTGGGATTGACCTTAGACTGACTGACTATGAGGATCAAACCCAACCACAGTGTGTGAACTGCTGTGCAGGTGCAGCTGGCTCCCCAGCCCACTCAGTCTTACAACTCCTGTTCCCACTCCCCCCGCCCCCTGGTGCTTTCTGCTCTGCCCTGGTGCTTTCTGCTCCATCACATTACATTCCAAGAGCTTAGCTGAATTGTGGTGATGACCGCCAGTGAGAGAGTGGGGGGCACTATGGTCCACAGTTGCACCTCTGGAGCACTTGTGCTCACTCCCCATTTTGGCCTGTTTGTTTTATGTCCTGATTGTTGGTGTTATTTTTAATTATAAGTAGACATTGTATAAAATAGGACCATAGAAAATACTAGCTATGATATTTTATCCCAGATATAGTTCACTCTTTCTCTAAGTAAATGGAGTAAGGTGAAATCATGTTAGAACAATCTGGAATTGAGCTGTGGAGCTGAGAAGCAGTTTTAGTAAAGCCCTGTCCACCTCTGATTTGTCCCTGTTCTTTAGAGGTGGCTCTTCTGAGCTTTTCATGGAAAGCTTCATAGGTCTGCAGTATTGACCTTCTCTGGGAGAAGTCTGAAACACCACTGGAGTTTTAGTCAAAGGTTTGAACACCATGAAACACGAATAAATTTTACTATATCTTTTCAGCCCAGATCCCATCCTCAAGTGCAACCATCCCAGGGTTGTTGTTTTTTTAAAATATATTTTTATTGATTTCAGAGAAGGGAGAGGGAGAGAGAGATTGAAACATCAATGAGAGAGAATTACTGATTGGCTGCCTCCTGCACACCCCCCAGTGGGGATTGAACCAGCAACCCAGGCATGTGCCCTGACAGGGAATCAAACCATGACTTCCTGGTTCATAGGTCAACGCACAACCATTGAGCCATGCCAGCCAGGCCCAGGCTTTTGATTAAAAGTCTGATTAGTCTCTGTCTCCTCAGCTCTAAAATTTCTATGGAATCTTTGAAGTTTTGAACTTAATTCTTTTGTTTCTCTCCTCATGTAGGTTTAAAATCTGGCAGTTTTCTTTTTCTTTTTTTAAAAATATATTTTATTGATTTTTTACAGAGAGGAAGGGAGAGAGATAGAGAGTTAGAAACA
>NW_005364671.1:1247128-1253204 GCF_000412655.1 Myotis brandtii
TTTTTTTAAAAATATATTTTATTGATTTTTTACAGAGAGGAAGGGAGAGGGACAGAGAGTTAGAAACATCGATGAGAGAGAAACATCGATCAGCTGCCTCCTGCACACCCCCCAATGGGGATGTGCCCGCAACCAAGGTACATGCCCTTGACTGGAATCGAACCTGGGACCCTTCAGTCCACAGGCCAACGCTCTTTCCACCGAGCCAAACCGACCAGGGCTCTGGCAGTTTTCTTGAGAGGGAAACCTGTTGTGTGTTTATTGCAGGCCCATTCACTTTAGTGAGACTCTGTATCCTAAGTACCATGAAATTTTACTCAGCCTCCTGGGCCCAGGCTCACCACCCATGTGATAAACTGGTTACACATTTGAGGTGCTTCTAAATTCCAATTCATTATGCCAGCCACTGTGTCTATCAAATGGTTTTTTGTTTCTTTTTCTCCCAAGGAAGTCTTCTGAATAGGCTAAGCCCAATTCCCCTGTCTGTGCTTAGAATCAGCAAGTATAATGAGAAAAGAAAACAATTGGCTATTGTCAGCTTACCTGGAGAGGGCTCTTCCCGCTGAAATTTTAATTCATCTGAATGAATACTGATATATTTTAAAATATGGTTTTTACAATTTATACATTTTTTTTCTAGTTGTTGCAAGAGAACATTGGTCTATCCTTTTCACTATATTCTATCCACAAGTGGAATTATTATTATGATTTACAGTGAATTTTCCTGATCACTAATTAAGTTGAGCTATTTTCCTGTATTTATGGGCATTGGATTTTTCTTTTCTTTTTTTCTTTTTTTAGTTAATTCTCACCAGAGGATATTTTTTCCATTGACTTTTTTTTTTTCAGAGAGAGTAGAAGAGAGGGAGAGAGGGGGAGATAGAGAGAGGAAGGGAGGGAGGGAGAAAGAGAAAGAAAGAAACATCTATGTGAGAGACACATCGATTGGTTGCCTTCCGCATGCGCCCCAACTGGGGCTGGGGATTGAACCTGGAACTCCAAGACCCCTTGACTGTGAATCAAACCCATGACCCTTTGGTGCAAAGGCCAATGCTCTAACCACTTAGAAAACTGGCCTGGGTCGAATTTTTCTTTTTGTGAAATACGTTAGTCTTTTGCCTCTTTTTTCATCTGGGTTACCATACGCTGAAATTTTAATTCATCTGAATGAATACTGATATATTTTAAAATATGGTTTTTACAATTTATACATTTTTTTTCTAGTTGTTGCAAGAGAACATTGGTCTATCCTTTCCACTATATTCTATCCACAAGTGGAATTATTATTATGATTTACAGTGAATTTTCCTGATCACTAATTAAGTTGAGCTATTTTCCTGTATTTATGGGCATTGGATTTTTCTTTTCTTTTTTTCTTTTTTTAGTTAATTCTCACCAGAGGATATTTTTTCCATTGACTTTTTTTTTTTCAGAGAGAGTAGAAGAGAGGGAGAGAGGGGGAGATAGAGAGAGGAAGGGAGGGAGGGAGAAAGAGAAAGAAAGAAACATCTATGTGAGAGACACATCAATTGGTTGCCTTCCGCATGCGCCCCAACTGGGGCTGGGGATTGAACCTGGAACTCCAAGACCCCTTGTCTGTGAATCAAACCCATGACCCTTTGGTGCAAAGGCCCATGCTCTAACCACTTAGAAACACTGGCCTAGGCCGAATTTTTCTTTTTGTGAAATATGTTAGTCTTTTGCCTCTTTTTTCATCTGGGTTACCATATTTTTCCGTGTATAAGACACTATTTTTTCCTAAAATCAGATTGAAAATCAAGGGGCACCTTATACATGGTAGTCAGCCAAGGAGGGAGCTTCGCGGGTATGTACCTGCTCGTACCTTGTCAATCATGAGCTATTGTCACTGACGTCAGCTGATGCCGTAATTGGAGGTGGAGGTGGAGAGTGTGCAGATGCAACAGGGACCAGAGTGTTCTGAGCCCATAAAGATGTCAAAACATAAAAAAGATAAATACCGGTAAGCGATTATCTTACTCTGCAAGATTCAAACTGAATATAATCAGCTATGCAAAAGAGCATGGACATAGAGCTGCAGAGAGAGAATTTGGACCTCCTCCCACTGAATGTATGAGCAGACAGTGGAGAAAACAGGAAGAACAACTCCTTAAGATGTCAAAAAAAAAAGAAGGCCTTAAGAGGAAAACCAGCAAAATGGGCAAACTTGGAGCAGAGGCTTAAGACTTGGATTATGGAGCAGCGCCAGAGTGGCTTATGTGTATCAACTAAGCTTATTCAATGTCAGGCAAGAATGTTTGCAAGCGAAATGAACATTGTTGATTTTACAAGAAAGGCAAAATGGTGCTTCAATTTCATGAGGAGAGAAGGGTTGGCCATGAGACCATGAACAAAGTTAGCTCAGAAAATGCCACCAGTTTATGAGGATGATCTCACATATATAGGCAGTGGCTCAGAAGAGAGCAGTGATACAATAGAAGTTGAAGAAATATGTCTGGAACTAATAGTGATGAAGAAGAGAGTAGTGATGCAACAGAGGTTGAATAAAGTGATATGCTGCATAATATCATAGTACTAGTATGTAAACATTACCTTGAGGTAATTACTAAATAAAAATGTGTTCTGTTTTATGTTTAAAATATTTATTTCTTAATTTTGGGTTGGAAAAGTGGGGGGCATCTTATACATGGGTAGATATAAGATATCTACTTTTTAATGATTTGAAGCACCTTTTTATATATTTTTCTAGAATAGGTCCTTTGTAATTTTTATGTGTTGCAAATATATTCTCTCTCCCTATAGCTTATTTAAAAAGTTTTCTGTGGCCCTGGCTGGTATGGCTCAGCTGGTTGGGGTGTCTTCCCCATGCACCAAGAGGTTGTGGGTTTGATTTCCAGTCAGGGCATGTATCTAGGTTGCGGGTTCCATCCCCACTCAGGGGCATGCAGGAGGCAACCAATCGATGTTTCACTCTCACATTGATGTTTCTCTTTCTCTCTTTCTTTCCCTCTCCCTCTTTCTCTCTTCCTTCCTCTCTTTCTAAAATCAGTAAACATATCCTTGGGTGCGGATTAAAAAACGTTTCTATGGGTATGTAATACATTGTAAGAAAAATGTTTGAAAATATTTGTCATGTTGAGCTTGAGATGCCTGTAGACCATCTAAATGGAACTGTCAAGGCCACCATTATAGATTTAGGAGTGTATTTGACACTTTTTATGCATTGCCTATGATTTTCCACTAGTCTTACTGGCCCTCAGCTGCTTGCTCAGCCCCAGCTACTGCCTCATGACCAATTCTACAGACTCCAATGGATCCAACTGGTTTCACAACTGAATCTTGAAGTATCTGACTCCTCCCATAAAGTCCAGACTCAGCTGAAGGATAATACTACAGAGTATGAGATCTTGCTTGTCCAGGAAGTACAGGAGAGGCCAAATGACTGGAAAGCATAACTCTTTAGGGGCAAACTTTGACAATGGGAGACAGGACACAGGAGTACTAGCCAGTAAATTCTCTCTTCATTCTTTTCTAGTTTCATTCTTTTGCATGTAGCTGTACAATTTTCTCAACACCATTTATTAAAGAGACTGTCCTTTCTCCATTGTATATTTTTGGCTCCTTTGACATAAATTAATTGACCACATATGCATTGGTTGCGAATCTTCTTTTGTTGAAAATAGAACAAAGAGTAAATAAATAAATATCATAGTATGGAGAGATAATTTGAAGGGCCACAAGAAGTTGTTTGTTTCTTTGAAATATTTTCCAACAGTATAGATCTCATGAATCAAATCTTCCATGCAGATGATGCCATATTTACCAAGAGATTGAGCAATCAATGTGTTATGTGTCAGGGCAATTGCTTTTTGTTAATTTTGCTGTACCATGCTTATAGTTCAGTTCATTTACTGACTTCAGGTTTGAGTATCCCCATGTAATATATGGTTACACAATTTTCAACAAGTTAATTGAAGCCATATCAAGCTTAACAAAGGTTCCTCAGATATGGGTTAAATTCTCCACTCATGCCCTAGCCAGTTTGGCTCAGTGGGTAGAGTATCGGCCTGCAGACTGAAGGGTCCTGGGTTTCGATTCCGGCCAAGGGCACATGCCCGGCTTGCGGGCTCGATCCCCAGTGTGGGGCATGCAGGAGGCAGCCAAGCAATGATTCTCTCTCATCATTGATATTTTTATCTTTCTCTCCCTCTCCCTTCCTCTCTAAAATCAATAAAAATATATTTAAAAAAAATTCTCCACTCATATGAGTTGCGCTTGCCAAATGGACTGAGCAAACTCCCATTATGTCTAAAGAAGACCTTAGGGCAGAATGCAGAAATATTTGAGTAGGAGACTGGCAGTGTGAAGTGAATTGGAATGACCTAACACAAATACAGTTTAAATCAGAGATGAATTGTGGGTATGTGATATGGGTGGTACCAGAGACATGTCACAGACACTCATATGAGCTGTGCTTGCCAAATGGACTGAGCAAGCTCCCATTATGTCTAAAGAAGACCTTAGGGCAGAATGCAGAAATATTTGAGTAGGAGACTGGCAGTGTGAAGTGAATTGGAATGACCTAACACAAATACAGTTTAAATCAGAGATGAATTGTGGGTATGTGATATGGGTGGTACCAGAGACATGTCACAGAGGTAGAGAGTACAACTGTTATAATAATTATTTTTTTAAATTAAGGATGGAGTTGCCTCAGAACATGATCAGCTAAATTTGGAATCATTACATTTCAGTGCTTAACCTTCCTTCTAAAATTCAAATTTAGTTTTTGGTCAAGTTAGGATGCAGTAAGAATAGAATGTTTATTACATTATGTTCATTGATTTTCTATTACATGCAATTTGCAGTCTATGTAGGGGAGTTAAGGTATTTTATAAGATGTACAAATTGGTGAATGATTCAGAATAAAATATAAATAAGTAAAGTGCCATAAATTTAGAGACAGGGCGTGTTCAGGAAAGGAGAACATTCTTAAGCTCATTCTTAAAATATTAAAATTTTTTCCTATGGGCAGAGGTGTACTTAGTGTATTTGATACCAGAATTGGTTCATTTTGTAAACACATTTTTCCTCTAGATGGAAAATTATTTTTAGTAAAGAGCAGAAAATGAAATGAATAATCATAATGTCAGACAATAAATGCAGACAGTGAGAACTTTTTTTATTGAGATACTAGAGGCCCAATGCATGATTAAATTGTGCGCGTGTAGGGCCCCCTAGGCCTAATCTGCCATCAGGGCCATGTCTGCCACCCCATAAAGCCTCGCACACTCCACAGACGCTGCTGATGGCCCGCAATGCTCCAGAAGTCCTGCCCACCACGGCTGCCGTGGGACCCATCAATGCACCTCCTGATGAGTCCGGTAGTTGGTCATGATGCCGTGACGGTGTCATGACCACAGGCCTTTTATGATATAGATAATTGACATACAACGTTATATTAGTTTCAGGTTTACAACATAATGATTCAATATTTGTGTATATTATAAAATGACTAGAGGCCCGGTGCACAAAAATTTGTGCACTCGGGAGGGTCCCTCAGCCTGGCCTGTACCCTCTCGCAGTCTGGAACCACTTGGGGGATGTCCACCTGCTGGCTTAGGCCCGATCCCCGGGGGATCGGGCCTAAGCTGGCAGTCAGACATCCCTCTGGCAGCCCAGGAGACCTCAGGGGATGTCCACTTGCCAGCGGGGAGCAGACCTAGCTGCAGTCAGACATCCTTAGTGCTGCTGAGGAGGCGGGAGAGGCTCCCACCACCACCACCGCTGTACTGGCAGCCGTCAGCCGGGCTGTGGCTGAGCAGAGCTCCCCCTGTGGGAGCACACTGACCACCAAGGGGCAGCTCCTGCATTGAGTGTCTGCCCCCTGGTGGTCAGTGTGTGTCATAGTGACCAGTGATTCCCAGTCGCTCTGCTGTTAGGATCAGTTTGCATATTACCCTTTTATTATATAGGACAGAGGCCTGGTGCATGGGTGGGGGCCGGCTGGTTTGCTCTGAAGGGTGTCCCGTATCAGGGTGGGGGTCCCGCTGGGGTGCCTGGCCAGCCTGGGTGAGGGGCTGATGGCTGTTTGCAG
>NW_005364671.1:1253479-1266306 GCF_000412655.1 Myotis brandtii
TGGCGGGAAGCTAGGCTTCCTCCATCACTGGGGCAACCAAGCCTCCTGCTTGCTCCAGCTCCGTGGCTGCTGGCCACCATCTTGGTTGGGTTAATTTGCATATAGTCACTCTAATTGGCTGGTGGGCATGGCCTGGGCGTAGCGAAGGTATGGTCAGTTAGCATCTTTGTCTTTTATTAGTGTAGATTACCACAATAAGTCTAGTTAACATTCATCACCACATGTAGTTAGAAAAATATTTTTGTGTGTGATGAGAACTTTTAATATCTAGTTTCTTTAAAACTTTCAAATATACAATACAATATTATTAACTATAGTTACCATACTGCACATTACAACCCCAGGACTTATTTCTTTTCTTTTAATTGATTTTAGAGAGGAAGAAAGAGAGGGAGGGAGGGGGAGAGAGAGAGAGAGAGAGATCCCTTGCCTCCTATGCACGCCCTGACTGGGGATCACACCCACAACATAGGTATGTGCCATTGATGGGGAATCAATCCACAACCTTCCAGTGCATGGAACAATGCTCCAACCAACTAAGTTACACTGGCCAGGGCGGGACTTATTTATTTTATAACTGAAAGTTTATACCTTTTGACCACCTTCACCCTTTTTGCCCACCCCTTACCCCCTGCTCCTGGCTATCATCAATATGTTCTCTATAGAGCAGACCAGTGGTTCTCAGAGAGGAGGAGTATTGGGAGACTGCGTAAACAAGGTGGAGGGATTAACAAGTACAAATTGGTCATTTCAAAATAATCATGGGGATGTAAAGTACAGCATAGGGAATATAATCAATAATATTGCAATAACTATGTATGGTGCCAAGTGGGTATAGGAAATATTGGGGGAATACTTTGTAAAATATATGATTGTCTAACCACTACGCTGTACACCTGAAACCAATACATAATAATATTGAAAGTAAACTGTAATTGAAAAAGAAATGTTTTTTGTACTTATGAGTTTGGTTTTTGTTTGTTTATTTAGATTCCATATATAAGTGAAATCACCTGGCATTTGTCTTTGTCTGTCTGATTTATTTCCGTTAGCATAATACACTTAAGTTACACCCCTTGTGTCACAAATGGTAAGATTTCCTTCTTTTTATGGCCGAATAATATTCCATTGTATATAAATGCCACATTTTCTTTATCCAATCATCTATTGATGGACATTGGGGTTGTTTTCATATCATGGCTATGGTATATAATACTGCAGTGAACATAGGGATACATATATACTTTTGAATTAGTGTTTCATTTTATTTGGATAAATACCCAGAAGCAGAATTTCTGGATCATATGATAGTACTATTTTTAATATTTTGAGGAACCTCCATATACTGTTTTCCATAGTGGCTGCATCAATTTTCATTCCTATAAACAGTGCACCAGGGTTCCCTTTTCTCCACATCCTTGCCAACATTTATTGCTTGTTGTTTTTTTAATAATAGCTATTCTAACAGGTGTGAAGTGATATCTCATTGTGATTTTGATTTGCATTTCCCTGATAATTATCAGCACCTTTTCATGTACCTGTTTGCCATCTGTTTGTCTTCTTTGGGAAAATGTCTATCCAGGTCCTCTGCCCATTTTATTATTATTATTATTATTATTAATTTCAGAGAAGAAGGGAGAGAGAGAGAGAGAGAGAGAGAGAGAGAGAGAGAGAGAGAAACATAAATGATGAGAGAGAATCATTGATTGGTTGTTTCCTACATGCCCAACACTGGAGATCGAGGCCGCAACCTGGTCATAATCGAACCCAGGAATCAACCACTGCGCCATGCCGGCCGGGCTCCTCTGCCCATTTTTAAATAAGATTATTTGTTGTTTCGATATTGAGTTGTATGAGTTGTTTATATATCTTAATTATTAGACCATTATCATATACATGATTTGAAAATATTTTTTCCCAATTGGTAGGTTTGCCTTTTCATTTTGTTGATGATTTCCTTTGCTGTGCAGAAGCTTTTTAGTTTGACCTAGTCCCATTTGTTTATTTTTGCTTTTGTTTTGTTGTCTTTGCTTTTGGTGTCATATCAAAAAAATCATCACTAAGACCAATGTAAAAGAACTTACCATCTGTGTTTTCTTCTAGGAGTTTTACGGTTTCAGGTCTTATGTTCAAGCCTTTAATCCATTTTCAGTTCATTTTTGTATATGGTGTAAGATAATGGTCCAGTTTCATTCTTTTGCATGTGACTGTACAATTTTCTCAACACCATTTATTAAAGAGACAGCCCTTCCCCCATCATATGTTCTTGGCTTCTTTGTCATATATGCATGGGTTGAGAATCTTCTTTTGTTGAAAATAGAACAAAGAATAAATAAATAAGTATCACAGTATGGAAAAATAAAAAATAAAGGATTAATACTTTTTAATGAGTTTATTTTTTAAAGGGGAAAGAAATGTATATTTACATATTGTTCTGCTGCAGTAATGAATAACATTTTATTTTAATCCTTAATTTCTGCATATTTGTCAATGACTTCATCAAAATTGATCTTAATATACCCATATTTAATAGAGAATATAACCAGATTTGTCAATTTATCTTTACTCACTGTTGATTGGAGAGAGAGAGAGACAGAGCGAGAGAGGGAAAAATCAGTGATGAGATGGATTCATCAATCTGCTGCCTCCTACATGCCCCACACTGGGGATTGAGCCTGAAACTCGGGCATGTGTCCTGACCGGGAATCGAACCGTGACCTCCTGGTTCATAGGTTGACACTCAACCACTGAGCCATGATGGCCAGGCAAGAACTTTTCCTATTGACTTTAATTTTTATAAGTTTCTTTCAAATAAAAGCAACATATCTACAAATAGTTAGAAAAAGTCTTAAACAAAAAGATAAGCTTGGCAAAGATTCACAAAAGTCCCATTTAACGATAAATTTTAGACATTACATATCTGTTTCTTTAAAATTGATTTTAGCAGCTTTCAAATGTCCCTGAATTTAAAATTTTAAACACAGATAAGGACTCCATTTAATCATGTAAAATGACAGAATTGAAGAAACTCAATTCTTTTTTCATCTGTTATTATTTATATAAAAAAATTCTGTTTAAATGCAAAATATTTAGTAGCTCAGGGGTTGGAGACCCCTGTAGTAAACTCAAGCAATTCTGAACCTTTATGAACTTACTTTAAAAACAAATGTGAGCCCTAGCTGGTTTGGCTTAGTGGATAGAGCATTGGCCTGCGGACTGAAGGGTCCCGGGTTCCATTCCAGTTAAGGGCATGTACCTCAGTTGCAGGCTCAATCCCCAGCCCTGGTTGGGGCTCATGCAGGAGGCAACCAGTTGATGTATCTCTCTCACATCAATATTTCTCTCTCTGTCTCCCCTCTCCCCCTTCCACTCTCTCTAAAAATCAATGGAAAACTATCCTTGGGTGAGGATTAATGGCAACAGCAAGAAAGCATCTGAGTCTGAGTGTGTTGGAGGCTGATTCCAAATTAAATTTTGTATCCATGTAGAATGCAAAAATGTGCTAATTGGAAGCTTATCATTAAAACTGACAGTGTAACCACAAAATTATTTAGAAAGAGACCAAGGGCAATTTGGATATTTATAACATCATTTGCGGGCCATATGAAATTATCAACTTAAAAATTAACCTTCTATATTTGGTCAAACATTTAATTAACTCACCCCTAATGCCTTGGCAGGGCCAGACCAAATGATTCCTCAGGCCTTATATGGCCCGCCCAGACGTTCCTCACCCCTGGTTTAGAACTTAGACTAACAAAAGATTTTGGGAAGAGGAATATTTGATCACTTGACATGATTTCAAAGTGCTGGTGCATGGTGAAAATAAAAAGCAGATGTACTTTGAGTTAGTTTTGTTATTGTTTTTCATTCTCTAAACTTAGTTCCCTCTTATTGTCTTCATTCAGAGCAGACCCCTCCCACTACCCCATCCTTGGTACATTACTAACTAGATAGGTTTCAAACTTTAACCTAAACTATATCTCTATTCCTGGGATTTAGACTTAAAAGACCAGATTGCTAGACAAACCAGGAATTTGCATGAAGTTTGGGGAGTAGAAAGAAGTCATAAAAGCAGTAGAGTGAAAAGAAAAATGGGGGACTGTCCTAAGAAATGGGTCCAGTTAATGGTGGACCCACATCCTTGCCCAAATTTGGTATTGTTAGTGTTCTAGATTTTGGCTATTTTAATAAGTATGCAATGTTGTGAGTTTGGGACGTTTTTGAGGGACATTACAAATGTAAAGTGTCCTTTTCATTATATCATATTAAGGTTACATACCGCCAACATGACTTATGACTATTGATGTTGACCTTGATCACCTCATTAAAGTAGTGTTAGTCAGCCTTCTTCACTATAAAGCTATTATTTTTTACCCCTTTCTATATGGTACTATTTGGAAGAAAGTCACTATGTGGAGCCCACATTGAAGAAGTGGGAACTTATGCTCCTCTTTCTTTAGATTGGAATATGTCCAATATTTCTTTGGAATTCTTCTGCATGGGAGATCTGTCTACTTCCCACTATTTATTAATTTATTCAGTCATTTATTTACATCAGTATGGAGTCATGGATATTTATTTTATACTTTGCGTTATAATTGATGTATATTTATTTTTTTGCTCAAATTGTTCCAGCTTTGGCCATTAGGAGTTCTATCAGTTGTCTCCTATGCCCTTCTTACATATCCCATCAATGTGTGTGTGTGTGTATGTAATAATTCCTACCTTCTAATACCATAAGATGAGATAGGCTTATCTTGTATATTTTTTACCACAGTCCTAGAATCATCCATCTCTCCAAGGAGCCCTAGTTCCTTTTTCATGAAAAATAGCATTAGAAGCCAAGATCTAGGTGCTAAATGTGCTCATTGTGTTTAGGGTGTAATTTCTTCTAAGCCCTCTCAGCTGACAGAACAAAGAAGTATGTGTGCATACACTAACCCAACTCACATATATACACATTGTGATACATATTTCTATATTTAATCTTCTGTATCTATATGAATTAAACATGCATTCTTACTGATGTCTCCTACTCTAATCCATTACCACATCCATCATGCTAGCCTGTTCCCCTAGCTTATCTGTAACCTCCCACTCATAAGAGGATTTATATATATGATCTTTTATAATCTTTTGAGATAGCTATTATTATCTCATTTCATAGACTGAGACTCAGAGATCATACATTTTTTTCAAAGACACAGATTAAGAGGTGGAAGTAGGACTTCTGGGGGAAAAAAGAACACATGGAAATGAAAAAGTATATGGTTTGTGCAGTAGTCTCTCCTTGTGAATCAGTAAGGTGGATTAAGGCTATGTTGGTATAAAACTAAATTAAACATGGATGGATTTGAAATCGTGTTAATTTTTTCAATATTGCTTACAACCTTTGAGAAGCAAACTATTATATTGAAGATCTGTTATTAATTACATATCATCTCATGAATCGACTGCAAAACTTTAAATTTATGTTATATCTTCTAAAAGAGGCATAACCTGCTCTTAAATAATAATAATTTGTGTTGTATATTTAAATAAATTGATTAAAGAATAATAAGTAGGAGAGGAATAAGAGCGAGGGAAATTGTACCTCTAATAAAATTTTTCCTGACCCACTTAAAAATCTAAAACAACAGCCATGCCCCCCTTCTAAATATGGCCTATTTTGAAATATTTATCTTATCTCATTGAAAAGTGGGTTCTGAACAGTATGGTGACTACCAGAAGCGAAGGGAGAGGGGGAAGTAAAAGAGGATAGAGTGGGGATAAATGGTGATGGAAGGACACTTGACTTGCAGTGGTGAACACACACTGCAATATACAGATGATGTATTATAGAATTGTAGACCTGAAACCTATATATTTTTATTAATCAATGTCACCCTAATAAATTCAACTTAATAAAGATGGGTTCTGTGATAAAAGAACTTATGAAACACTGCATATATATCGATCTCCTCCTGTGAATTCACATTTGCTTATTAAAGTAACTGATGAAACCTTCAACAAAAAAGTCAATACAACTTTTGTGTAACTGTTTCCCAAATTTACTTGTCCATAGAATGCTTTCTTCATGTAAGGGCTGTGAATAGCTCTTAGATCTATATTTGGAATGCAATTATTTATTCATTTCATAAGAGAAGGGACTTGGTTTATTTTTTCTGTTTTCAGAATCTTAAACAGAGCCTGGTACATAGTAGGTACTTGTTGAATATTTGTTGAATAAGTGGCTGAGCAAATGTTTATTAAGCATCTTTTATATGCTGGTCACAAGGAATACAATAGTAAAAAAATAAACATGGTTCTTGCCCTATGTAACTTATAGCCTACTGGAGAAGATTGTAAATAAGCAAGTAAAAAAATAAATTATAGGTAAAAGTTATTAAGGAAACAAAGACAAAGTTGAGGTTGACAGTAGAGGAGGTGATGGGAATGGTACTTTAGAAGATAAGCAGCTAGCTCTTTAAAGCATTTACCAAAACAAGTCAATAGTTAAGCAAAATCTGAATATTTCTAACATCAACCTTCATTCAGAATGCATTGCATGTTCAAGAGGATTTAAATTAAGATAGTTTTATAAAGGGACTATTTCAGAGATGTGGACAAGTTTAAGGGAAGAAGAGAATATCAAGAACCAAAGACAGCCAAAGTCATTAGCACCTTTAGAACTGAAAGACAAGGGAGTGAGCTATTGGGGGTTGGATGAGAAAAAAAATCTATACTAATAATAGAGGAATATGCAAATTGTCCAGGACACTGTTATGTAACGACCAATCAGGATTGGGCAGGGCCGCGGTAGAGAGCTCTCAGCACACCTACACCAGGGTCTGAAGGTCACGGAAAGGAAGGGAGAGCAGGTAGGCAGTTAGGGGGCTCAGGCCAGGAGGGGAGAGCAGTTAGGGGCATCAGGCAGGCAAGCAGGTGAGCGGTTAGGAGCCAGGGGTTCCGGATTATGAGAGGGATCCCGGATTGGAGAGGGTGCAGGCTGGGCTGAGGGACCCTCCCTCCCATGCACGAATTTCATGCACCAGGCCTCTAGTGTTTAAGAATCTAGGTCAGTGGGGCTGGTGTGGCTCAGTGGATTGAGCCTCTTCCCAAGCACCAAGAGGTCCCCGGTTTGATTCTCAGTCAGAGCACAAATCTGGGTTGCATACTGGATCCCTAGTAGGGAGCATGCAGGAAGCAGCTGATCAATGATTCTCTCTCATCAATGTTTATATTTCTCTCTCCCTCTCCCTTCTTCTCTCTCTAAAAATCAATAAAAACTATTTTTTAAAAAGAATCTAGGTCATATGTAGACAGTACAAAGAATATCTGCATAAATAGGCCAAAACTGTGATTTCAAGTAGCAAAAACCAAGTTTGTCTTCTTAACTGTTTCAGCACCCATCACAGTCCTCAGATGTAGTGGTACTCAAATGTGTATTGAATATATAAATTGCATCTAACAGACATTAGTTTCTTGAACATTAATAATCTTATGTGTTTAAATGGAGAGTACTTATCTCTTTTAAAGAGTTATGATTTTTCTAAAATTTTGAATATAAAATAGTTACTGCAGTTAAAAAGTCGAGTAACTTTTATAAGACTCTGAAAGTTTCAAGTTTAGAACTATGTCCTATTTGGCAGTTATATATTTCAAATGAAGAAAACTATTCTCTCATGGGACTAGTGAAGAAACCAGAGAAATCAGCAATAAACTAAAAAAGGTTTGAAAGGATACTGGCACAAAGGTGTAAAACAGGTTTTCTTTTATATTTTCTTTTAAGTGTGTGAGCAGTGAATTAAAGAGTCTTAGAAAAAGAGTATTTTTTTCCATTTAGAGGAATTTGCCATGAATTTGCATATATTATCACATTATTCCATTCTATATGAAAAAGATAGATTAAGCATTGTCTTAGATCATTAAAAATACATTTAAAAAAAAAAAGATTTGGTTAGGTCACATAAATTAACTCACATTTGAAAGCATGATATACATGAAAATATTTGATAGAGCATTATAAGCACTAAATGCTGGGTTTATTTTTCTTTCCTAGTTTCCTACTTAGTCTCCTATATTATATATGTATGAAATTATTTAATATTTATAAAATAAGTAATTAACTGATTATGCTGCAACATTATAGCCAAAATCATATTTTTACCAGAATCAATTTATCTAGGTGCTTTGGGTAGGGTCCCCAGAGATGGGTATAACTCAGTCTTGGCCAAAGTCGTAGTAATTACTTTACAGGTTGGTCTACCAGCTAAGTAGAACCAATGAGGTTCAGTGATGAAGAAGGTAAGAAGTCATCAGATTCATAATATATTTGGTGATGCAGTAAGTAGGATTTGCTAATAGTACAGATGGTATAAGAGGAAGAGAGGAGTCAAGGCTGATTATTAATACCTGAGCATTTCAATGATGGTGGGTCATTTACTGAGATAGAAAACACAGGAGAAGAAGTAAGTTTTATGGAATAAAAACTAGGGGTTTAGTTTTGGATATAATAAATTTGACATGCCTAGTAGACACATAATAAGAGATGTCAAGTAAACAGTTGTACAGATGAATTTAAGAGAAATTTAGAATTCCTTAGGGTAGATTCCTAGTGGTAGAGTTGCTGGATCAAAGGTCATTGCATTTTAACAGAGTTGTGCTGGAGCCAGCTCCTGCTGGCTTATGAAAACTGATTGTTAAATTATCAAGAATTTTGTGAGCCAGTTATCTGAAAAAGACACTTTAAAAATTAAGTTATATAAATTTACATTTAAATACATTACTTTTTTAAAAAATGAAAATGGGGGTACTGTCAGAGGAGGCCTAGTAGAGTCAGGACTCTCACCACTGCCCAGCAGTAATGAGCCTACTTCCCTCCTCCCCAATACTGTCAGTGCAGGTCACATGGGGAGCAGTAATGAGGCTCTCCTATCTTTCCTAAGCAGGAGGTAACAGTTGAAGCACTAGTGGACAGCCAGAACTCCCATACTTGCCCAGCAGTAATGAATAGCTCCCACTCTGCATGTCAGCAGAGTCCAAATCAGAAACTTGGACTTCTAATCCAACCTGGCAGTAATGAGGTGATGTGCCATTTTTCTCCTCTGCCATAGCAGAGTCAGAGAAACCTGGCTAAAACAGATAAAATCCAGAGTCTCATACACACAATCCCCAATACCCAAGTGTCAGTCAAAAATCATGCTTCCTACCCAGAATGAGGAAAATATCAAACTGATTTATGAAAAAAAAAGGACAATCAATAGCTGGTAACCATAAATTACAGAGATGTTAGACATATTAGACCAGTGGTCGACAAACTCATTAGTCAACAGAGCCAAATATCAACAGTAAAACGATTGAAATTTCTTTTGAGAGCCAAATTTTTAAAAAACTATATAGGTAGGTACATTGTTATTAACTTAATTAGGGTACTCCTAAGCTGGCCTTTGCTAAAAACGTCCGAAATCTGATTGAGGTACGTTCGCTGAGGTGGACCCCTTCCAACTCTCCCATCCACACTCGTCTTGTATACTTGTTTTGTCTATCTCCTTTCAGAAAACTGACTTCTGTGCATGGGCCACGAAGTTTCAATCACACTGTACGTGCGCTCCCACATGTGGTATTTTGTGGAAGAGCCACACTCAAAGGGCCAAAGAGCCTCATGTAGCTCTCGAGCCACGGTTTGCCGACCACTGTATTAGACCTTTCAAAGCAACCATCATAAAAATACCTCATTGAGCAATTACAAATATGCTTGAAACAAATGAAAAAACAGAAAGTCTTGGCAAAAATTAGAAAATGTAAAGATGAACCAAATGGAAATTTTCAAATTGAAAAATATAATAACCAAAAGAAAAATTCAATGGATGGACTCAACAGCAGAATAGAGGGATCACAAGGAAGAATCAGTAACCTACAAATAGAACAATAGAAATAACTCAGTCTGAACAACAAAGAAGAAATAGACGAGGAAGAAAAAATGAACAGATCCTCAGGAATCTGTGGACTACAACAGAAAATCTAATATTTATGTGATCTAAGTCCTAAAAGGGGAAGAGAAAGAGGGCATAGCTGAAAAAGTACTTGAAGAAACAATGGCTAAAAATTTCCAAAATATGGCAAAAGACATGAACCTACATATTCAAGAATCTGAATGAACCCCAGAAAGAAGAAATCCAAATCAAAACATCATAGTCAAACTTTTGAAAACTAAAGACAAATTAAAAATTTTGAAATCATGGAGAGAAACAATGCCTCATCTATCAGAGAAAATTCAAATGACAATGGCTTTCTCATTAAAATTCTTGGAAGCCAGAAAGAAGTGGTGCAAAACTTTTTAAATGCTGAATGACAATAAATCTTAACCTAGAATCATTCCCAGAAAAAATATCCTCCAGGAATTAAGAGGAAACCAAGACATTCTCAGATGAAGGAAAACTAAATTTGTCACTGTAGATGTACACTAACAGAATGATTAAAAGAAGTACTCAAGGAGAACCAAGATGGCGACATAGGTAAACGCTGGTACTTGCTGCCTCCCACAACCACATCAAAATTACAACTAAAATATAGAACAAACATCATTCAGAAGCACCTGAAATCTAGCTGACTGGAAGTCCTACAACTAAAGAAATAAAGAAGAAAGTGCATTGAGACTGGTAGGAGTTGTGAAGGCGCAGAAGGGGCTGGGCTGACACCCACGTGTGGCATTTCTTTAATTGGGAGGGAGATCATTTCTGCAGAGGTCGCCTGTGAAGAGCACTGGGTCCCAGCCCCACACCAGCCTCCCAGCTCAGGGTTCCAAAGCTGGGAAGAGAAGTCCCCATAACTTCCACCTGTAAAAACCAGCAGGATTGTGACTGAGTGACACGGAGGCTGCTGGAGTCCCAGGTGTTTCTCTTAAAGGGCCCCCACACAAACTTACACAGTCCCGTTTCCTCTGAGCTCCAGCACTGGACGGCAGCTTTGGGAGAATCCAGGGACATATGGGGAGGAACTAGACTGTCTAGCATCAGAGCAGGAACTTGGGGCAGCTTTGTCCAAGACAGGATCTTCACAGGGGTCATTGTTCCTGTGCTGGGACCTCCCTTGTTGCAGAGCTGACTGGCAGCCATATCTGAGTTTCCATCAGCATGGCCCACACTCTTCACTCTGCCCTGGTGATTCCCTGAGACCTAGCCCCAATTTGCAGCCCCCTCCAAGCTGTTTGCAGCTGCTTTTCCATATGAATGGCCTGTCCTGGCTCAGGCTTCAGACTTTGCTAAAATCTCTTAAACAATCAGCAAGCCCCAAACCTATCAATAAAAGACCTAAGACCCGGTACTAGTACCAGCTAGCCTCGCCTCACAGTTGGGCCTCATCTGGGTACTGCCTAGCCCAATACAAATAGCAGCCATCTGCAGATCTCTCTGTAGCTCTTGCTGGGTGGCCCCAGGCAATGACTGACAGTGCACCTGGTGTATAGCTATAGACCATACCAGATTACAGCTCTACACATCCACAAGTGACACACACAAGGGGCAGATTCAGTGAGCACCAAAGCCCCACTGAAGCAAGTCCTGCTCCATAGGGTTATCTCTTGCATAGCAGCTCTTCCATTGTAGACACAGCTGGTCCTCACAGCCAATTGGACTGGAGGTCAATTCCTCCCAGTGACGCCACAGCAATCAAGTCTCAACTACAAGACTGTACCCAGCCCACACAGGGGCACACCTAGAGTGCCCAGCTCAGGAGACTGGAGAGGCTGAGCCACTGGGCCTTACAGGACACCTACACAAGGCCACTCTACCAATTCCAGGACACATAGCAGCTCTACCTAATACATAAAAACAAACACAGGGAAGTAGCCAAATGTGGAGACAAAGAAACAGGTCCCAAATGAAAGAAGTGGTCAAATGGTTTTCAATAATGGTGCCAAGCTCATTCAATGGGGGAAAGAATAGTCTTTTCAACAAATGGTGCTGGAAAAACTGTATATCCATATGCAAAAGAATGAAGTTGAACCCATTCCATACACTTCAGACAAAAATTAACTCAAAATGGATCAAATACCTAAATGTAAAAACAAAAACCATAAAATTCTTAGTATAAAGCATAGGGAGAAAGCTTCATAACATTGGATCTGGCAATGATTTATTAGATATAACATCAAAAACACCGGCAACAAGGAAATAAAAGGAACTTTGTAAATATTAAAAATCTTCATGCATCAAAGAATACTATCAAAAGAATGAAAAAGACAACCCACAGAATAGGTGAAAATATTTGCAAATCACGTTAGATGAGGAGTCAAAAAAATATTTAAAGAATGTCTACAATTAGTCCAGCTGGTGTAGCTTACTGTTGAGCATTGACCTATGAACCAGGAGGTCATGGTTTGATTCCCAGTCAGGGCACATGCCTGGTTTGCGGGCTCAATTCCCAGTGGGGGCGTGCAGGAGGCAGCCAATCAGTGATTCTCTCTCATCATTGATGTTTCTATGAAATCAATAAAATATTTTTTTAAAAGAATGTCGAGGAAGCCCAGAGGTCAGAGTGGGACCATCCAGTTTGCAGCTCTGTGGAACCATAAAACACACTCAGGGGGCAGACTCAGTGAGCACCAAAGCCCCATTGAAGCAAGTCTTGCCCCAGAGGGGTGTCTCCAGCACAGAAGTTCTCCCACTGCAGACACAGCTGATTCTCACAGCCAATTGGCCTGGAGGTCAATTCCTCCCAGTGATAACTACAACAATCAAGGCTTAACTACAACAAGACTGTGCACAAAGACCACAAGGGGGTGCACCAAGAGTGTCCTCAGGTAATTGGAGAGGCTGAACCACTGGGCCCTAGAGGACACTTAG
>NW_005364671.1:1267329-1270752 GCF_000412655.1 Myotis brandtii
GGGGGGAAAGGGGTGTGGGGGGTGCGGGAAGAGATTGGACAATAATCGTGCACCTATGGATGAGGACAGTGGGTGGGGAGTGAGAGCGGAGGGTGGGGTGGGAACTGGGTGGAGGGGAGTTATGGTGGGAAAAAAGAGGAAACAGTGTAATAATCTGAACAATAAAGATTTAATTTAAAAAAAAAAAGAATGTCTACAGCTCTACAACAAAAAACAAACAATTCAATTTTAAAATGGGCACAAGAATTGAATAAATATTACTTGTAAGAAGATATACAAATGGCCAATAAGCACATGAAATGATGCTTAACATCATTGGTCATTAGGGAAATGCAAATCAAAATCATGAAATGCCACTTCACACCCCTTTCTGTCGATTGCTTGCAATGAATCAGTAGATCACTTTGGGTGGCACTGTCATCTTAACAATATTAAGTTTTTCAATACATAAACATGGGATGTCTTTCCATTTATTTATGTCTTATTTTATTTTTAAATTCTTTTTGGCAATATTTTGTAATTTTTATTGTACAAAACTTTCATCTCTTTTGTTAAATTTTTTCCTAATTATTTTATTCCTTTTGATGCTATTGTAAATGGAATTATCTTAATTTCCTTTTTGTGTTGTTCATTGCTAGTGTATAGGAATGCAACTTTTTGTGTGTGTGTTGATTTTGTATACTGCAACTTTGCTGAGTTTATTTATTAGCTCTAAGTTTGTGGTGTGTGTGTGTGCGCGCGTGCGTGTGCGTGCGTGTGCATGCATGTGTAGAACCTTTTGGGTTTTCTACGTATAAGATCATATTATTTGTAGACAGAGGTAATTTTACTTCTTTCTTTCTAATTTGGGTTTCTGTTATTAGTGAAAGGATTATAGTATATATTAGAATTAAGTAAAGTTAGTCCTCCACCTTTATTGTTCTCTTTAAAATTATTTTGACTCTGATAGGTACCTTGCATTATAATATAAATCAGCTTGTTACTTTCTACCAAAAAATAGCCTCTAGGCCAGTGATGGCAAACCTATGACACGCGTGTCAGAGGTGACACACGAACTCATTTTTTTGGTTGATTTTTCTTTGTTAAATGGCATTTAAATATATAAAATAAAGTCTTTATTTACATATAAATATTTAAATATATAAAATAAGTCTTTGTTTTACTATGGTTGCAAATATAAAAAAATTTCTATATGTGACACGGCACCAGAGTTAAGTTAGGGTTTTTCAAAATGCTGACATGCTGAGCTCAAAAGGTTCGCCATCACTGCCTAGGCATTTGAATGTGATTCTGTTAAATCCATTAATCAATTTGAGATTAGTGGTACTGGGCTTTCTAATCCATAAACCTACTATATTTCTCCATTTATTCACAGATTTTATCAGCAATATTTGTGGCTTTCCATGGGCAGGTGTGTACATGTTTTTACTAAGTTTCTCATTAAGAAATTTGTGTTATTATGAAATAACTTCCTTTCTAATGTCTATGCCTTTTATTTCTTTTTCTTGCTTATTTCACTGCCTAAGAAAGTCAATAAACACTGAATAGAAGTAGTGTGTGTGCACCCTTGTCTTGTTCCTGATCTAAGTGGGAAAATAGTCTAACAATTAAGTATGAGGTTAGTTATCATTTTTGCATAAATGCCCTACAGAGGTTGAAGAAGTTCCATTTTATTACTATTTTTAAACTTTTTATCATGCATGGGTATTGAGTTCTGAAAATGTTTTTCTACATCTATTGAGATAATCATATGACTTTTCTCCTGAATTTTGCTAATGTAGTGAATTAAAATGATTGACCTTTGAATATTAAACTAACCTTACACTTCTGCTCTAAAGTTTACTTGCTCAAACTGTATCCATAGTGCTGAATTCTATTTGCTAATATCTCATTAAGAAGCATTGTATCTTGTAGCAGGATACAAAATTAATGCCCAGAAATCTATGGCATTTTTATACACCAATATTTAACTTATAGAAAGAGAGATTAAGAAACAATCCTATTTACCTTGCACCAAAAAAAAATTAAGATACCTAGGAATAAACTTAACTACGGATGTAAAAGACCTGTACTCAGAAAACTACAGGACACTGAAAAAAGAGATAGAGGAAGACATAAACAGATGGAAGAACATACCATGTTTATGGATTGGTAAAATCAACATCATTAAAATGTCCATACTACCCAAAGCAATCTATAGATTCAATGCACTCTCCATTAAAATACCAATAGCATATTTCACAGACCTAGAACGAATACTCAAAAAAAATCATCTGGAATAAAGAAAAGACTCCAAATAGCTGCAGCAATCCTGAGAAAGAAGAACAAAGTAGGAGGGATCACAATACCAGATACCAAGCTATATTGCAAAGCCACTGTTCTCAAAACTGCCTGGTACTGGCACAAGAATAGACATATAGACCAATGGAATAGAATAGAGAACCCAGAAATCGACCCAAACCACTACGCTCAATATTTGACAAAGGAGGCAAGAGCATACAATGGGATCAAGACAGTCTCTTCAATAAATGGTGTTGGGAAAATTGTACAGATACATGCAAAAAAAATGAAACTAGACCATCAACTTACACCATACATAAAAATAACCTCAAAATGGATAAAAGACTTAAATGTAAGACAGGAACCCATAAAAATCTTAGAGGAATCCATAGGCAGCAAAATCTCAGAAATTGCCGAAGCAATTTCTTCACTGATACAGCTCCTAGGGCAATGGAAACTAAAGAGAAAATAAACAGCCCTAGCCGGTTTGGCTCACTGGATAGAGCGTTGGCCTGGGGACTGAAGAGTCCCAGGTTTGATTCCAGTCAAGGGCATGTACCTTGGTTGCAGGCAGTAGGAGATGTGCAGGAGGCAGCTGATCGATGCTTCTCTCTCATCGATGTTTCTAACTCTCTATCCCTCTCCCTTCCTCTCTGTAAAAAATCAATAAAATATATTTTTTTAAAAATAAAGAGAAAATAAACAAATGGGACTACATCCAAAAAAAAAGCCTCTGCACAGCAAAAGAAACCATCAACAAAATGAAAAGGGAGTCCACTGCATGGGAGAACATATTTACCAATGATACATCCAATAAGGGGTTAATTTCCAAAATATATAAAGAACTCAAACAACTTAACAAAAGGAGGACAAACAATTCTGTTTAAAAATGGGCAAAGGACCTAAATAAACACTTCTCCAAGTTGGACATACAGATGGCCAAGAGACATATGAACAAATGCTCAAAGTCACTAATCATCTTAGCGATGCAAATTAAAATGACAACAAGTTATCTCACACTGGTCAGAATGGCTATCATCAACAAATCAACAAAGGACAAGTGTTGGTGAGGATGTGGAGAAAAGAGAACCCTAGTACACTGCTGGTGGGAATGCAGACTGGTGCAGCCACTGTGGAAAATAG
>NW_005364671.1:1272307-1274392 GCF_000412655.1 Myotis brandtii
TTTATAGCATGACTGGATGCCATGGTGCATTCATCAATAATGAGAAGTTGGGCCTTTTTAATAGTTTTAGCAACTTCACTGTTTATATTGAGTCTAGAAATTGAAGTTTCATTTAGTGGAATGGGTAATTTATATTGGGAATGAAAGGTGCTTCCACCGAGAAGTAAATTTGCAGCAATTCCTGTAGACACTGGGGGTAAAACAGTACTACCACAACCTCTAATATAATGTATTAAAACTTTATAAAGATATGCCTCCACGCTCCGAGGGCCAGTTCCTGCCTCAAACCTCGCCCTCCCAGGAAACAGCTCGGGGAGGGCACAACTGTTGCTAAGAGGACCCAAGACTCAGTGCGTCCATGCTCCGAGGGCGGGTTCCTGCCTGAAACCTCGCCGCCCTCCCGGGAAACAGCTCGGGGAGGGTGTAGCCGTTTCCAAGACGACCTCTGCAGGACTGACTTCCTTCTGGTTGGTCGAGCCTTGGTCATGATGTTACACCCGGGGTTTTTATATAAATAGATATCCCAAGAAACCAGAAATACCAATCAGAAAGGATGTATGCACTTCTATGTTCATAGCAGCACAATTTACAATAGCTAAGATTTGGAAACACCCTAAGTGCCCATCAGCAGATGAGTGAATTAAAAAAACTGTGGTATATTTACACAATGGAATATTATGCTGCTGTAAAGAGGAAGGAACTTCTACCATTTGCAACAGCATGGATGGATCTGAAGAGCATTGTGCTAAGTGAAATAAGTCAGTTGGAGAAAGATAAATACCACATGATCTCACTCATTTGGGGAATATAATGAACAACATAAACTGATGAACAAAAACAGATCCAGAGACAGAGAATCATCGATCAGACCGTCAAACCTCAGAGGGAAGACAGGGGAGTAATGCTGATGTCCTAAAATGAGTTGGAAAGTATTTATACTTCCTCTTTTTTCTGAAAGATTTGGTATAAGGTTAGCATTGGTTCTTCCTTAAAAATTTGATAAAATTAACCAGTGAAGTCATTGGTACCAGGAGTTTCCTTTTTAAGGAGTATTTTAATTAATTAAATCCTCACCTGAGGATATTTTTTCCTTTGATTTCTAGAGAGAGTGGAGGACGAGGAGTAGGGAGAGTGAGAGAGAGAGACATTGATGTGGTGAGAGAGACACATGGATTGGCTGCCCCCTGCACACGCCCCTAGGTGCACCTACCGGGGTGGGGACCTACAACTAAGGTAGGTGCCCTTGACCAGGAATCAAACCTGAGACCCTTCTGTTCACAGGCCTATGCTCTAACCACAGAGAAAACTGGCCAGGGCTGCAGGAATATTTTAAACCAGTGATTTTCAACTGATGTGCTCCAAGAATTTTTGAAACATTTAATACCTATTTAGTCAGCGGCACTGACCTCTTTTCCTTTACATCATCAAATAAAAAAATGACAACAGCCCTGACTGGTTTGGCTCGGTGGATAGAGTGTCGGCCGGCGAACTGAAGGGGCCCAGGGTTGATTCCAGTCAAGGGCATGTACCTTGGTTACAGACACATCCACGGGGTGGGGGTATGGGAGGCAGCTGATCAGTGTTTCTTTCTCATCGATGTTTCTAACACTCTATCCCTCTCCCTTCCTCTCTGTAAAAAATTAATAAAATATATATTTTTAAAAATGACAACAGCCAACACAACAAGAGCTGTCTGATGTGAATGCCTTTCTTGAACCATAAATATACAGGTCATATAATAGAGTTACATCTTATTGGTCATCTCACATAATAAGGTTGCCTCTGATTGTTTAATTCTTGGTACCAGAAATCCTTATATACAAGCACTAGAGGCCCGGTGCATGAAATTTGTGCATGGGGTGGAGGGGGCTCCCTCAGTCTGGCCTGCACCCTCTCCAATCCGGAATTCCTCAGGGGATATCCAACTGCCTCTCACAATCTGGGACCGCTGGCTTCTAACTGCCTGCCTGCCTGATTGCCCCTAACTGCTCCCCTGCTGCCTCACCCCACACCTGAGACCCAGGATTCCCTCCTCTGGCTGGTCGCAGGCACCTGGGACCCGGGCTTCCCTCCCTCTGGCCAGCC
>NW_005364671.1:1274448-1278201 GCF_000412655.1 Myotis brandtii
GCCCCGGGCCACGGGGCAGGCGGCTTGTCCCTCTCCTGGGCCACAGCCTGGCTGGTCTCCATTCCTCTCTGCCCAGTGTTGAGTGAGCTGCTACAGCGTGACGGTATGAGGGCATGATGACCATTTGCATATTATCTCTTTATTATATAGGATAGACACCTGATTTTTTAAAAAGTCACTTTGGAGCAAAAAGGGTAGATAATTACTTTTTTTTTTTGGTAAATCAATCACAATTATACATTTTTTTTTTGCCAGGAGAACAAAAAATATATTCTTTGGTATGCCTCAGAATCTTAGTAATTATTTTATGGGTGCCATGAAGTGAAAAGGGTTAAAAGTTGTTGACCTAAGCATTGTCTTATTTATTTATTTATTTATTCATTATTGATTTTTTTTAGAGAGAGAGAAACATCGATGATGGGGAATCAAACCAGCAAACTTTTGGTGTATGGGACAACGCCCAGCCAGCTGAACTATACTGGCCAGGGATAAGCATTATCTTTTATCCTCCCCTTAAATCTCTTTAAAACTAAAACTTTAGGTTAACAGGTGTTCTGGATTGAATTATGTCCCTCCCTATTTGCTCCCCCCCCCCCCCCCCCCCACCTCCAGTACCTGTGAATGTGATCTTATTTGGAAATACGAGTCTTTGCAGATCATCAGATTAAGATTTTTAGTGGGCCCCAAATCATTATAACTGGTGTCCTTATAAAAGTGGAAATGTGTATGCAGAGGCAGCCATACATAGAGGGAAGATAATGTAAAGATGCAGGGAGAACACTATCTGCAGCTAAGAAACACCTGAGGCTACTAGGGGAAAGGAATGGAAAAGATTCTCCTTCAGCCTCAGAAGGAACCAACTCATCTCTGTCTTCTAGCATTTAGCAGTGTGAGGCAGTGCATTTCTGTTGTTTAAGCCACCCAGTTGTGGTACTTTGCTATGGCAGCCCCAGGAAACTAATATAGTAGGGATCAGTGGATGCTCCCCAGAGCAGCACTCACTTTCCCTCATTTTTTATCTCTGTAGATTTCCCTTTACTTTCTCACCAGTGAAACTCTGCATTCCAAAGTATGTTTTTTTTTCAAAAAAATATTTTATCCAGCAACCTATTTGTTTTGTTTTGGAAAGGTTTATTAGGAAATCTAGTCTTCAACTTGTTAATGAAAGTCTACTTGACTCTTCCAGAGTAACTTTCTGAAAATGGCGTTTGGTTTATCTTGGTACTTATTAATTTCCAAGTCTAATTTATTATTTCTTTTGTTCCTTTATTATGCATCATATCCTATTATGCTCTGTACATGGTATTTTCTCATTAGTCCCTTGAAGGTTGAGAGGGTGTCTTACTCACCTTCTAATACTCAGTATGTAGAAAAATACCATACATATAATAGGTAGTTAATAAGTGTGGTTATTAAACTGAATGTACTTGTATATGGGTCACATGCATAGGTGTGTAAGTTGGTGAAGTGATGACTTTAAATCTTAATTCAAAGTTCTTATTCTTAATCCACAAATGTCTATTACTCAAGGTTATAGTCACTTAAGAGGGATTTTCTTTTCTTTCTATTAATATAAAAATCTCAAGTGTATGGCCTTCCAAGTCTCCTAAAGTATGAAATAACTAATAAATATAATTCCTAATTATTACAACCCTATAAAGTAAATTATTGTTCCCATTTTACAAATGAGGAAATGAGGATCAGAAAGGTTAAGTGCCTGTTTCAAGATGAGACACATAGTAAGTACAAGGGTTAGAAATAAAATGTATCTGGCTCTAAGCCATTCCTTCACTCTCTTGCACTGAGTACTTACTTTGGGTCCCATCATGCAATGATTATGAAACTTCTAGGTATTTTTCAATTCCCATTTGAATCAGAGCTATAACAGTCACTTACTCCAAAATAATGAAGGCTATCTTTCAAACTACCTGCTTATGTATGCTTTTTAGAATATACTTTATGTCCATGCAGTTACTTTCCATTGTTCACCTGATATATTGGTTAGATATAGACAACCTCAGAGAGTACATGCTAGAAAAACAGTCAATTATTTTAAGGTGGCTTTTCCTTTTTTTGCTCAGTAAGGGACAGTTTTCCACTGTAGTATATTTAAATCGTATCATAAGCCTCTTAATAAGATTTTGCCTAATGAGGCTGCTTTTTTGGTGCAGTCTGTGCACATACTACCATACACTTGCTCATACCTTGCTTGCATTCCAGTTGTAAACTTTATGTTCCCAAATAGTTTTAAGTTCCTTGAGGTCAAGAATGAATTTTGTTCCTTTGTATTCCCCATAATAATAGATGCCATTTATTAAAGGGTTACTGAGTACCAGGAAATTTATACACATTTCATTTATTATTTACAATAACATGGCAAATTGGGTATTATTACCCCCATTTACAGATGTGGAAAGTCTTGGGTATAATTAGTCCCAAGGTTGTAAACCTATTAAGTGGCTATAATGATGGGTCCTTAATGTGGGAGTGTTGAATTGACTGATTATGGTAATTTCCCTGAAAGAGTTTTCCATCTGGCAATAATGAAGAAAAAAAAAAAGGCATAAGTTTGTATTCTTATAAGTTACCAGCCTGTGACCAGGGACAAGTTACAAAGCATCATTAATCTGCATTTTCCAGTTTGTAAAATGGGAGAATAAAGCTCAATCCATGAGATAGTTATGAATATTAAATTAAGTAATACAGAAGGAAATAATAAATGCTGATTTAGTAACTTACTTGGTTTTGTTTCTTTTCTTTCTCCTTTTAAGCTGAATTAATATATGTATAAATTAAGAAGTACCAAAAAGAAAGACATTTATTAAAGTATCTCCTATTTTTCTTTGTATACATACAATTTAACAGCCTACTAGATATTGACAAAATTCAATATAATGCAGCATTTTTATATGCTAACATATTCATAACTATATTAAAATATCGTTGGATAATCCTCCCAGATCAATTACTGTCACATATTCTGAATAGAGACCCACTTGTTTTTTAGGATGTTCATATCGCTTTCCTAAATATTTAGGACTTTATTTCCTACAATATTGGATAAGAAATCAGTAATCTTTTTTGTATGTTTTTTAATTGATTTTTTTCTTTATTGATTAAGGTATTACATTTGTGTCCTTATCCCCACATTACTCCCTCCACACACACACACTCATGCCCTTGCCCCCTCCCCCCCAGTGTCTGTGTCCATTGGTTAGGCTTATATGTAATCTTTTAATCTAATGGAAATAAATTTAAATATTTTGTTCTTAGCATGCCTTTTACCCAAATTAATAGGTTATTGTGTAAGTCAGTTTTTCTGTTGGTTGATTTAATGTCATTGTTGTTCTGTAACTTGAATTTTATGTCTGAATTGTATGTTTTGACCTGACTTTTCTTCAAGCTATTCTGTTCATGAATAAAGAGAAACCTGCCAATAGCCATACACAGCGTTCTATAATTTAAATCTATATATTTAAACTCAAAACAATGATATATTACTATACTGTAGAAATGTTAAATTAATCTTAGATTGATCCTAAATATTATTATGTATTTGTTCAAAAATGTGCTACTAAAAATTTCCACAATTTTATCCTGGTCATTCCAGGCAGAACATTTTCCTTAGAAGGCACTGATCTTTAAAGTTCTTTTATGTAGGTAAGCCACAAACTGTATTTGCTGATCTTAGGGTTGGTGCATGATCTTTCAATAGGACCAGATGAACTAAAAGGTCCCTTTGAGTATTTGCGG
>NW_005364671.1:1278229-1282460 GCF_000412655.1 Myotis brandtii
ATGATAATAAGTTGGTGTTGTATGTTTTATAGATATTAGTCATATTTTGAAAAACTGCATTTTAAATCTTTAAAACATGATACACAAACCATTTTAAAGAAATTGAAAGCAATCATATATTTTCAACTGATGTTCTTATGTACAGTTCTTTTATATTTCTATATTAATATTTCCTACATGACATCTGTGAAGTCCCTCTGGATGCAAAATATATGTATTCCTTGTTTTAACAGTCTTTGTGTAAAGTCATTTGCTTTTCCAGTAGGTACATGGTGTATTTAAAAAATTATAGGCAATTTACACTACCTCAGAGTCATTTTGATTACTCTTAAGCAAATTAGCCAGCATTTGGTCAGTATTGTGTTCTCTCCCCTGTGGCCCTACTTGGGCTTCACATTAAACAGCCCCTCAGTCTAGTCCAAATGTCCAATTATACCCACTTACCATTTTAGAATGGTGCTGAACTTGCTATTTTGGGGCAGAATGTGTATGTGTTGTATTTAAATAAAACATATGTATGTAATTTAAAAATATGACCATAAATAGTAAGTGGTTATTGTCTAGCTATGTGTTTTAAAAGCATTATCCATGTGAAATGGTAAAAAATAGACAAACAAACAAACAAAAACTTCACTGGAAACTGTAAAATTATCCATACCAAAAAAATTAATTTGTTTATATTTCCCATGATGGTGTAATGAAAAAATATTTTTTGGTCTTATTTTCCCTGCTTTTGAGTTCTTGAGCAAATATCTTTTACTGGTCTTGTTTCGTCCTTGGTTTTGGATTATTTAGCAAATCGCCCATTATGTAATTAACATGAAATTAACCTACAGGTAGGCTATCTAAAACATTTAAAATATCCATTCTTCTTGCTGCTATCACAATTCTATTTCTAATAGTTCAAATTTGTTTACATTAATTGTGAATGTTACATGGCCTTCATATACATTTGCCTCATGACAAGAATTTGAAACAAAACGTAGGTAGAACTAGGGTCTGCATCAGTGTTTTCAGTTCTAAGATTTTAATTTCTTATCCTTCCTTGAAACATTAATGAAAATGATCTCACCTATACCTTAAAAATTATCAGCTTATATTTCTGTAGCAGATCATAATTTAACATCTTAAAGTGAACTGGTAGTATTTTTCAAAATATATATTTGCTCAGTACTGAACTTTGGTAAGAAATATCTAAACATACACACATATACAGAAAATACTCATATAGGACAGGTCCACAAAGTATTATTTTGATTATCTGTCTAATACCAATTATATGCTTATAGATAAACATAGAAAAGTTAAGTCCATGTGTCAAGTGCAAAAAAAAAATACTACAATTAAAATAGACCATTTACCAGTAGTTGTAATTTATTTTTAGAAAATGCTTTTGATCTAATATCATCGTTCTCTCCATATTTTTCTATAAGTATCTACATTTTAACTTTTTATTGGTGAAAACAATTAGCTTTATCTTAATATGGCAAATTAAAATATATTAAATTATTTTCCAAAGACCAGAAATTAAATTTAAGATTTTCTAAATCTTGATTGTGTGCTGAAAATCATAGCATATGTCAAAATATTAAAACATTTTAAGATTCCAACTAATTTATATTCATAACCTAAATACAAACTTGCAACAACCTAATATCTACACTCGCTTCACTGAACTTTATTTTAAATAAAATACAGGCTGAATGCTTGCACTCATAGGCCTATCATCAGTTTAAATTAATAGGAATAATAAGTACTTTCAGCATCATGAAATATTTTTAAAGTTGAAGTAATATTTGTGAATAGAGAAATAGATGGCCGAGGAAGCAGAAATAAAGGAGAATTGGAAAGCTCTTTGTACATGCTTTTTTGTTCACTGCCTAAAATGTGGAAGCAAAAAAAAAAAAAAAAAAAAGATAGGACAGTCAAAAATATAGGTGAGAATAGTGACGTTTTGTGTTTTTTTTTTTTAAGAAAAAGACTGTGCTTTAACTGTATTTTACTTAACATTGAAAAAGAGACCCTGGACTGATCAATTACCTTTATATGATGATGATTATATAATGTCTTTCACAATTAAAAATAATACCACAATACACACTATTGCTTATTTAAATATTGAGGAAGGGAATATTGTACTATTCATTATCATCAAATGCTACTGAATTTAATAAATTGATCCCATTTATTCTTCTAATATATGGGGTTTTTAAATGTTCAACTTGAATCATCACCATACTATAACTGATTTACAAATTAATTATTTTAGGCCTTTCAAATGTTAACATTTATTTATACCTGTTCTAAACTTTGACAAAAGAAGAAATGCATGCTTCTTTTAAAATGGCCTGTATAAGTTCGGTCTGAAGTTCTTGAATTAGCAGAATGGCCATCATCAGAATGCTGCTGCATCATTGAGGATAGTCTCTTCTTAATACAAATATCTGAAAGAGAAACTGTGGAACAAGAACTATTTAGGCCCATGTGGCTTTTACAATAGTTCTAAAATGTAGGAAATGGAGATATTGTTACATTAGCTGTACACAGAATAGCCAAATTATAGAATAGTTAGTCCTAAAGACCAGTAAGTTTTATTTTACTTTAGGAAATCATGCTTCCAAGGCATAAATTTTAAACTCAGGGCAGACTTCTTTAACCAGCAAGTTGTGCAAACTGTACAGTTAGAAGAAACAGAGGAGTGGAAGTGGACTATATCTTAATTTGGTTGTGATATTTTGGTTGCATTTCTAAATTAAAACTTTAACATTAAAAGATGTCAGTTCTATATATGAACTTTCACTATTCACATAACTAATCTGAAAAACTAAGGCATAGAACTAAAAAAAATAGCATAATAGTGCTTTATATGGTCAAGATAAAGTACCAATTTCCTCTAAATAACTACTGTACTGATGAAATGTAAGGAAAAGCAGAAACTTCTGTTTCCAAACATTTTAATGGATATTTTTGAGCTTTTCACCTATTAATCCCAGAAATAGTCCCATTATTTTAATGTTAAGAGACAATATCACTATTATACTAATTTGAGTGCGTTTGAGGTCTTGCTAAATTATTTCTTCTTTTATACCATTGATTATATGTAGGATTTCTTTTTAGTATTCAAAAATAAATGATGGGTAGTTTGGATAAGGTTTTTAAACTTCCTCCCCAAAAGAGCTGGTATTTTTAGCTGACTAGCTTTTTAAGATGGGGGTAGTGAGAGAAGAGAAAAAGGCTGTATATAGAATTATTGAATAGGCCTACATACTGACCAATGAGGATGGGGGCGGGGAGAAAGAGAGGTGAGGTGGGATTGCTGAAGTGTAATAATATCTGTATTTCTTTTTTTTTTATGTACAAATTCTCCTCCCTCCCCATCCCCTCCCCTTCCTCGTATGTGCTGGTACCTCTGGATGGTTCAGAAGCCATTTTAGAACTCAGGAAACAAAATGTGAGTTACACTTGTGCTTTTGCAGGTGCTGTGGGTAGCAAGGATAACCTTTGCTCGCTTGCCTGGTGTGTTACCATGCTGTTGTTATTTGATGTCTTTGAGGATTAAAGAAGGCACAGAAAATTCCAAACCCACATCCTAACACCTGAAGCTCGCACAATACTTCTGTAGCAGATGGTAAAACATTTCATTGGCACCTTAATTTACAAAGTCAATACCCAGATTCGGGAAAGTTTATTCTTTTGTAGCATCTTTTGAAGATCTATATTCCATTTTCGGATCTATTCTGGGTTGAAAAACCGACTCTTTCTAGGTATTTTGCGCACCCCAGCTCACACAAAGTCCCTGCAGGCCTGCGATTCTCGGTGTTTCACTCTGAACGTGCATTTTCAATCCAGGACGTTTAGTAATTTAGGGGGGCGATGGTAACAGCAACACCACAACGAATCTTCATGAACAATCTATGGCTGAGAAGCCCGAGAGGTATTTGCCGCCACGCATTTGGACGCGAGGCTCGGAGCCCGGCTGTCCTCAGCTGTCAGGGGTGGGGGGAGGAGGGAGAGGAGGGAAGGCAGTGCTGGCATTGGCACTGGGCAAGGAGTGGCTCCAGAGTTCGGCAGCCAGCTCACCTCTGCAGAGAGCTGGGCACTCACCGGCCCGCTAGCCCCTGCGCCCGTGTCGCCCTCTGGCCCCAGTCCTTAGGCGCAGGTTGCCGGAACTATCCCGTGGGATGGCTGCCGCCTCCTGGGGGACAGTCGCCGGGAGGGCTCAGGCCGGGGG
>NW_005364671.1:1282898-1290993 GCF_000412655.1 Myotis brandtii
TGGAGGGCAGAGACAAGCGGGCGGACAAACCTGCCGAGGAAACCAACTAAATAAAAAGAGACTGTTATTTAAGGCGCGGAAATTTGAAATATTTGGACAGGAAGAGAAAAGAAAAGAAACCTTAGCGAGGGAGGGAAAAGAAAAAAAAAAAAACGCGAGCTAACGGTTTTGAAACTCCCCCCACCCCCACCCCGGGCTTTTCTGCGCGCCCGGAGGGAGCTCTGGGCTCCAGCTTCCTCACTAGAGAGCCCGGAGCTGCAGTGGGAGGCTGGACAGTTTCGAAGGGACAGAAAGGATGTCTTCGCAGCCCCTCAAAGGGGGCTTGGGTTGGCTGTGGGCAGAATATTTGTCTGCTGCCTCACTCTAGGTCCCTGCGTGGACCTGTTTGCGTGTGTGTGCGTGTGTGTGTGTGTGTGTGTGTGTGTGTGTGTGTGTGTGTGTTCGTTAGGGCTCAGGGCAGTCAGGAAAGCTGTAAATACCACCCTTCTCGCTACAGCAGTGTGATCTTGCAGCGCTTCTGGGCTATTGCTTCTACTCCAGGCAAAAGCACCTTTTTGGGAACTGAGATTTCGAAACCAGTCCGGAGCCACAGATCCCACGATAAGGGGAATTTATAATATTACCAATTGAATTGCTTGCCGAGACCGAATTCTTTTATCCATCACCCAACATTTAGTGTGTGTGTGTGTGTGTGTGTACGAGCTCATCTCACACCCGGAGCCACAGATCCCACGATAAGAGGAATTTATAATATTACCAATTGAATTGCTTGCCGGGGACCGAATTCTTTTATCCATCACCCAGCATTTAGTGTGTGTGTGTGTGTGTGTGTGTGTGTGTGTACGAGCTCATCTCACACCGTTGAGAGATGCGAAATGTTCACCAGAAAAGTATTGATTCACTACTGAAATATGTTAAAATGCAGTTGGCTTACTGTCTCAGGAAACAGAACGTGGACTGAGGTACAGTTAGTGCCCCCTTCCTCGAGGTGTAAGTCCCGATTCAGCTTACACTGGGCAAAGGCTGAGCCCGAGTTTCCCTGATAACTTGGGTACGGACACAGTGGAGAACTGAATTTAAGAGGGCAGAGCTGTTTAGCACCCTCCATCCTTTCTATAGCGTCCTCTCCGGGGGCTCTGATCCCTCCATTAATTAGCACTTGCCTCTTCATTCTGCGTCTGAATAAGTTCAGACCCTTCCCCACCTCAGCTCACTGCAAAGTTTAGACTCTATTAAACTCAGCAACACCCTTCTTTCATCCTATACGTGTCGGCATATTCAAGAGTCTTACCGAATATTATTGAGGTTTGTGAGAGAATGAATAATGGTTTTTCATATTTCCTAGAGGGGACCACATAACTCATTTCTAAAATACTTAGATTAGCAAAGCTATTTCCTGCCAGAGAAATGTGGCGATATTTAATGACTAGCAAATTTTAGGCTGAAAAGAGATGAGCTCCTTGTCCCCTTATGCGTTCCCACCACCTATGGACAAAGCCACTGCAGAAGTACCTCCTTCTCTTTAGCTTTCTGAGTCCTATAACTTTATATTTGGTCTCCAACGAGCAATTTTAATACTGAGACTTGGTGGAAACATAAAAGGCCATTAAACTCGACTTTAAACTCAGAAACTTCCATCTTTGCAGTTAAAACTTCTAAGAAGGGTTGTTTTATGTTTTTAGTAATCTTGTGTTTAGAAAAATAGTCATCTTACTTAAGCAATGTTTTGTACATTGATTCTAGTTTTAAAATCCAAATACAACACTTTTTCCTTCAAAATCATCTCAATTTCTACTTTTTCTAAATTTTCAAATGTGTTTTAAAGTTAATTTCATGTTGCTGTCAAAAATAAATTTGTTCAGTAGCTTGTGGTTGGAGGTGGCAGAAGTTAAAATCCTGTTGCACTTAACTTAGGGAAGGTGAACATTCGTGCCAAATTAAAAGGATTAAATCTTTTATCCTATACTCTTTTTATATTATCATGAAAAACACATTATTGAAAAACCACTTGCCTTGCAATCATTCCAATCCTTGTTAGGGCAGGCATCAGAACCATATCCTTCAATAAACCTTGAAGTATTTTGTTCTTTTTGGAGCGAGGGCAGAGAGCTTGTGAAGCAGAAGGAGGAAACTTTCACATAAAACATCTTTGTTCATATGGGAGAATATGAATAAAGTATTTATAAATTTATAAATGGTAACTGCATTGAAATATTCTGGTTACAATCTTTAATTGAAATGACAGACTAATAGATGCTGGAAAATTCTCTCAGAAATATGATATTTTTATGTCATTCAAAAATTATTTTTAGCTTAACATATTCTTAAAAATATTTTATATGCCTTTACTAATAAGCTTTGTGGGAATCAAGTACTACATGTAGGAGTGACCTATGTACTTTTTGTAAATGTTTACATATTTATTATACTGCAGCCCCTAAAATACTTATGACTCTCATGTAATTTATATTTTTTTCTTGCTGAACATTTAACCCCCTAAAAATTTATGTTTGTATTATTTTTAATACATAGACATTTTATAATTTTACATTTCTGTCATTCAGGGAGAAAAAGCCAGTGTTGCACTTAGTATACTTATGGTATTATTTTGGGGAAATTTGTTAACCAATTATTTTATTTGTGATTTTTTAAAAAATCAACTAATGGGAGGCACTTTTAAGGTGGTACTTTCTTTTAAAAGTGGCTTTTAGAGCTAACATATAATTGTTTTTAGATTGCTATTCTGAAACCTGTTTTTCCAACTATTCAATTAAGTTTGAGAAAAAGGGAAGATTGAACAGTAGGATTAATTCACACTGAAATAATTTCAGGTTTGATGTTCAAAAAAGTTGTTCTTATCCTACTTTAAAGCAGAAATACAAGGCACCAAGTAAACTCTTTTGGGAGAGACATCAGGAAAGGAAGAAAAGAATAACTGAATCCTCAAGAGAATATGCCTAGCTTTCCAGTTGGTCTACGTTTTCTAATGTCAAGATATAAAACATGATCTCCTAGGAGGTGGCAAATTATATGGGGGTTATTCTAATAGAGGCGTGGAAGTCACAGAGAAACATTGTCCTGTTTTGGAAAAGTGTTTTAATTAGGCAAAAGAAGCATCAGGACAAATCATTTTTAAAATAAAGTCATCAAGTTGGGTATTGAGACTAGCAAAGGGAGAAATAAGCCAAGAAAAAGTAAAGGGAAGATAAAATAATAATAAGAAAGCCAAAGCTATTTGCAAGTATATGTTAGAACTCACGATTCTGTAGGTGAAAAAGATATATTCATAAACCTGTAGTAAGATTTCCATTTAGCACTTTCAGAAGATTTAACAAGCTGCTTAAAATATGACAAAACTGAGTTTTAACAAATGATATTAAAATCGGACAGCCAACCATTTAACTGACAGAACAGCAGGCAGTGTGGGAGAGCCCTCCCCACATTCACTGTAGATTCGCAGCTCCCTCCGCCCGGGTTCCCTCCATCAGGCTAACGACCTCGTTCCTCCGGTAGAGCCTGGCCAGGTCGCAGGCGGTATCCCCGTTGTGGTTCCGATGCCCCACGTTGCTGGTGGTGTGCTTCACAAGGAACTCCACCACCGGGAGGTGGCCTTCTTTGGCAGCCAAGTGCAAGGGCAGGTTCCCTTCATTATCCTCGATGTTAACGTCAGCTTGAAACTCCAGCAAAGTCTGTAAAGTGTCCAGGAAACCCGCTCTGGCTGCATCATGAATGACAGCGAAACCAGTTCCGTCTTTCAAATTGGGATTAGCACCTTTAAGCAGTAGTCTCCTGGCAATCTCGGGATTTCCAAGTTTCATAACCTGGAAAAGAAGAAGAGAGTAGAATCCTTTAAGTGCTTCTACTACAAGAATATTTTAAAATATCCACCTCTCCTATTTATGTAATTATGTTTAGTGAAGAAGTACTTGGGGAAGACCCACGTGATGGAGTTTGAAGGACTCAGTTGCAAGAAGGAAAGTACTAGTAGGTATAACTAGAAGAAAACTTATAAAAATTTAGCGTATATGATGGAATATCTTAAACGAGCCCCAAAGTAGGATAAATTGATCAGTAAAATAGAACTAGTTCAAATTGTATAAAATTCACTCACAACTCAGTTCTCTATCTCCCATGAAGGGGTGTGTAACTTCGTGAATTTATTAAGAAAAAAGAAATGGAAATTGAGATTTAAATAAGAGTCTTCTGTGCTTGTTCATACTCATAAAATATACCTCGAGTATTTATTCTGGAAAATTAAAGGTGGGCAACATTTATTTTCTAAATAGCCACTGAAAAGAAATAAGGGGAGTGAGTTTCTTTAAATCCCCAAAGACGTGTTTCTACACATCAGTCTCCATCACCTAGTGTAAAAATGATCTATTAAAAATTCAGATCTGACATTTTCTTAAATGATTAATTTTCACAATTAATCTCCCCCAATAGATATAGTGCCAAATTCCCAAGTGTTTTTTTTATTTTATTTGCAAATTATTACATATTGGCTACGAGGTATGAGGTGTATTTAGCACTTATAATCCTTCACTTGAAATTTTTAAATGTTACTGATTATTAGGTGTTAAGTAAATAATAGCGTTCTCCATGTTTATGATATTGACTTACCTAAAACTAAATTCAAGACATGCCGTGTATCAGATAGGAGATGATTATATGGCAACTGCTCTTGAAAAGAATGGAACAGTCTAAGCCTTCTATATTACTTATTGTTTTTAAAATTCTAATTGGCCTTCTGATTTTAAAGTGAGCAAAAGAAAATAAGATATTTAATATGTACTTTGGGACACAGACAGCGTGTGTGGTTGAGCCCATTTAATAATCAGCTGGTGATCCCACCTTATTTCCTTTTGCAGTTATTGTCAGGAATTTAGGAATAGCTATTTGTAAACTGCCAACACTTGAAAAGCCAGAATGTAGTATTAAAATTTGCTGTCAATATTCAAATAATTCACATGATAAAGACTTACCTACTTTTGTTTGAATATACATATTTCACTCTAATAAGAGATGTCTATTAGGCTCTCATACTTATAAAATATCTTGTGGAGCAGCACGCAGTTATTTATACAATATATATAATTTAGTTGTGAAAAAATATAGTCTCATTAACATGCCAAAAATTTCAGCATTTTAACTTATTTATATTTAGGTATACTCATAATAATATAAATTTATAATACATAGATTGCACAATAGACACTCAAATATTTGTGAAATTAAATATAACCCATTGAAAAATACATACAAAGTTTATCCCTTTAGAATGTTTGTTTTTTAAAAATAATCACAAATTAAGTAATATTAGAATAAATAATATTTCATAAATGCAAACTATATAGATGTCCAAGATACTAAGCCTCCCTGTCGATAAAACCTTCCTGGCTTTTAGCCCTGCCTTTGGGGCAGTGGTAAGAATGATACATAATTTGTTTTTCAAGAACTTCAATGAAGTATACTTTTTCATCATTAAAAATCAACACAATCTAATTTTTTGCCACAACTGCCTCTAAAGATTTAGTCACATTTAAGAACCTGGACTAGGAAAAATAAACAGACAACTTGGATCTTTGTAAAGCAAATGTATGATTAAGGCCTTTGATATTATCCTGATTGAAAAGCTTACACTAGCAAAGGAAAAAAAAAACTTTTACAATTGAGTTAAATAAATATAAATGTAGAAGGAAATTTGCCATCTTTCATAGTAAATAACAGTAATATTGGAAATTGTTTTAAAAGAAAGTTCTTTCTTGAATTATGACACAACTTCAGAGTCATGATTATACATACTGAAAGTAAGCCTTGAGACTCCTGTTTGTGTATATTTCATCATATGCACAAGGACTAATTCACAATAAGTGGGTGTTAGTATCTTGATAAATATATTTAATGTAAACAAGATTGCAGATTTTATTTAAAATGTTTGTCAAAACTTGTTTTCAGTATTAATTTCCCAGTCTTTCTGTTCGTCAAAAGTACTGCAAGGTTTTATTCTTAACATGGGTTAAGAGTCTCATTGTGAGATTTATAAAATCTTTTAGTTTTCAATAGGAAACTTTTAAATATATTAAACTTGTGGCATTGCTATCACCACACCTGTTAGAACTACTAAGTAGAAAAAGAAAAAAATTCTTTCCCCACTTAATCTATCTGAAATAACAAGATAAATTATTTAATATATATGCATAAGCTTCCATAATACTGAAAATTTTGCAAGGTCAGTGTATTCTGATTAAAAATGTAAGACTGTATAGGCATTGTCAGTTAATAGTATATATCCTTCCACTTAAATTTTCTAATTCTTGTAATTAAAATAAAGAACCTTAAAAAACCTCTCTCCAATTTTCAGTGTTTCAAGTGTAGCATTTCCGAATAAGACTAGCTCACAGGAATATCATTAGAACTCTGATAAAGCAACTATTTGAGACCAATTTTCCATTTTTCTGTTTTAAGCCTTTCAACTAAGTTACAGGATAATGTCCAGAGGAGGAAAAAAATTATCAGGTACAATACTTGGCAGCTGGACTTGTTTCATTTGTTGCTTGTAAATCTAATAACTAAAAATTAGAACATACCACGGCATGACCGCAGAGACAAAAACACAAGCTGAGCTCTGATTAGAAAATTCAATTTTTTATTCCTCCTCAATCCTGAATGGGTGGATGGTATTACATTAACTGTGAAATGTACACCCTGTCCCCGTGCCCAGTCCACCCATTCCAAATGAGGAAAGGTTGTTTGTCAAAACGTGAAGCATTTGAAGGAAAACATCCCTGTCAGTAGTCAAGAAAATTAACGTTAAAGTCAATTATAGGAGCAAAGTATGAAAACCACTAATAGCAGCGTATTTACTTCAAATAATAATCATAATAATGTGTTTACAGAGCTGTCTATCCCCCCTCCCCCCCCCCAACTCGGCGCTGCTACGATGGCTTTCAAATACCCACCATCATAAAAACATTCCGAAAATTAAGACCAAACCTGGAATCTACTTGATATCATGGATGTTATTGGATTTGACGAGTTTGTTCAAAGTACGTCATTTTGGGGAGTTGGATCCACTTAAAGATATAAAATATGGCAACCAACTAGGTTTAAAAACAGTGAAATTCTGTACCCCTCAAAGCTTAAAAGCTGCTATTCTAGAAACCCGGGTCACGTAGGCAACGCTGTTGACCTGTTTTCCCCACCTCTCTGGATACCAACCTGCAGCGCAGTCCTTCCAAATCCATTTTGTGCATTGACGTTTACATTATTTTGCAACAAACTAGTAAGTTGCTCTAGGTCCCCCCTGGCAGCTGCGGACGCCAACTCGTTCCCCCAAGGTTCGGCCATTCTTTAGGGTCCTGACGATCGGGAAAAGATGAATTAGTTGTTTTTCTTTTCTCCCTTTCCTTCGCTCCTAACCAGGCTGCATGATGGCATCGGAGGCTGACAGAAGGACTGGGATGGTTAATCTGGAGTAGAGCTTGGTAGTAAATACTAGTAAGATCTGCCTGCCAAAAGCCCGCCCCTCGATTCACACGTGATTATTCAGCAAAACTGAGCCATTGGAGAGGGGCTCGCTCCTCGCTTTTTAGCTTAACCCCTAGGAAGAATTCTGGTGATTCAACCGAGAGACAGACACATTCCTGGTAAATTACTCTGGATGGAAAATGTAGGCAGAGCTGTCACTACACTAAAGGTCTCTGCGAGGAATGTGTGCAGAGGGTTAGGGAGCTCGACCGGGGGAGAAAATACAGCGGAAGAAACGACATTTGCGGGGAAGAAGAGGCATTAACCCACCCTGGTTCACGGCGGTGGCTGGAGCCGCGCGAGCCACAACGGCAGGGGCAGGTCCTCCGGGAGGCTCGTCTCCATCCGTCACGCCCGAAGGGGTAGTCCCGTCCTCCGCGGCGGGGAGAGCGCCGCTGCAGCTGGATGCTGACGTCCTCCGGGGGGTTAAAGATGATCGCCAGCAGGCAAACGGGAGTGGTAGTTCCGCAGCCCTCAAGTCACAGGTCGCAGCGACTCCTCGGTGGCCTGGGCTCCTCGGGAGGGGCCTGGCTTCGCGTCCGGGCCGAGACGCGGACTAACGCCGCGC
>NW_005364671.1:1291564-1291880 GCF_000412655.1 Myotis brandtii
CAGCGCCGCTTCCTCCCGAGCCGCAGCGCTCCCGGTGACAGTTTCTTTTGTAGCTGGTCTCCCCCAAATCGCCGGTCCCTGCTCCCCTCACCCCGACAGACACTGGAGCGTTGTCCCCCTTCCTACTCTCCTCCTTCCCTCCCTTGTTTGCTTCTCTTTTCGCTCCAACAGTTGCTACGTCTGGGGCCGCTGCAGAGACCGTGCCGGTTTCTTTCCCCTTTTTTCCGACCTCATCAGCTTTTTTTGAAAAGAAAAAAATTGAGCGCTTTTTGAGTTGAAAAACCCGCCCCCATTTTAACGGCAGAGTTTTAAGGAG
>NW_005364671.1:1292437-1295326 GCF_000412655.1 Myotis brandtii
CCTGCCCGATCAGCCCGGGGCCGCGGGGGGCAGAGTGGGTCGTGGGGTGGAGGGGGAGACCCGACTGACAGCAGCAGCGGTGCTCAGCAAAAGCAAAAGCCTTTTGTAAAGTGAGGTCAAAGAGTCCTAAAGACATGGTATGTAGGTGAGAAACCATGACGAGCTCTGAAACCCTCCTGTTCCAGGGACTCGAGACGGAAACATTCCATTTCTTCAGGGAAAGGGAGAAAAGCAATTAACTTTAAAGCGAAACTTAAATCCCGGGGAGGGTTTTCTAACAAGGCCATTTTATTATTATTATTGCCGAAGTTCTCACTTAGACTACAGAGATGGGGGCTTGTTTTTTTTTGGGGGGGGGGAGAGTGTTTAAATGTAAATTGTTTATTTCAAACATCCGAGACACCAGTTCTCTCTGTGCTTTTAAACTTCCTCTTTTAGCCGTGTCAGGTTAATTAACTACAGCTTTCTATATTTTTTTGTTCTTAAAAATACCCAACCCGGTTACATGATGCACCCAGTGGTCAAAATGAAACCAAGCAAAAAATGACAAGTGGTGTAATTGGCACCAGCCTCTAGCAAGTATATCTTCAAGTAACATCTGTACCCAGCTCCTTGAAGTATACTGGGAATATTAGCAACAAAAACACCAGGAACATCTGGATAATTATCTAGCAATAGACTGGCTGGTAGGTGGAGGGGGGGGGGAGGTGTCGTGTAAACTGGGAAGAATCTGGCAGTATTTTCTTTAACTGAATTGTTGAGAGAAAAAAAAATAGCCAGAGCTCTTTTCTTAGGTGACTCAACTTCAAATGTGAATCAAGCGTGAACTACACAAGAAATTAACTCTTTTCTTGCACATATTTAGACACTTCAAATAGAACATTTAGTATTCCATTTTTACCAGTAAATACCATAAATAATACAATTTACTTTTGATTATTCTCAGAACTTACTGTGTAATATGTTAGTACAGCTGGAGGGTGTGATGATATAGTAGCACTGTTGGCTGATAAGAGAAAACTGGCATTAACCCAATTTATGAGAATTGCTTTCTAGCATTATTATGGGTTCTTGCTAAGAGAAGATACTGTAATGAGGAAGAATGTTAAACTGTACTTACGTAACTCATAACATAGGTACACATGTGTTATAATTTTCATGAAATAAAATACTCTTGCTGAATAACAGTAAATAAAATTTAAGGCAGTTTAAGATGCATATAGTAGAGCTGGATTAAGTTTTTGGAGGGACTAAGCACTGAAAAGATTTTGACGTCTCATCACCTCACCTCCTATGTAAATAAAATAAAAATAATACAAAACAAAAAATAAGTATAAAGAAGTCCAACAAAGTTCTGCTTTCCCCCTTGATGACTACTTCCATGCTTTTGCTGAAAGATTAAATCCTTTAAGAAGGTATTTTTGTCTTTTTACTCTGGCATTGCTGGTGACCTGAAGTACATGTGTAGTCTGCTTATTGTGAAAACCAGAAGTGGCAGCACAGAGGTGTTTAGTCTTGGTTAAGTTTAGAGAGTATACTTTACACTACAAATTACCTCCAATGAAAATCTAATATTTATTGAGTGTCACTTCACTGAGGTAGATTTGAAAGTGAGTATCTCTGCCCTTAGTAAGCTTATATTCTAACATGGTGTACAGGAAAGATTCACAATTAAGTATCTATTACAGCGGTTCTCAACCTGTGGGTCTCGAACAATGGAAATACATCCTGCATATCAGATATTTGCATTATGATTCATAACAGTAGCAAAATTACAGTTAGGAAGTAGCAATGAAAATAATTTTATGGTTGGGGATACCACAACATGAGGAACTGTGTTAAAGGGTCGCGGCATTAGGAAGGTTGAGAACCACTGAATATTGAAAGTAGTGGTTTCTCTTTTAAGTTAGTAATGAAATATCTCTCAAAACAGTGTAAATATAGGTTTATAGTTGGATATGAAATACTTAGTGTCACAATTTAATCACATTATTTTGTGACTTTCCCTCTGACAAGTGTGCAGTTTCTGAATGATTAACTTATGGAAATATGTGTATGTATTTGTAATTTCTTTACCTAGTTTCAAAATCTTCCTCTTGTATTTATAGACCCAACAGAGGTGGAAAACAGACTGGTACTCTCAGGGGACCTTTTAATCATTTTGTAATTGTGGCTTTGGCATTTTATTTCTGAGATTCAGCAGGCTTTTTCATGTGGGTACTTACATTACTTATGAAAGTTTTTACAAAAAATTTTTTTTAACTTATTGATTTTTTGAGAGGAAAGTAGAGAGAAACCTTGATTTGTTGTTCCACTTAATTATGCATTCACTGGAGGCCTGGTGCACAAAATTTCATGCACTGGGGGGGTCCCTCAGCCCGGCCTGCGCCCTCCCTCAGTCTGGGACCCCTCACTCCTTATTGCCCGCTTGTAGCAGAGGTGGGAGAGGCTCCAGCCAGCACTGCTGCGCTCGCCAGTGTGAGCCTAGCTTCTGGCTGAGTGGTGCTCCCCCTGTGGGAGTGCACTGATCGCCAGGGGGCAGCTCCTGCATTGAGCGTCTGCCCCCTGGTGGTCAATGCACATCATAGCAATCAGTCATTTGGCCATTAGGTCAATTTGCATATTAGGGTTTTATTATATCTCGCCAGTGGCCTAGCTTCTGGCTGAGTGGTGCTCCCCCTGTGGGAGTGCACTGATCGCCAGGGGGCAGCTCCTGCATTGAGCGTCTGCTGCCTGGTGGTCAATGCACATCATAGCAATCAGTCATTTGGCCATTAGGTCAATTTGCATATTAGGGTTTTATTATATACTAGAGGCCCGGTGCACAAAAATTTGTGCACTCGGGGGGCGGGGGGAGGGGGGTCCCCCAGCCCAGCCTGTGCCCTCTCG
>NW_005364671.1:1296476-1303983 GCF_000412655.1 Myotis brandtii
GGTGGGGGTCCCCACTGGGGTGCCTGGCCAGCCTGGATGAGTGGCTGAGGGCTGTTTTCAGGCTGCCTGCACCCCCTTCATGGTGGGGGTCCCCACTGGGGTGCCTGGCCAGTCTGGATGAGGGGCTGATGGCTGTTTTCAGGCAGTCCAAGCCTGCAACTGAAGCTCCCAGTCTCTCCTTTTTTTCTTTTTCTTTTTTTATTCTGGGATTTATTTACCTTCTGTAATTGAAACTTTGTTGCGGCTCCAGCTCTGAGGCCGGCTGGCTGAAAGCAGGTTTCTGGGTTTGTTTAGCTTCTATAATTGCAACATTGTTGCGTAGAGTGCAGCTCAGAGCTGGGCCGCGGCAGGCAGGCGGGGAACCTTGACTTCCTCCATCACTGGAGCAGGCAAGCCTCCTGTTCACTTCAGCTGCCTGGCTGCCCGCCGCCATCTTGGTTGGCAGTTACTTTGCATATTGCCCTGATTAGCCAATGGGAAGTGTAGCAGAGGTATGGTTAATTACCCTTGTTGTTTATTATTAGATAGGAAGAGGATTGGTTGCTTCTTGTATGTGCCCTGACTGGGGATCAAACATGAAACCTAACCAACTGAGCTACAAGGCCAGGGCATAAAGTTTTTTTGTAAAGTAAAAAAAAAAATTGTCCAATAGGCACCTCAGAAGCTTAAACATAATAGCAATAATTAATATTTGTATAGTGTTTCATGGTTATAAAAATTGATGCATGCATTAATCTTTACAACAAATCTGAGATAAAATAATTATCATCATTTTTCAAGTGAAGGAATTGAGGCTTATAGAGATTATGACTTAAAGCCAAAAAATTGTCAAAACAGAATTTGAACTCAGATCTTGAGGCCCCAAATCCTGGACTCTTTCATTACTTAAGAGTCCAGGATTAGGCACCAATGAAATATACTTTGATTATTTTTATTGAGTAACAGTAAATAAAATTTAAGACCGTTTAAGATGCATATAAGCCTTACCTGGTTTGGCTCAATGGATAGAGTGTCAGCCCACGGACTGAAGGGTCCCAGGTTCGATTCCAGTAAAGGGCACATGCCCAGGTTGCAGGCTCGATCCCCAGTAGGGGGCATGCAGGAAGCAGCCAATCAATGATTCTCATCATTGATGTTTCTATCTCTCCCTCTCCCTTCCTCTCTAAAATCAATAAAATACATTTTTTAAAAAGATACATATAATAGAGCTGGATTAAGTGTGGTTCTAACACTGTGGTAGCATTAGTCTTCTCAAAAATTATATCATAATCTAATAATATTGTTACAAAGCTTGATTAACTTAACCAAAGGAGCAAGGTTAACACCACAAGTAATAAATCATGTTGATATCATGTGATGAGGATACATACTTGTGGTGTTATTCCCCCAAATCCATAAACTCAGTATAATTCAGAGAAAACATCAGACAAACGCAAACTGAGGGACATTCTATAAAGTTCTAACTATTACTATTCAAGATTCAGGACTGAGAAAATATCACAGATTGGAAGAGGCTAATGAAACATGACTAAATATAATGTATGTTGTTCTGGATTGGACCTGGAACAGAAAAAGAACATTAAAACAAAAACCCAAATAGGGTTTCTAGAATATAATTAATAGTATTGTACCAATGTTAATTCCTTAGGTTGATGGCTATATCATGATTCTGTAAGATGATAACAGAGGAAGCTGGATAAAAGATAAATAGGAACATTCTGTACCATCTTTGCAACTATTCTATAAATGTAAGATTATTTCAAATAAAAGATTAGCCTAATGACTACAGATAAATTTTATTATATATTTGAGAAAAGATAAAATAAAAGTTCCTTTTAAAAAGGTAATGATAAGCCCTAACCAGTTTGGCTCAGTGGATAGAGCATCAGCCTGCAGACTCAAGGGTCCCAGGTTCGATTCCGGTCAAGGGCATGTACCTTGGTTGCGGGCACATCCCCAGTAGGGGGTGTGCAGTAGGCAGCTGATGGATGTTTCTCTCTCATCGATGTTTCTAACTCTCTATCCCTCTCCCTCTCTGTAAAAAAAATCAATAAAATACATTTAAAAAATAAAAATCATCATTCTCCCCTTTAAAAAAAAAGGTAATGATAAGATCAAAGAGCATGGAAATTCTAAAACAAGATCTATATGGTATTTGAATTAGGCTGTATTCCATGAGTTAATGTAGTTGACGAACTATGAGGATGATAGATTAAAAATATTTTCTTTTGCCCTAGCCCAGTGGTCGGCAAACTCATTAGTCAACAGAGCCAAATATCAACAGTACCATGATTGAAATTTCTTTTGAGAGCCAAATTTTTTAAACTTAAACTATATAGGTGGGTAAGTCAACAGAGCCAAATATCAACAGTACAACGATTGAAATTTCTTTTGAGAGCCAAATTTTTTAAACTTAAACTATATAGGTAGGTACATTGTTATTAACTTAATTAGGGTACTCCTAAGCTGGCCTTTGCTAAAAACGTCCTCAATCTGATTGAGGTACGTTCGCTGAGGTCGACCCCTTCCAACTCTCCCATCCACACTCGTCTTGTATACTTGTTTCGTCTATCTCCTTTCGTTCATCCTCTCTATATGTCCAAACCATCTCAACATACCTTTCTCAATCCTCGACACTACATCTTCTTTCACTCCACAACGTTCCCTAAAATTAACTTAATAAACTTTACTTAAAGTTTTAAGTCAACTTCGCACTGTACGTGCGCGCCCACACGTGGTATTTTGTGGAAGAGCCACACTCAAGGGGCCAAAGAGCCACATGTGGCTTGCGAGCTGCGGTTTGCCGACCACGGCCGTAGCCGATTTGGCTCAGTGGATGGAGTGTCGGCCTGGGGACTGAAGGGTCCTGGGTTCGATTCTGGCCAAGGGTGCATGCCTGAGTTGTGGGCTTGATTCCTAGTGGAGGGCATGTAGGAGGCAACTGATGGATGATTCTCTCTCATCATTGATGTTTCTCTCTCTCCCTCTCCCTTCCTTTCTGAAATCAATAAAAATATTTTCTTTTGTTCATTTTTCTTTATGGAGAATCTCTATATATTTTTATTCTCTCAGTTTGTGACACTGAAGTGAAATTGTTTCTCTTCAGGAAGGAATTCTGGAGAAATAAAAAGTGATTTTTTTCCCTCCTTTGTTATGGGTTCACTCAGCGAGATAGACTTCCGGGCCTTCTGAGAAAGAAGGCCTGCGTGCTGGGAAGAGGTCATGAGACCATATCTCAAGGCCTGGCCTGATGTCAGTACCTTCCTATCTATGTGTTTTAGGAACAGACAGCACAGCATGACCCGTCTGGCCAAAGTGCCAGATATGCAGCCCAGTACGCTTAACTCAGTATTTATTTTTATTTCATTCTGTTTCCTGTGGTGGACAATAACTGTGGATACTGGCTATCCAACCATGAAGAGTTAGGTCATAGGGAAGAAGCAGCTTAATCAGGAACTGTACAAACTTTGCAGCATGGAGGGTGAATTACAGGGAGGCAACCTGATAAGTGGAAAGAGCACTAGTTTTGACCAAGTCTTGAATACTAGGTCTGTCACTTTGTAGCATGACTTTGGGAACTTCTTAAATGCTCAGAGCAGTTTTTTATTCTGTAAAATGGTGGTTGGAAGAATTAAATGAGATAGGTGTGTAAAGTATCTGTACATTCTAGACATCCAATAAAAATTAATTCAAAAATATTAGTTATTATGTACTCAAAGCTATGTGTGAACTATGATGAATATAAAAATATATGAGATGAAATGTCTTATAATCTCAAGTAACTTTAATTTATTGGGGTGACATTTGTTAATATTATATAGGTTTCAGGGGTATAATTCTATAATCAACGAATTTTCAGCCTCGGGAGAGATTAAAACATGCATATGTGAAACAATTAGAGAAGAAATTACAGATTTTATCAGAGTATTAAATTGTGTTGTAAAGATAGTAAAAGCAGTGATTATAAAGGAGAAGAATCCTGTTGGCCTAAATTCTATGAGGGACGATGAGGCCTGGGCACAGAAGGAGGTGGGCTTGTGACCTGGTGGAGACAAACTCTCTCGAGAGTCCAGGTGGCTCGGTTTCCAAATTGAAAGTTTTGGGTGGAGTCTTCTCCGCCTCCCTGGGGCCCGGGATGGAGACTGGAGGCCTCCTTGGTGGTCGTTCCCCACAGGGATGTGGGGTATCTCGCTGCGTGCCCGGCAATAAATGGGGGAGAGCCTCCTGCCCTAAATAGGGGGTCCCTCTCATCCCTGCCGGGATCTCGCTGGGGGCCTCCAAATGTTATGGGTTCACTCAGCGAGATAGACCACTGACTCAGAATTTAAATTTAAGAGTCTTTATTAAGCTGGCCAGCTGACTATAGTTACAGCACCCTGCCGAAGCAGAGGCTGAACTGCAGCCCAGACTACAGGAGTTACATTTTATTATTAAATTTTGTGGAGGCCCAGAGACAGATGTGTCTTTCAAATTCTGGGCCCCCCCAATATGGAGGAAACTCTCTTTATTTATACTTTTTCCAGTCTTTTGTCTCCCAAATTTGGAATGAGACTTCCGGGCCTTCTGAGAAAGAAGGCCTGCGTGCTGGGAAGAGGTCATGAGACCATATCTCAAGGCCTGGCCTGATGTCAGTACCTTCCTATCTATGTGTTTTAGGAACAGACAGCACAGCATGACCTGTCTGGCCAAAGTGCCAGATATGCAGCCCAGTACGCTTAACTCAGTATTTATTTTTATTTCATTCTGTTTCCTGTGGTGGACAATAACTGTGGATACTGGCTATCCAACCATGAAGAGTTAGGTCATAGGGAAGAAGCAGCTTAATCAGGAACTGTACAAACTTTGCAGCATGGAGGGTGAATTACAGGGAGGCAACCTGATAAGTGGAAAGAGCACTAGTTTTGACCAAGTCTTGAATACTAGGTCTGTCACTTTGTAGCATGACTTTGGGAACTTCTTAAATGCTCAGAGCAGTTTTTTATTCTGTAAAATGGTGGTTGGAAGAATTAAATGAGATAGGTGTGTAAAGTATCTGTACATTCTAGACATCCAATAAAAATTAATTCAAAAATATTAGTTATTATGTACTCAAAGCTATGTGTGAACTATGATGAATATAAAAATATATGAGATGAAATGTCTTATAATCTCAAGTAACTTTAATTTATTGGGGTGACATTTGTTAATATTATATAGGTTTCAGGGGTATAATTCTATAATCAACGAATTTTCAGCCTCGGGAGAGATTAAAACATGCATATGTGAAACAATTAGAGAAGAAATTACAGATTTTATCAGAGTATTAAATTGTGTTGTAAAGATAGTAAAAGCAGTGATTATAAAGGAGAAGAATCCTGTTGGCCTAAATTCTATGAAAGAGGTGACCCTGAGAAAAGCATTTAGGAATTGGTATACGGAGTAATAGCAACTAATATTTAAAGTTTCTGAAAAAAAAAAGTTTCTGAAGAGTTTCACAAGCATTATATTACTAAATATTCACAATTACTCTATGAGATAAGTTTTATAAACCCCATTTTAAAGACAAAAAATTTAGACTCAGAAGTTTTTTGTAAGGGGAAGAGTTAGAACTCAAGCCTAGTAAATGCTGACTGAAATATATGCTCATTTTGTAAAAATATTTTATGTTTGCCATGCATTTTCATAATTGTTTCTTCATCACCTAAAATTGAAGTCATGTCAGAGATTGAAGTCAGAGAGACCAAGAGACCCATCCAAGTTTCTCCAGCTAATTGGTTGGGAAAGCAGTACTAGGACCCATATGCCTGAATGTCTAGGACCTAGAGTCCCAGGGGTGGGCAAACTTTTTGTCTTGAGGGCCACAATGGGTTCTTAAACTGGACTGGAGGGCCGGAACAAAAGCATGGATGGAGTGTTTGTGTGAACTAATATAAATTCAAAGTAAACATCATTACATAAAAGGGTACTGTCTTTTTTTTTTTTTAGTTTTATTCATTTCAAACGGGCCGGATCCGGCCCGCGGGCCGTAGTTTGCCCACGGCTGACCTAGACATTAGGTTATAACCTAGACTCTAGGTTATTCTTACCATTACATTGTTTTAATTTCCAGATGGAGAGAGAGGATGGAGAAGGGGCACAGAACTGGATTTGAATGGGCTTTCCCTGCTCTGTGATCACAGAGAAAAACTTCAACTTTTCAGGGCCGCATTAATTCTAATCCTGTAACTAGAGACAGTTATTGATCTGCCTTGTGCTGAGAGTGACATATGAATGGGACAAATGAATTGCCACACTTAAATTGTGGTACTGTGTTTCACCTCATTATTCACATTTTAGCTATATTTCGAAATTATGTCCTTAGGGATGGCAATTAGACAAACACATCAATTCATGTGACTGTGGAGGGTTCTATTCCTTATCTAATTAATTCTGGTCTAAATACAGATTATCACATAGAACACAGAGACTAAACCTAGGTCTTTAAAACACCCTGGTGCTCTTCTTTATGGTTCAAGGAATACAAAGACCCAGGCCTTGACTTTATATGGTGATTTCACTAGTGTTTTTAACTCTACAGCACAAAATCAGTAATCTTACTTCACACTTTCAGGATTTTACATACTTTTCAAGGCAAGTAAATGCTCTATGACAGTTCAGAAGGTGATATTTTCCCAAGTCAAAGTTGAACATATTCTAGTCACTCTTCCTCCAACCAGGATGACATTACATACAAATGGTCACACTTCACTGTACATAGTCTTTGGCTCTTCTTGACTCAAAGCCTGTCAATCTCCGACCATCAAGTTAAAACTTTTAGTAATTGGTAACTTCTTCACTTCTGAAAGTAATTTAAATAGACCCACTACATTTAAAGTTGGACTCAAGTTTTCCCCATTTGTAAGATGTTTGTCTCTGATTTAAAAAAATAATAAAAAGGTTTTCATTTCTCATAACTGACAAGAAAATGCTCATCTTTTTCCTGGGGCCTATATTCTCACATCACTCAGTTTCCATGTCTCCCCCCTGTCTACTACCATGGCAGTCTGGTTACCTCCCTGCTACTGAGAGTTTCAGGATGCAGGCGTCAGGGGAATTGGGAGTAAGTGTGAGTGTGTAAACTGACTTGGATAGTGAGGTTGAGCGTAATAGACGGTATATGAAGTTGTATTTTGGTGAAACTTTGTGAGAGAAAATACATTTAAGAAATGCAGATTGTGAGACGGGCTGTCAGAGGGCGCCGAGTTGGTTTATGAGGCTGGATGCATCTGTGTGTGACTATCTAACCACGGAAAGCACAGAACCGGATCCCCGCCCCAGCCGCGGGGAGGTGGGACCACGAGGCCGTTGCTGGACTACAAAACCGGAATAACCAGTTGCGGGTCTCCCGCAATGGCAGGCCGGCGTCCCCGCCTGCCGGCTGCGGATCCTCGCCCGGTAGCGGCGCTCCCAGGGCTTGACAGAAGGGCAGTCACGTGGCAGCCGCAAAGCGGCGCTTTGCGACCTCGATGACAGGCAAAATGTGCGACAG
>NW_005364671.1:1304391-1309114 GCF_000412655.1 Myotis brandtii
GTGCGCGCTTCGCTCCCGGAGCCGCGGAACTCGGCGGCCGCCATGGCGTCCAACATGGACCGGGAGATGATCCTGGCGGATTTTCAGGTGAAGCGTCTGGCCCTTGTCCCCCTGTCACCTCCAACCTCGTGGGTTCCCGGTGCCAGCGGGTGGCCTCTTCCTCGTGTGTGTGTGTGAGCATTGCAGTGGTTTGGGGCTTTCTGTGGGACGTGGTGTGTGAGTGTGGGGAGCCAGGGGGGAGCGTGTCATTCAGATGATCTGTTGGCCGTGTGTGAGATGGTTCATGGACAGCTGGCTTGAGTGGGATTTGCAGGGTGAAAGGGCGTTACGGTAGTTGGGTGTTGTGTGTGGGCTGTGCCGTGTTTCCTGTATTGATGTGTAGAACTGGGGAGCATGAAGCGTGGGGATTTAAGTGTGGGGTGTGCTGGGCCAGGAGTTTGGGTTGTTCCACGAGGAGCATGTTGTATGCAGTGTGGGTGTGGACCGTGCGGTGCTGTGGGTGTGTTGTATTTAGGAGAGAGTAAAAAAGTGGCGAGGAGCAGGTGGTGAGGGTATTGGGGCATCCCGGTCGGTTTCAAGAAGCAGCAAACATTTTAGACCTTGATGCCTTATTGGAATCTTTGGAGGGTAGGAAGACAAGGAGGAGGCAAGTAGACTCTGTTTACCACAGTATCTTTGCAGTGAATGCACAAACTTAAATTACCAGTTCATATTTGCAGATTCCCCTTTCCTTCACATTTGAATTGCTTGGTTGGTGTCCTTTCTCCAGGAATTTAATCAATATAACTGACCTTTGATGGTGGGGAAAGGGGGACATATGTAATACTTTCAACAACAAAGAGTTATTAAAAAAATAAAATAAAGGATATGCAAGGGTTATCCTCTTCCTGAGCTCAAATGTAGTGACACTGGTATATCTTAGGGAGGTCTTTTGAAAGTAGTGCTGTATGCATTATGAAAGACTTGTGGAACCAATACCACCATCTTTGCCTTTTGATGTTTGGCAAAAATACCGTAGTGAGATCTTTTTAACCATTCATTTTGGCATTAATTTAGAAGCTGTTGTTATGTACAGGCATGCTTTCCCCTCTTTCTTCAACACTGTCACCATTGCACATGGCCTAACATTGGCAATGCAGGGTATATTTTTCCTTACTGAGATTTTGTAGGGCTTTTCTTCTCCCTCTTTGATTTTTTTTCTAAGTTCCTTTTCTTTCTCTCTCTCGCACAACTTAATATTCTGAGGGCCATTTCTAGAGTTTGCTCTTTTGATTACCCACTGGTATCTGATTATATTAGAAATATGCATCTATCTGCATTTGATTATACTGAATCTTCCAAACGCAGAAATAAGTGTTTTGGAATTAAAAGTTAGCCACAAGATGTTGGTGTTTTGTAGGCTCGGGATTGGCCTGAGGTTTTTTTTTTTTTTTTTTTTTGCCTGGGTAAATCTTTTCATCTTTTTTTAATTCTCCAATTTAGTCGTTTATCTAATGTGGAATGTGGTTGTTTGAAAAATAACTCTGTATTTTTCTGGGGGCATTTTTTAAAATATATATTTTATTGGTTTTTTACAGAGAGGAAGGGAGAGGGATAGAGAGTTAGAAACATCGATCAGCTGCCTCCTGCACACCCCCCACTGGGGATGTGCCCACAACCAAGGTACATGCCCTTGACCGGAATCAAACCTGGGACCCTTCAGTCCGCAGGCCCACGCTCTATCCACTGAGCCAAACCGGTTAGGGCTCTAGGGGCATTTTTATCCTATTATAAAATTGTTTTATTCTGGTAGGAATGGCTTTAGACAGCAACAAAAAGTGTAGTTTACCTTATTAAAAGCTTTAAGGTAATTATAACTTTGTTTTGATTTCACCAAACTTTTTACTTCCTCTAATAACTTGTAACTACTTGCTCTCTCTTTATTTTTTTTATCTTTTTTTTTTAATTAAATCTTTATTGTTCAGGTTACATTTGTTCCTCTTTTTTTCCCCCCCATAACTCCCCTCCTCCCAGTTCCCGCCCCACCCTCCGCCCTCATTTTTTTATCTTTTTAATTTCTTTTTTGTTTTGTTTGCTTGCTCTGTTCTTACTTGTGGCAATTATTATGCTTATTGTGAACCTTATATTGATGGGCCAAGGATAGGAAATTTAGGATTCTTGTACTTAGAGGTAAAGTAAGATTTTCTGACAAGCATTTGGGACAAGCATTTTTATCATATTAATACTATATTCTAATCAATTGTTCTTTTCAACCCAATGGAAATGTTGTGAACAATTACGTATTTACAAAATGGAATAAAGCTTATGCATCTGCAGTGAACAATTGTTTGCTAAATGGTGAGAGCTAATTTCATATTATTAAATAGGTAAGAAAACATTATTGATAGTTTAATAAAAAGTTACTTAGAAAACTATACACATCGTACACACATTAGGCTTTTTTGTGTGTTTAGGAGCCTTGTATTCCTCTTCCAAATGATGATTCCAGATAAACCTGCTCTTGTGGATTTAGTTTTAAAATTGACTATTCTTTCTATACTTTAACTATTATTTAAGATTTTTATAGGATTAACTTTTAAAAATTAGCATTTATCCAGTTATCCAAAATCAGGTACAGTAATTTGTGTTAAAGATTGCAGTTCAGGACTTGGAATATGGATACTTGGATGTTGATTTCTTCTATAACTGGGCAGATCAGTTTCCCGCTCAAAAGTGAACATAGTAAAATTATATTCTATTTACTTCATATGATTGTGAAAATTAAAATGTTTTGAGAGCTCAGTTTTGCCTTTGTAGATAAGGACATGAATTTTAAATGTGATTAGATTTTAAAAGTAAGTTTTATATTTTGATTCTTCCTGGATAATAGTTCTTATAAATTCAATCTCTAAGTATGGAAAAGCTTTTGAGGAGGATTTTTGTATTGTCTTTAACAACCTAAATAACCTAGGTAAATAGTGGATGGAAGATGAGAGCTGAGACTTAGTTTGGGACTTTGTAGATGAGCAAACTCATTACAAAGCAAATATATATTCTAAATTGTCCTTTCAAAGATTATTCCCCCAAATAAAAACAGCTCCCAATTAAAACAAAATTTAAATTGTGGTGAAATACACATAACATAAAATTTGCCTTCTTAACCATTTTTAAATGTTCTTTTCAGTGATATTAAATTAATTCACTTTGTGCAACCATTACCACCATCCATTTCTAGGACTATTTTTATCTTGCAAAACTGTAACTCTGTACCCATTAAACAATACCCATTCTTTCTTCTCTTCAGCCCCTGGCAACCACCATTTTACTATTCTGTCTTTATAAATGTGAATACTTTAGGTAACTCATATAAGTGGAATCATATAGTATTTGTCCTTTTGTGACTGGTTTATTTCAGTTAGCATAATGTCTCTAATGTTCATCCATGTTGTAGCATGTGTCAGGATTTCTTTTTTAAGGCTGAATAATATTATACTGTATGTATATACCACATTTTGTTTATGCATTTACCTGCTAATTTCCCATGTTTTGGCTATTGTGAATCATTAATGCTGCTAGGAACATGGTGCCTATTCCAGTCCCTGCTTTAAATTCTTTTGGGTATATACCCAGAAGTGGAATTACTGGATCATATGGTATTTTTATTTTTTATTTTTATTTGAGGAACTGTTTTTCATAGTGTCTGCACCACCAGAATTTTGAATGGAGAGTGTGACAGCATTCTGTTAAATCAATTATTTGTAAATTCAACTCTGAGCAAGTGAGTTTAGAATTTGGAATAGTCTAACACAAATCAGCTTTAAATGTAAATATGTAGTGTTAGCATAGTATGTTGCTGGTAAAGGAATGAATAGAGTAGTACACCTACAGTTTTGGCTGGCTAGAGCCAGGAGGGGGGTGTAAAGGAATTTCCTGGGTTTAGGAAACAGGCAGGCATTGATGAATCATGAGGTTTTTTTCTTAATGTCTTTTATAACAAAGAGATACATTTAGGTGAAAGTTCCAAATCTTGTTCTTTTTGTAATTGAATTCTTTAACTTTTTTTATTTTATTTTATTATTATTATTATTGTTGGTGGTGGTGTGGTGGAGTGGTGGTGGTGGTAGTGGTAGATGGGGGTGGATGGTGGTCTAAGATAATACTTTTAAACATAATTTTTCCGTGTGAACAAAAAGCGGTGTAGCCATTTAGATTAGTCTCATATGTTGGTCTCATATATTTTTCTATTTATGTTTCTGTATTACTGATAATATAAAGATAGATCATAACACTACTGAAATGCAGAAAAAAACACAACTCTCATTAGTGGTATTTTCTTTCAGACTTTTTCAGGAATAAAAACTTATCTGCTTGCTAAAAAGTATTCTTTTTGAACCTTGTTCCAGTGGTCACAGATTAGGAGTCCCTTTATTTTCTAATATAGCATTGATTTTTATGTTACTTTCAGTTATGTTTTCTGGTCAACACAATTGTGCCTTTGTTTTCTCCTCCTGGTCTTTCCAGCTAGAAATACCTTTGCTGCCTAAATTGCTTTATACTTTTTCATATATTGGATTATCACCATGGGACTTTTAAGTTTTCATGTGCCTATCAACTCCTCTTTGAAACATGGACTTCTCCATGACACTACTGGTAACTCACTTGTAAGTAGTTTCTGCCCTTCATAATATTTTGTCTTCTAAATGAAGCTGCAAATCCCTCTTTTTTTTTTTTTTTTTTTTTTTTT
>NW_005364671.1:1309199-1311927 GCF_000412655.1 Myotis brandtii
TTTTTTTTTTTTTTTTTTTTTAGCTTGACATAAAGAGATATGTTCTACAGAAGACAATGCCAGACTATGCGAGTAGAAATAGTATCTGTTTGGATCAATAGATATCTTTTGTGATATTGTGCATTAGGGACCAAACTAGGTATTAATGGAACATCATATACAGTATATTTACTGGGAGGTTACCTTGTGCAGAATATTGAGTATTAATGGCCGAAAGTAGTCTTGTTTACCATGCTTTCTTTCCTTTCGTCACTATCCTCTTTATTTATTAGAGGGACAAATCATGTTGTTTTAGTGTTTGGGTTGTCGGTCATTGGGAAAATAAAGTTTTGGCATGTAGAATAAAATTTAGTAGTAAGTTGTTGAGAACATGGACTTTGAGGTTAGTTCACTTGGATTTCAGTCACAGCTCTGGCACTCACTCATCTTGTGATCTTTGACCAATCACTTCACACCTCTTTGCCTCAGTTTCCCCATATAAAAATTGAGTTGATTCATGTAAAGTAATTAGAACAGGTGTCTGACATAGAAAGTATTCAGTATATTTTATTTTATTTATTTATCTATTTATTTTAAGTATATTCTTATTGATTTCAGAGAGGAAGAGAGAGGGAGAGAGACCAAAAAACATCACTGATGATAGAGAATCATTCATCGGCTGCCTCCTGCATTCCTCACGCTGGGGATCTAGCCCATAATGCAGGCATGTGCCCTGATTGGGAATCGAACTGTGACACCCTGGTTCATATAGGTCTACGCTCAAATACTGAGCCATGCCAGCCGGGCTCAGTACATTTAAGCTGTTATTTTCATTTTTGATAACTTTAAGGTACATACTTATTCTCTGCAGGCGACTCCAGAGATCATTTATTGCCAGCTTCTCATTTTCCTTATGTGGAAGTTGAGACCCAGCAAAAGGAAGTGACTTGTCCAAGGTCATGGGTTGGTTTGAAACAAGTATTTTTTCCCAGGTATACTATAGGAGTGTTATTTTCTAGCTTAATTTGTCAAGCAGCTTGGAGTTTTAGAGGAAAACAAGACCCACCATTTAGAAATTTCTCCAAATGATAAAACTTACATATAAGCCCTGGCTGGGTAGCTCAGTTGGCAAAGAGGTGAAACCAGTACTTTTCTTTCTAGGTTTTAGTAACTGCAAAGTACTAGAACATTTGGATTCCTCACAGGTTGTTAAATGGCTATATATAATACCATAAACATTATCTGGTCACACCTCCATAGGAAGCATTGTACTTAGGCAGATTGGAGCTCTAGTTTTTTTCTAGTTTTTTGTTTTGGTGTGGTTCTCTGAGAAAGTCATTTATTCTTTCTGGATTTCAGTTGTTCAATCTGTAAATGAGATCTGTCTAGAGTCATATCTAGACAGATCTGGACTAGATTACGTATTCAGATAGAGACTGAACAATCACTTGGCAGCAGTGGGGTTGAGGACTTTATAATTTAGGTAATTGATCTAGGGGTCAGCAAACTACATCCTGAGGGCCAAACCACCACCTGTTTTTGTCAATAAAGCCTTATTGGAAGATAGGTATTCATATTCGTTTACATATTGTCTTGTTTACATGTGTCTTTTGCCTGCAGTAGCAGAATTTAGTAGTTGATTGTATTGCCTACAAAGCTTAAAATGTTTACCCTGCTCCTAACAGGAAAGTTTGCTGATCCTTGAGATCAGTTGTTTTTTCAAATGTGGATAAATTTCTTTCTTTTTTAAAAATATATTTTATTGATTTTTTACAGAGAGGAAGGGAGAGGGATAGAGAGTTAGAAACATCGATGAGAGAGAAACATCGATCAGCTGCCTCCTGTACACTCCCCACCGGGGATGTGGCCACAACCAAGGTACATGCCCTTGACCAGAATCAAACCTGTGACCCCTCAGTCCGCAGGCCGACGCTCTATCCACTGAGCCAAACCGGTTAGGGCTCAAATATGGATAATTTCTGTTCTCAGGGGATATTTAGGCACTATCTAGGGACATTTTTGGCCCTTACAACTGAGGGGTGCTACTGGCATGTAGTGGGTAGAGGCCAGGGATGCTGCTAAACATTCTATAATGCACAAGACACTCTTCCAAACTGAAGAATTATCTGCCCCCAAATGTCAATAGTGCTGAAAACCCTAGGTCTAAATCTGTGGTTCTCAAACTTTAGCTTGCATAAGAATAACCTGGACTTGTTAAACTCCTAGTTGCTGGACCCCCACCCCAGAGTTTCTGATTCAGTGGATCTTGGATGGAGCCTGCAAATTTGCATTTCTTCTAGGACTCAGGATTATGCTGCTGCTGATCCAAGGACTACACTTGCGAACAACTGATCTAGATGACTTTGAAGAAACATCCATTCCTATGATTCTTTGCTTTTGTGATCTTAAGTACTGTTCCATTTTTATGACAGGAAAATTAAATATTCAGTATATACCTGATGGTTACAATGGAATATGCTGTTTAATCACTCCATGTCTTTGAACCCTTTTTTATTCATGTGCCTTTGGAAAATTTCTAGTTATCTTTCAAAATCCACCTCTTACCTTTTACTTATAACATCTGTGCCTAGTAAGGTTAATCATTTCTTATGTATCTTGTGCAGTTTCTCTTTTGAGTCCTATGTCAGATTGTCAATAATCATTTTACATGTTTCTTTCCCCTGTTGTCAGCTCTTTGAATAAACAACTGCCTGGGTCTTAACCACCTGTTCCTGTAGTATCTAGTAAG
>NW_005364671.1:1311942-1324985 GCF_000412655.1 Myotis brandtii
TTGAAGGAATATTCTGAATATTGGTTGGTATGGTACAAATAAATACAATAGAATTATAAATTTTTATCTATTTTTAAGCATCTACCCTTTGCTAACTTTGAAAAATAAAATCTGTCGTTGAAAGAATAAAAATTGGACTGTGTGACTTGGAAGTGACTCATTTATAGGAGTCTGGCAAAATTAACAGAATAATTATACCTGCCTTTTTATATTTACTTGTGTTTATAGAGGAACTAGAAGTCGGATGCACAAAATTCGTGCAAGCAGCTCGGCCCTCGCAGCCCTGGCTTCGTCTGAACAATCGTTTTGCTGTTCGGTCTAATTAGCATATTAGCTCTTTATTATGTAGGATAATTATGATATAAAGGATGAGATGTCAAGTTGTATTAAACAACAGAAAAGTTTGCAGGTTATGTGCACCTTAATGGCTTTAGAATTAGGTTTCAGTCACCTCTTTTGTTTTGTTGTTTTCTCTCTCTGTAATTCACCCTGGTTCCCTGGATTTTTTTTTTTCTTCTTATTGTTTTCAGAGAGGAAGGGAGAGGGAGAGAGAGATAGAAACATCAGTGATGAGAGAGAATCATTGATTGGCTGTCCCCTGCATACCTCCTACTGGGGGTTGAGCCTGCAACCCCGGCATGTGCCCAAACTGGAATCGAACCTGGGACCCTTCAATCTGCAGGCTGACACTCCATCTACCCAGCGGTTCTCAACCTGTGGGTCGCGACACTTTCACAGGGGTCGCCTAAGATCATCGGAAAACACATATATAATTACATATTGTTTTTGTAATTAATCACTATGCTTTAATTATGTGCAATTTGTAACAATGAAATTGGGGATCACCACAACATGAGGAACTGTATTAAAGGGTCGCGGCATAAGGAAGGTTGAGAACCACTGTAAGCCAAATGGGCTAGGGTTCCCTGGATTCTTCAATGATTGAGATGTAATAGTGTTAATGAGAAGAAAATTTTGTCTCTTGTGCCTTTAGCCTCTCTACCTTCTTTTTTGTAAGGGAAAAGTAGTGTTTCACCATTGTTTTTAAAAAGTCAATTTTAGTTGTATCCTTTGGCATCTAGTTAAAGTGAGGCAGAGACACAGTTGAGCATTCTAATTTTAGGTTTAATGGGGGAGAAATAATAACATTAGCATGTAGCTTTTTTTTTTTTTTTTTTAAAAATGTGCCCTGGCATGAAATAGCTCTGGCCACTGACACAGGTATAAAAATAGGATAAACTAAGTACTGTATGTCTGCTTCATCCCTGACTGATATAAGAGTAACACCACTGTGTCTCCTTGCCCATTGCCAGTAGTAGCATCAAGCTGATTACTTTGTATGTGCCAGCTACTGTGCTAGGCTCCTAACATCTAAATTCTTCAGTGAGCCTTTGTTGGGATTCAGTGATACAGTTCTCCATGGTTTCTGTATGTCTTGTTAGCAGAGGCATTGACTGCTTTTGTTTCTGACTGCTTTTCAAGGATGTTTATATAGTGAGCAGCCTTGGAAGATAGAGATAGTGTCTCCCTCTGGAGCAAAGAGCAGGAAAGCATAGTATCCTTTTTATTTTTCAGAGTTTAAAGTGAAAATGAGTTTATTAGTGAAGAAGTGGGACAGAGAGAAGGCTGCTCCACAGGCAAATATCCCATTTTAAAGGATTTGACTTCCCCAGTCTCTGGGTTCCTCTTCTGTAATGCAGTCCACTGCATGTGCAGGTGTCAGTTAGCCTACTTTGTGTTGCCCTCTGGGAAATAGGACTGGGGAACTGCATAAGAAAATGCTGATATTTTAACTATAGTTATTGCTATGAGTCATAAAGTTCATTTTCTCCAATCAAGGAGTCTTAGGTCTTTTGCCAGCACCCATGAAACTGGCAAGCTAACTTGTTAGCTTGCAAGTATGGTAAAATCTCAGATTCTTCACTGCTCTTAATAGTTTTGGCAACAAGGATGGAATACTGACAGACACATGACTTTTTGAAAGGAAGGGTGAGGGTCCCATGGGCTGGTTAATAGAATTTGGACAAAGTCCATGGAATTGGTAGCAGACATGTTGACCAAATTGTTAAGTGGCTCTCTACTTTATTGCCTGTTAATGAGGAAGAATTAGAAAAGTGGTTGCAGACTGAGATGTGGTTTGAAAGCTGCCTGAACATTCCTCTAGGTCAGCGGTTCTCAACTTGTGGGTCGCCAACCTGTGGGTCACGACCCCTTTGGGGGTCGAATGACCCTTTCACAGGGGTCGCCTAAGACCATCGGAAAACACATATATAATTACATATTGTTTTTGTGATTAATCACTATGCTTTAATTATGTTCAATGTGTAACAATGAAAATATATCCTGCATATCAGATATTTACATTACGATTCATAACAGTAGCAAAATTACAGTTATGAAGTAGCAACGAAAATAATTTTATGGTTGGGGGTCACCACAACATGAACTGTATTAAAGGGTCGCGGCATTAGGGAGGTTGAGAACCACTGCTCTAGGTGTTGCTTACTCTCAAACATTCTGTCTGGTAGGGGCATTTTTTTTTCCTTCACTAATTTATCTGTCAGACTCAGGTTCAGACTCCACCCATTGTAACAACTAGTACTAATATTTGTCCAGGCTGTGCAGAAGGTTCTGCCTCTGTTCAAACAACGCTTACAGACATTTGTACACCTACAGTTACGTGAAAGGAGGCAAATTTGCAACCTCTGTGGGCAAAAAGCAAACTTGTTAGAACTTTCACTGCTTTGTTTGAGACGAGAGGATGGGGTACATAATGTGTTATTGCTCAGCCTCTACTTTAGAGGAAGCTCTATTCCCTACTTCACTGTTTGTAGCAAAGCCACTGACTGAAAGGGGTCCTCAATGCAGAGATTTACTTCAGTGGGGGCCTGGTGCTCCAGTAGTTTAGCCATCTGGAAACTGGTTGTGTCTCCTTGTCTTCTGGGGCTGTTTAGCCTCTGTACCAGCTGTGCAGACTGATAATAGATGTAGTTGCTCTTTTCAATGGGTAGAAGTCAAGGCTGTTCTTATAGCTCTGGCCAGTACTCTCCTTCATGAAACTTGTATTTCTGCTGACCATTGGCCTATTTCCAATAGCTTATTTGGTCTGCCACTTGGAAACTATAGACTGGAAGATTAAAGACAGCTCTCTTTATAACTGTGGAAACAAATTACAGTTGCTGATCAAACTTCCTGAATCACTACAGTAGATGCCCACAGTAAGGGCCTGTTTTCTCATGAAGACCATTGGAATCAGGCTTCTGATTGAGCCTGCACTGCCCAAGCGCCATCATTGTTGGCTGGACCTATCATTTTATCCAGTGTGACAGTACATCAACTATCATAAATTGCATGCAAAGTAAAGGATTTTAGATTTCTGATGTAGACGGTAGTATTGCGTGCCAGACTTGTGACGCCTGCCAAAAGTTGACCTGCTTGTCACATAGTGAGAGAAGCCACCTTGCATGGGATTTGGTCCATGTCTGCTTTTAACAAATTGAATATGTTGGACCTCTGAGCTCCCTCCCAGAGGTATTAGTAGTACCTCACTGCTGTTCATACTTTTTCTGGTTATGGTGTTGCTCTTCTAGTCCAGTTAGGTGACTGGCCACATCATTGTGGCCCTTGAAACTAATATGTGTTATGCTTTCAGGTTTTCTGGACCATTTTCAGTCTAATGATGGTGCACTTTTTATTGCAAAAGCTACTCAACAGTGAGCTGATAGTCAAGATATTTGAGGGACCGTGCGTGCTCCCCACCAGCCACAGGCATCTGGTTTGTGGATCAGTGTTGGAACAGCTTCCTCTGTAGTAAGTCAGTTTGGTCACTGAATGTGGCTATACCCAGAAAGGGATCATCTCATCTTGGTCACTTCCTGAATAATGATCAGAACTGAAGATGTATGAGGCTATATAGCCTTATTTTGAAAATTTAGGATTCCATCTTGACCAATTCTGGGCATGATACTTTTTTTTCTCTTCTAGAAGCAACCCAAGGCCAACCTGTTTATACACCTTCTATGTGACAGCGCCCCAAAAGGTAGCCTAGGACATTCAGGCTTAATTTTGGTTCAGTCACCTGGATTCTCTTGTTGAGTTGACATGGTCTTGGATCATAAGGATAATGACTACATGGTTGAGTACACTGCTTGCTGCATCCCGCTGTAGTGCTCTTGTGGGTCAGTGAGGACCATAAATAGGTTTCTGTAGGTTCTATAAAATGCTCTTGACCCTCTTGTACCTGACATTTCCCAGTGAAAGGCCTGAGAGAGTAGGAGATAATGAGTGGAAAAAAGATGAAGTTACAGCTATTGGAAGGGGACATAATGATTTTATGGTAGTGGAGGGAAAGTAACATTTTCAGCACCTGGGTAAGGGAATGAATACCTTAGAACCCAGAAAATTTGAGGAAGGGAAAGATAATAATGTTCTTTGTGTTTCAGAACCACACTTGAAGCCTAATCAGTATGTACTGTCTAATCTGTGATAGCCATTGTTATTATTCCTATTTTGAAGATGAAAAACTGGATGTGTAAAGAGGTTAAGTAATTACTTAATGACAGGTAGTCATAACAAGGCTTTGGTTTGGCACTCAGGTCCGCTCTACTCCAAAGTCAAGTCTACGATCTTATATATTCACATTTCTCAAATGGGAGTACTCAAAGGTACCCCAAAAATAGGCACGTCATCTTATAGCACCAATTTAAAAGAAACATAATAATTATGTGTGTTTTTTTTTAAAAAAATATTTTATTGATTTTTTACAGAGAGGAAGGGAGAGAGATAGAGAGCCAGAAACATCCATGAGAGAGAAACATCGATCAGCTGCCCCCTGCACATCTCCTACTGGGGATGTGCCCGCAACCCATGTACATGCCCTTGACCGGAATCGAACCCGGGACCCCTAAGTCCGCAGGCCGACGCTCTATCCACTGAGCCAAACCGGTTTCGGCAATTATGTGGTTTTTAAAAATTAAAACAACTATCATGAAGTAAATCTAAGTTTTGCACGAATTTTAAATAGAAAATGAAATTTCAAAGAAATTATAGGGATGTGGCTTACTTTTCTTTGATTCATTCCTACCTTCCTCCCATGGGGGAACATGCGTCCCTTTCTCTATCATTATGATTACAGTAGTTGAAAAAGTAGTAAGTACTGCACTTTACAAGATTGGCTTTCAAATCGAAGTTGCACCCAGTTTTTTAAAAAATTTTATTCCTTCATCCTGTTGTAGCTTTGTGAAACATGAAAGAACAATAAGGTTTTTTCTGATGTCCTTGGATTTACCAAGGCTAATAGAGGGATCAAAAGAAGAAAAAACTGGGATTTATTGGTGTAACGAAGCTGTATGTGACAATGATTGCTACTGGGATTATTTAGTAATTCAGCAAAAGATTGTTTTGTCACTGGTATTTTTTTTTACTTCACTTTTATATTTATCAGTATCAATAAAGTACTTTGTTATTATAAATCTATATGCTAAGTAATTTTTTATCATTTTTCTGGGAATACTGTCAGTTTTGGGTATATTACTAATGTCCTAGTAGTGGGACTTGAAACAAAAGTAATGGTGTTGTGGCAAAATATTAGAATTGATTCCACCTAAGGCAAGCTGGCTGGCCCCAACTTTTGATGCACATGGACTTTGTTTTAAACTACACTGTATTTTAGAAGAAAACATTAGTGAATACTTTGGAATGAGATAGTAAGGAATATTTTGCCAAAGCTGACTGAATTTTTAATGAAATTAAGTAATCATGTTTTTTTAAGTGTGATAATGTATTGCTTTATGTTTTTAAAAATGGAGTCCTTTTAGAGATATATACTGAAATATTTATGAATGAAATGATATGATGTCTGAAATTTACTTCAGAACAATCTGGGGAGGGATTTGGGGATGGGGCTGATGGGGAATGAAATAAGATTGGCTATAACTTGGTAATTACGTATGTTGTATTCTTGGGTGTTTATTTTACAATATATATATATATACTAGAGGCCCGGTGCACAAAAATTTGTGCACTTGGGGGGGGGGGTCCCCTCAGCCCAGCCTGTGCCCTCTCGCAGTCTGGGACCCCTCGGGGGATGACCACCTGCTGGCTTAGGCCCACTTCCCGGAGGATTGGGCCTAAGCTGGCAATCAGACATCCCTCTGGCAGCCCGGGAGCCCTGGGGGATGTCCACTTGCCAGCGGAGAGCAGGCCTAAGCTGCAGTCTGACATCCTTAGTGCTGCTGAGGATGTGGGAGAGGCTCCCACCACCACCGCTGTACTGGCAGCCATCAGCCTGCCTTGTGGCTGAGCAGAGCTCCCCCTGTGGGAGCGCACTGACCATCAGGGGGCAGCTCCTGCATTGAGTGTCTGCCCTCTGGTGGTCAGTGTGTGTCATAGTGACCAGTCATTCCCAGTCGTTCTGCTGTTAGGATCAGTTTGCATATTACCCTTTTATTATATAGGATAGAGGCCTGGTGTATGGGTGCGGGCTGGCTGGTTTACCCTGAAGGGTGATCCGGATCAGGGTGGGGGTCCCGCTGGGGTGCCTGGCCAGCCTGGGTGAGGGGCTGATGGCTGTTTGCAGCTTTTCACTCCCCCTTCAGGGTGGGGGTCCCCACTGGGGTGCCTGGCCAGCCTGGATGAGGGGCTGATGGCTGTTTTCAGGCTGGCCACACCTCCTTTATGGTTGGGGGTCCCCACTGGGGTGCCTGGCCAGTCTGGGTGAGGGGCTGAGGGCTGTTTTCAGGCTGGCCGGCAACTGAAGCTCCCAGCCTCTCCTTTTTTTCTTCTTTTTTTTTTCCTTCTGGGATTTATTTACCTTCTATAATTGAAACATTGTTGCTGTTACTGGCGCTCCCAGCTCTGAGGCCGCAGCCTGCTGAAAGCAGGTATCTGGGGTTTGTTTAGCTTCTATAATTGAAACGTTGTTGCTTTCCGAGCTTAGAGCAGGCCGTGGCAGGCGGGGAACCTTGGCTTCCTCCATCACTGGAGCAAGCAAACCTGTTCGCTTCAGCTGCGTGGCTGCAGGCCGCCATCTTTGTTGGCGGTTAATTTGCATATCTCGATTAGCCAATGGGAAGCGTAGCGAAGGTATGGTCAATTACCCGTTTTGTCTTTTATTAGATAGGATAGTTTACAGTAATGCTATAAAAAAGCCAAGTATGATTTTTTGTGCTCATTAAAAAATTTTACAAATCTCTGGATATATAGTTGTTTTAAGTATTGTGATGCTTAAGAGCAGGAGTTTTGTCTTTTACCCATAGTATTTCCAGGCATTGTCTGGCACATGATAGGCACTCAGTTAAATACTTTTTGGTAATTGTTGTATTATTGTTTTTTCCTAATATTACCACTTAAAAGTGTTCTGTAAAAAAGTATTTAATGACGTTCTCATAAAAATGTTTTAAATGTTGCTCCCTCTTGTGGATATAAAGAAGATTGTAAGCTCTTATATTGAATCTGTTCTCTAGTTTTGTTATTGAAAGATATACTAGTAAAATGTACCAAATTTTATTGCTATGCTTTTTTCTTTTGATAAATAGAAGTCCACTTATTTTGTTGTTTATAACTACAAAAATTTTATGTGAAATTCACATTCAGTGAAATGCAGTTATCTTAAGCGGATAGTTTGATGAGTTTTAATAACTGTATATACTCCTGTAATTATCACTGTAATAAAGATATAGAATATTTCCATTGTTATAGGAAGATTTCCTCAGATTCTATTCCAGTCAATCCCCATGCCTCATAGGAAACCACCATTCTGATTTCTAGCATAGTAAATTAGTTTTGCCTTTATTGGACTTCATATAAATGAAGTCTTACAGCATGCAGTCTTTTGCATTTTGCTTCTTTCCTTCAACATAATGCTTTTGCACTTTACCCATATATGAGTACATGTGTAGTTTTTTAAATTGCTGAGTAGTATTCCATTACTTCAATAAGAGTATAGAACATTTTCATTGTTCCAGAAAGGTTTCCTCAAAGGTCTCTTCCAATCAATCCCCATGCCTCATAGGAAACCTGATTTCTACCACTTAGGTTAGTTTTGCCTGTTACTGGATTTCATATAAATGAAGTAATAAATCATGCAGTGTTTTAAGTTAGATTTATTTCAAGCAAATGCTTTTGAGGGTCATCAGATACATATGTGTATTATGAATATGTCTCCCATTGTGTGTCTTGCTTTTTTATTATACCTTAGAGCCTGGTATAGTAAATGAGATCTGACCCATTGCTGCTCCTGGAGTCTAATTTTTGTCTTGTAAGACTGCCAAAAGCTATACTGTTTTCTTTAGAGTCTTTCTACTAAGGGTTTTAGCTTTCTAACCTGTAAATACCTAAATTTTATTAAATGTTAACTTCGCAGAAAACTGGCTCCCAAAATTTCATGAATAGTATTATGAGGCAAATAATAGTATAAGACAGAATAGAATTAAATGCAAAGTGATATTTCAGACAGAGAATCATAAGAGAACCAGAAAAGGAAGAACTGAGTTTTGCAAGGGCTTCATACATGAGGGATTTTAAGCCTTAATGGTGGAAAATTGAAGTTATCTTTTGGCATTTTCTCTCACATCTCAAAGTGGAATGTGATGAAATGCTAAGTAAAGTCTCTCAGATTTATTGTTTTGATACTCTAATTATAGTAGTTTTAGAAAATCAGTTTGCCAGTGGACTAAGTGGGTAGAAAAATTGATTGTAGACAATTAGAGAGTAGCATTGATTCACTGTTTATCATACGCTTATTTAGGGGAAAACACCCTTATATTAAAAATGCTTTTTATTGGCCTATAGTATATTTTAAACTTACTTATATGCCTATGTTATCATAAGCCAAATTACCTTTGATTTATTTGAAAGTGAATGGAGAAAAGATCTAACTTTAAAATTCTGCTAAGATTGAATTATAGTTATTTATACCAGATTTTGATATTTCTGAGAAATGTGGCTTAAATAATGAAAGAGGTGGGTTGACTTATCAGGAATCCATAGTCTGGCCTTTGGCTTTGCAGACTTAAATATTTGATTTTTACCTATTATCCATCAGTATTAATGTTCTGGGAATTTTATTCAGAATGACAGATTTACAGGAGACTGATTTATTAACTAGAGTGTCAATTTATAATGGGATAGGCATTTTTTAGATTGACCACAACACTTGTAATTATTAAATACTAGAGGCCCGGTGCACAAAAATTTGTGCACTGGTGGGGGGTGGTGTGTCCCTCAGCCCAACTTGTGCCCTCTCACAGTCTGGGACCCCTCGGGAGATAACGACCTGCTGGCTTAGGCCCGCTCCCGGGTGGCAGAGGGCAGGCCCAATCCCTAGGTGCAGCCCCTGGTCGGGCTCAGAGCAGGGCCGATTGGGGAGTTGGGGCGCCGCCCCCTGTCATGCACAGAGCAGGGCGGATCGGGAGGTTGCGATGCCACCCCAGTCACGCTCAGGGTAGGGCCGATTGGGGGGTTGGGGCACCGCCCCCTGTCACACTCAAGGCAGGGTCGATGGGGAGGTTGCGGCGCCACCCCCCGTCACAAACAGAGCAGGGCCGATTAGGGGGTTGTGGCGCTGCCCCCTGTCATGAACAGAGCAGGGCCCATTAGGGGGGTTGGGGCTCCGTGCCCTGTCATGCACAGAGCAGGGCCCATCAGGGGGTTAGGGAGCTCCCCCCTGTCAGGCACCAAGCAGGGCCAATCAGGGGGTTGGGGCGCTGCTGCTGTCACACTCAGGGCAGGGCCGATGGGGAGGTTGCGGCTCTACCCCGTCACACACAGAGAAGGGCCCATGGGGGGATTGGGGCGCCTTCCCCTGTCACACACAGAGCAGGGCCAATCAGGGGGTTGGGGCGCTGCTGCTGTCACACTCAGGGCAGGGCCGATGGGGAGGTTGCGGCTCTACCCCGTCACACACAGAGAAGGGCCCATGGGGGGATTGGGGCGCCTTCCCCTGTCACACACAGAGCAGGGCCAATCAGGGGGTTGGGGAGCTCCCCCCTATCAGGCACAGAGCAGGGCCGATCAGGGGGTTGGGGCGCCTTCCCCTGTCAGGAACAGAGCAGGGCGGATAGGGAGGTTGTGGCCCCGCCCCCTGTCACACACAGAGCCACAGGGCGATCAGGGGGTTTGGGCGCTGCCCCCTGTCACGCTGCTCCAGGGGCCAGGAGGCCTCTCGGCTCCGCTGATCCCAGTGCTCGGAGGCCTCGTGACTCCGCCTGACACCGGGGCAATGAGGCTTCGCGGCTCTGCTGATCCCGGTGCCAGGAGGCCTCGCGGCTCCGCTGATCCCGGGTTCGGGAGGCCTCGCGGCTCTGCTGATCCCGGTGCTGGGAGGCAGATTACCCTTTTACTATATAGGATAGAGGCCTGGTGCACGGGTGGGGGCCGGCTGGTTTGCCCTGAAGGGGGTCCTGGATCAGGATGGGGGTCCCGCTTGGGTGCCTGGCCAGCCTGGATGAGGGGATGATGGCTGTTTGCCGCTGGTCACACCCCCTTCAGGGTGGGAGTCCCCACTGGGGTGCCTGGCCAGTCTGGGTGAGGGGCTGAGGGCCGTTTTCAGGCTGGCAGGCGACTGAAGCTCCCAACCTCTACTTTTTACTTTTTTTTTTTATTCTGGGATTTATTTACCTTCTATAGCTGTCACTGGAGCTGAGAGCCAGCTTTAGCTCTGAGGCCGGCTCCAGGTTGAGGCCTCGGCTGCTGAAAGCAGGGATCTGGGTTTGTTTGGGTTCTATAATTGTAACACTGTTTCAGTCCTGCTCGCTCCAGCTCTGACAGCTAAAAGCAGGTTTCTGGAGTTTTGTTTAGCTTCTATATTTGCAACAATGTTTCTTAGAGAGCAGTTCAGAGGCCGGCAAGGCAGGCCGGGAAACTTGGCTTCCTCCGTCACTGGAGCAAGCAAGCCTCCCTGTTCACTTCAGCTGCCTGGCTGCCGGCCGCCATCTTGGTTGGCAGTTAATTTGCATATCGCCCTGATTAGCCAATGGGAAGGGTAGCGAAGTTATGGCTAATTACCATGTTTCTCTTTTATTAGATAGGATATGTATTTTTATTGATTTCAGAGGGGAAGGGAGAGGGAGAGGAAAACATCAGTGATGAGAGAATCATTGATCGGCTGCCTCCTGTATACTCCCTACTGGATATCGAACCATGCCTCCTGGTTCATAGGTTGACGTTTAACCACTGAGCCATACCGGTCATGCAATACTTGTAATTATTATTCAGAACATCCTCTTTCTGATTTAGGATACCTGAGAAACTAATTTACTCATCAGAACATGGATTGATAAGCATGGAAGCAGAACAAAATAATTGGGTAGGTTTGGGGGATGGTTTACTTAAGCTGCGGTAAGTCTAAGGAATTATTTCTGTGTTTGGATATTCATAACATCAGTTTAATGAGTACTACTTTTTAGCATAATATATCTTTAATATATTTTTTTTATTGAATTTTTACAGAGAGGAAGGGAGAGGGATAGAGAGTTAGAAACATCAATGAGAGAGAAACATTGATCAGCTGCCTCCTGCACACCCCCTACTGGGGATGCACCCGCAACCAAGCTACATGCCCTTGACTGGAATCGAACCCGGGACCCTTCAGTCCACAGGCCGATGCTCTATCCACTGAGCCAAACCAGTTAGGGTGATAATATATCTTTATACTAACTCTTTTGGGTGTTAATGAACAAATTTTTTTTCCCTATATTATGTGTACACATCTGTTAGAAATTTATTTAAGCCACATATTAATATGATTAGCTTGATTGATATTTATCTCTTATTGCTCACAGTTTACTCTTGAAGAAATTAGGGAACAACTTAAGCTTCCCTAAAGCTGTGCTACACATATTCTTACTTTTTTGATGTTAACACCTTGATGGTTCCAGGGTAACAGTAGAATGATTGAGCACTTTGGTGTTCTGGCTCTAGATTAAAATTCTGGTTCTGCCACGTAGTAGCTGAGCAACTTGGGCATGCTGCTTAATCTCTAAGCTTAAGTTTTCTTATAAGTGATACTTTATCTTGTAAGGATGATAAGAGGATTATGAATTAATATGTCTAAAACATATGAACAGTGTGTAAGAACTGTCTACACTAATAAAAGAGAAAGTTGCAAATTGACTGTACCTCTGCAACACCCACCAGCCAATCAGGAGTATGCAAATTAACCCAACAAAGATGGCAGGTTAATTTGCATACGCAGGCACTGAGTGGCTGGGGGTGGGGCGGGGAAGGACGCTTGCGTCATTGCCATGGCGACAACATAGGTGTTCCAGACTGCCCCAGCTGCTCCGGGCCTCTGGGCAGCATGGGAAGGCAGAAAGGTGTCTCCGGCCAGAGCGAAGGCACTGCCGGCAGCCAGGGGAAGGAAGGCCCATTCTTGCACGAATCTTCGTGCATCAGGCCTCTAGTATTTGTATAAAACTCATCTAGTCATTCATCCTTTCAACAAGTATTCATTGAGTTATCTACTATGTGTCAAGCAGTCTGCTGTGCACCATGATTATATCTGACTGTAGTATTCAGTAATCTCTTCATTTATGATATTTAGAGTCTAGTGAGGAAATAGAGGCACATGTAAGCAGATAAATATAATATAATAATGCTTCTATAGTTGATAAGAGCATAGTTATAAGTATTTTTAGAGGTGCCTGAAAAATGCATTGTCAAAATATGTAAGGCTTCTCAGGCTTGAGTCCCTCAACTGACTATCAGTGCCTGGTTAATTTCTGTGAATTGACTATTTCTGGTGTGGCTTCTACATTTCAAGTCTTTTGTTTTTTTTTTAAAGGACAACCTTAATGTTTTAAGAAAAACTTTAAAAAAATTAAGAAACAAACTGGGTTAGAGACTGATATCTCCTAATATCTATCTAAATGCTGTTTGACAAAATGTGTGTGCACTTGCCCCGTGGCACTGTTTGGCATTTATAATAAGCACTAGGGGCCCAGTGCACAAATTCGTGCACCTTGGAAAGAACTGTGGGCTGCGAGGCTGCAGTGGGCACAGGGGTGGGTCTTGGCCCATCCTCTGCACCTCCGCCTGGCCACTCC
>NW_005364671.1:1325043-1357639 GCF_000412655.1 Myotis brandtii
TTCCCTGTCTGCTAGCAACCCCGCTCCCGCTGCTCCCACGTGCTGATGGCGCTGGTCCTGCTCGCACCCGCTGACCGCGTGGAGTGATTGGGGCCAGTGCTAGCAGCAGCTGTGAGTGGGGCCAAATGCCATCAGCAGGTGCGAGGGGCAATCGGGGTTGGCAGTGGCCGCTCACAACTGCTGACGGCACTGAGCAGTTGGGGCGGGTGCTGGGTCCTGGCAGCAGGTGCAAGCAGTGGCTCCAGCGCCAGCAGCGAGTGTGAGTGCTGGGTGGGACTACGGCATGCGGGAGCAAAGAATTTTCAGCAACCACCAGAGGCTTGCCCCAATGACAGAGACTGGTGCCCCGCCTTGGTCTGCTGCCCCTGCTCACCTGCTCCACCATCCCTCCGCGGCTGACACCTGCTATGTTCCACGCTCTGCCACCTGCTGTCTACGCCTACCATGTTCCACGCTCACCCCCTGGTGGTCAGCGCACATCATAGTGACTGGTTGTTCGGGTGTTACACCATTTGGTCTATTTGCATATTAGCCTTTTATTATATAGGATTTACAATCATGAGTAGATTGCTTCAGTGTAGAATCATATGTTAGCTTATTTTAGGAATTGGTAGAGACATGATTTATTTTTCTTAGTACACATTGCCAATGGAAACATCTATATAGATTGTCATAACCAGACTAAGATGTTAAAAAGAACAATAACAGCACAAACCATGCTTGGTAAAATTTAAAATAGTATAATTCAGTAGTTCTTTTTAATAGCAACAAGACTTTTGCACTGAGTTAAAGTGATTTACCTGAAAATATCTAGCTGGAGGTCAAGAGGTGGGCAGGACTCTCTTTCCACTATACTGGTGGTTCTCAAATTTTAATCAGTGTAAGAATCACCTGGGATTAGTAAAATGTATATTCTAGAGACCTAATTCCAGAAATTCTTATTCAGTAGTCTCAGCAGGATCCAAAAGCCTGTAGTTTTAATAAGCATTTCAGGCAAACCTGATTTAGGAGGGGTAAGGACCAGAACTGTAAATAACACTTGGGTCCACCAATGCTTCTTCCTGTACTCTCTGTGATAGTGACTTGTCATATTGCTGCTCAAGCCCTTCTGTCTCCTCATCTTTCTGGAGTTAGTGATCTTGAAGTGATATTGTCCTTATCATTGCAGCACCGACAATAATAGTCCGCTGTGTTGTTAATAGGTCCTCTCAGTGCTCTGCTTTTTTTAAAAAAATATATTTCTTTATTGATTTCAGAGAGGAAGGGAGAAGGAGAGAAACATCAATGATGAGAATCATTGATCGGCTGCCTCCTGCACGCCCCCTACTGGGGATCAAGCCTGCAACCCAGGCATGTGCCCTAGGCTGGAATCGAACCTGGGACCCTTCAGTCTGCAGGCTGATACTCTATCCACTGAGCCTAGCAGGCCAGGGCTCAGTGCTCTGCTTTTAAGTATTGCTTATATATAGCTGAATCTATAATAATAAAAGCATAATATGCTAATTAGACTGGACGTTCTTCCGGACGAAGCCAAGGCTGCGAGGGAAGCCTGGGTCCCACGTGATTGCCAGGTGCCTGCTGGCGGCTGTAAGGAAGCCTGGGTCCCGGGAGCCAGAGAGAAGCCGGTGCCAGCAGCCAGGGGAAGGAAGGCCTACTCTTGCACGAATTTCATGCTTTGGGCCTCTAGTTTTCTCATAATGTTGAGATATTTTATCTATCACTCTTTTCCTTCATTTTTTCCAAAAACTCATAATTTAAAATTTTTCTGTGACATAAATTTATGCTTTAGTAAAAGTGAATTAATTTTAGTTTCCTAACATGAATGCTCTTTCCCTATCTTGTCTCCTCTTTCCACTTGCATCTTAGTCTCCACCTCTTCCTTCCTTCTATCACTCCTATGTGCTTCTTAAGTCTGGAATAGAATAGGTACTTAATGAATAAGTTAATAAGTCTAGGTATTCTAAATGTTAGTCAAATATAGGTTTCATGACTGTTTTACCCATTCACGGGAAGAAAATAAGGAAGACAAAATTTAGGGTAATAGTTAACTTAATGGAGAAAGGAAGGTAATTAGAAAGTAGCTCTCAGAAGGCTTCAGAGATACTGATAATGATGTCATTTTTTAGTTGGGTGGTGAGTATATTAGTATCAGCAGGTATTTGGAAATTGGCTGTTCATCTTTGCTCAAAATAGGGAGAAGTGACATATGAAACAACTGTTACTAGGACCATTTGTAATACAAATGGGAAGATCCTCAGTACTTGGGATGTACAAAATGAAATCTACTAGGAGATATTTGGAAACTTGGCTTTGGTGAGCTTGGTAGGAAATTCACAGCACAACTAAGTGTTACTAAGGACTTACATTAATTAAACAGGATTTTTTGGTAGTAAAATTATATACTAGTACATAACATAAAATCTATCGTTTTAATACCGTTCTCTGGCATTGTTATTCACACTGCTGTGTAACTTACCACCATCCATTTCCAAAACAGAAACTCTACCCTTCCCCCTAGCCCTTGGAAACAACCATTCTACTCTTTGTCTCTATGAATTTGAATACTCTAAGTACCTCATATAAGTGGAATCATACAATTTTTGTCCTTTTGTGTCTGCCTTTTTAAAAAACTTAATATCTTCAGAGTTCATCCATATTGTGGCATGTGTTAGAATTTCCTTTTTAAGGCTAACATTTCATTGCATGGATATACCCCATTTTGTTTATCCATTCATCTGTTAATGGACACTTAGGTTGCTCATGTTTTGGCTAGTTAGTGAATTTTATTTAGTTTTAATTTTTTTATTGCTATCAGAGAGGAAGGAAGAGGGAGAGAGAGAAACATCAATGATGAGAGATGATCAGCGATGAGAGATGATCATTGATTGGCTGCCTCCTGCACGCCCCCTACTGGGGATTGAACCCGCAATCTGGGCATATGCCTTGACGGGGAATTGAACCAGACCTCCTGGTTGATGGGTCCATGCTCAACCACCGAGTCACACCGACCAGGCATGTTTTAGTTATTTTGAATAATGCTGGTATGGACATTAGTGTACAAAGATCTGTTCAAGTCCCTGCTTTCAATTCTTTGGGTATATACCCAGAATTAAAGTTGCTGGATCATATGTTAATTCTATTTAATCTATTGGTTGCCTCCTGCACCTGTGGATGTGTCTTGACCGGGAATTGAAGTCGCCACTTTTTGGTGTATGGGACAATGCTCCAACCAACTGTGCCACACTGCCCAGGGCCCTGTGTTTAATTTTTTTGAGGACTTCCATACTTCAACAGAGTTTTTATACAGTATTCATTTCATTTTGAGGTTCCAGAGGAGGAACTTGTTGGAAGTAACTTTTACGTACAATCTTTTGAGAGAGCAAGCTGGAAACCACGCCAAGTAAGAGCTTATAAAGAATGAAGTGGAGACTATCCCTTAGTCCCTAGTTCTAGGAAGCAAGGGAAAATTAAACTTTGTGGTAGTTAGTATTTGTTGGTGCTATTGGATCTGTCACCAGAGTTATATTGACACTTAACTAATATGGTTGGTTAGCAAATGGAGCCCCCTCCTCCCTTTAAATCACCCGTCACACCTATTGTTCTCTGTTCATTGCAATTCCTATTAGATGTCCTAATGTTCCAATATGTTTTTTGTTATGAAACTAGATTTTTTGCTAGTGCTGCACCATGATTTAATTTATACATCTTTAGTATTAAATAGAATTATTTAATTCCTCTGAAAAGCATTTATTACCACCAGTTATACTAGACATAGTTACAGGTGATGAGCTTCAAAAATAAGCAAGACACCATTCATATCTTTGAAGAGACAACATTAAGCAGATGATTAGGATATAGTATACTAATTATTATATTACATATGTGTTTATGTTTATCTCAGGAACTTTGAGATATACACACACACACACACAATGTCCTAAGAAAACAGAGGTAAGTAATTTTTTTCAGGGCTTAGAGTCTAGTGATGGCTGTAGAAGGAGATATCTTGAGTAGTAGAAATGTTATTAAAGGCACTTTAAATACAGCAAATAATTTGAGCAAAGGTGAGGGTAGTTTGAAAATATATAGATACTAGTGGCCCGGTGCATGAAATTTGTGCACGGGGTGTGGGGAGGTGTTCCTCAGCCTAGCCTGCACCCTCTCCAGTTTGGGACCCCATGGGGGATGTCCGACTGCTGGTTTAGGCCCTCTTGCAATCTGGGACCACTGGCTCCTAACCGCTCGCCTGCCTGCCTGATCGCCCCTAACCATTCTGCCTGCCAGCCTGATCGCCCCCAACTTTCCCCCACTGCCAGCCTGATCCTCTCGCCTGCCTGACTGCCTGATCATCCCTAACCACTCTGCCTGCCTGCCTAATCATCCCTAACCACTCTGCCTGCCTGATCACCTCTAACCACTCACCTGCCTGCCTGTTCGCCCCTAACCGCCTCTGCCTCAGACCCACCATCATGGCTTTGTCCGGAAGTTCTCCCGGAAGGTCTCCCAGTCTAATTAGCATATTACCCTTTTATTAGTATAGATTAGCAAACATTATTTAGTTGTGCAGTTGGGATAAAAGATGACTAACATGGTTCCTATATTTCAAGATATCAGAATTAAATAGGAGAGATAGAAGAGAGATTTGTAAACAAATAATTATAATAAGGTGTGATAAATGCTCAGGTTTCGTTGGAGAGTAGTAGGGAGAAGGACCTAGATTACCAGAAATTACTGCTAAGGTTTAATTTAGTTGGATAATTGGGAGTTGACTCTTTTGTCATATATTCTGATTTTTAAATTTATTTTAGATAGAAGAGTAAATCTGGTTATTGTTACTCTGCCTTTGAGAAGCTTAAAAAATTTGTTATTGTTGTTGAGTAATATGAAAATATTTACATGGTTATAAAGTAAAATCTATAAGTCAAAGTATATTCAAAGCAGTCTAGCTTTTCCCTTTGCCTATTCCTTTCTTTTTTTAATATTAAAAAATTATTTCTTTTCCCATTGTAAAAAAAGTAGAAGTGAATATTTTTATATTTTCATATTCTTTTTTTTTTTAATATATTTTATTGATTTTTTACAGAGAGGAAGAGAGAGATATAGAGAAAGTCAGAAACATAGATGAGAGAGAAACATCGATCAGCTGCCTCCTGCACATCTCCCACCGGGGATGTGCCCACAACCCAGGTACATGCCCTTGACCGGAATCGAACCCGGGACCTTTCAGTCCGCAGGCCAACACTCCATCCACTGAGCCAAACCGGTTTCGGCTTTTCATATTCTTTTAAAAAAATCTTTACTGTTAAAAGTATTACATATATACCCTTTCCCCCCCATTGATCCTTTCTAGCCCACCCCTGCCCTGCCCCTTCCCATTCCCCAGGCCTTCAGCACATTATTGTCTGTACCCATAGATTATGCAAATCCATACAAGTTCCTTGGTTGATCTCTTCCCACGCACCCAACCCCAGCTTCCTCTGAGATTCAACAGTCTCTTCCATGCTTCTATGTCATTTTCATATTCTTATCAGTCTTAAATAAATGATAGCACCCTGCACAAACTTTTCTACAACTTTTATTATTCGCTCGAAGATATATCCTAGAGATTTCTTTATTGTAATACTAGAGGCCCAGCGCACTGAATCATGTGCGGGTAGGGTCCCTAGACCTAGCCTGCAATCAGGCCCATCTTCTGCCCACTCGCCAGTTCCCGGTCCGGCCCTGCTGCCCCTGCCAGCCACCCAGTTTCCCTTGCCTGCCACAGGTCCCGCCCCGCTGCCAGCCACCCAGTACCCTTCACCGTCCTAACCCTGCTGCTGCCACCAGCCAGCCGGTTCCCCTCGCCAGCCCTGGGTCCCACCCTGCTGCTACCGCCAGCCACCTGGTTCCCCTTGCCGGCCCCAGGTCCCACCCCACCACCAGCCACCCGGTTCCCCTCGCTGGCCCTCGTCCTGTCCCGCTGCTGCCACCAGCCACCCGGTTCCCATTGCCGGCCCCCTACCTCATAGCAACTGATAGAGTGGTTGTTCTGGTCATTCTGCTTATGGTCGCTGGCCTTTTATTATATAGGATATAGACACTTGGTCATTCCTTTTTATAATTGCATAGTACTGCTAAGAATACTTTTAAAAAATGTATATACCAAACATAGTATTTAACTCCAAGCTAATGCTATTACTGAGCGGCAAACCACCCTGTAACTCAGTGTCTTAAAACAATAATTTCCTCTCATTCAGCCGTTTGCTGTGAGTTGATTGATCCAGGCTATTTGTTTAGGTGGCTGTGCTTCAAGTTACAGGTCTTGTTGTACTTGGCTCCAGAGCAGGTTGAGCTCAGCTATGTTCCATGCATTTTCATTCTAAGATCCTTTTAAGGGATTGCAGGTAACTCAGTAATTACCTGGTTTCACATGTGTAATGATAACATAGAAATATAAGAGGGCAAGCAGAAACTCATAATACTTCTAAAGGCCTAGGTTCAGAATTGTCATAATAACATATCCAATCATATTCCATAGATATAGTCAAGTCATAGATGCTACAAAGTTATCTTAGTGGTCTTCCCTGGCCTACCTATCAAAAAATTTAATCTCTTCTTAATGTTTCATATCTCCCTTCCCTGCTTTAAATCTCTATTACCCTCTTAAGTCCATATGTATATTTAAACCATTTATCTTGTTTATTGCCTGTGTATTCCCTTTCCAGTGCATGTATAACTAGAGCAGGGTTTTCTATATTTTTATGTATTGTATCCCCAGCACCTAGAACATAGTTGATACTCAGTTAATATTTGTTGAATGAATAAATGAGGGCATGGAGTGAAATGGGGTTAGGGAGACCTATCACTCATAAGTCTTTTCCCCTCAGTACCCTTTTTTGTTATTGTCAAGGTTTACTTTTATAAAATGCACAGATCTTAAGAGTACAGTTAGATAAATTTCAACAAAACTATACTCATAAACCACAACTCCATTTAAGGTATAGATCTTCCTACGAAGTTTCCTCATGTCTGTTTCACATCAGTTCTCTTTTTTGTCACCATAGATTAGTTTTTCCCAGATTTGAATATCATTTATATAGAATCATATAGCATATACTTTTTTTGTATTTCCTACTTGCACTCAACATAATGTTTTTGAGATTTATCCGACTGATTGCATGTATTAGAAATTAATTCCTTAAGAAAACATAATAAAGGATGTGAAGGACCTATACACTAAAAACTAAGACATTATTAAAATAAATTGAAAAAGACACAAAGAAATGGAAAGATATTTTTTGTTCATGAATTGGAAGAATCAACATTGTTAAAATGGCCACTTTACCCAAAGCAATATACAGACTTAATGCAATCCCCATCAACATTTCAATGACATTTAAAAAAGAAATAGAACAAGAAATCATCAGATTTATATGGAATGAAAAAAAGACCCCAAATAGCCAAAGAAATCCTGAGAAAAAAGAACAAAGCCAGAGGTATCACACTACCTGACTTCAAATTATACTACAAAGTGACAATTATCAAAACAGCAAGCTGTTGGCAGAAAAACAGACAGACCAATGAGACCGAATTGAGAGCTCAGAAGTAAACCCACATGTATGTGGGCAAATAATTTTCCACAAAGGCTCTAAAAACCTACATACAATGGAGGAAAGAAAGCCTCGTTAATAAATGGTGCTGGGAAAATTGGAAAGCCATGTGCAAAAGAATGAAATCAGACTATTTGTCAGTAAACATAAAAATTAACTCAGAATGGATCAAAGACCTAAATACAAGATCTAAAACAATCCTCCTATATAATAAAAGCCTAATATGCTAAGTGTCTGGTAGTCTGTTCAACCAATTAAAGCGTAATATCTATTGATATGCTAAGGCCGCTCAACTGCTTGTTATGATGTGCACTGACCACGAGGGGGCAGATAGTCGACTGGTCGACCAGTTGCTATGATATGAGCTGACCACCAAGGGGCAGATGTTCTGACCGGTAGGTTAGCTTGCTGCTGGGGTCCTGCTGATTGGGACTGAGCGAGATGGGCCGGACACACCCTGGAGTCCTCCTGTGGTCCCTCTCCGGCTGGCCAACCTCCTGCATCCCCCTCCTTCGGCCCTGATCGTGCACTGGTGGGGTCCCTTGGCCTGGTCTATGCCCTCTCACAATCTGGGACCCCTTGGGGGATGTCCGAGAGCCAGTTTTGGCCCCATTCCGCAGGCCAGGCCAAGAGACCCTACTGGTGCACAAATTTGTGCACTGAGCCTCTAATAAATCACATAAAAGAAAACATAAGGCCCTAGCCAGTTTGGCTCAGTGATGGGAGCATTGCCCATGGACTGAAGGATCTCCGAGTTTGATTCCAGTCAAGGGCACGTACCTTGGTTGCAGGCTTCATCCTGGCTCCCCCTCCCCCCTTTGGGGCATGTGCAGAGGCAACCAATCATGGATTTAAAAGAACCTAAATTAGCTCTACATATAAACAGAAGAATTTTCTCGTACATTCATAACGAACCAACAGCAACTGTTCTTAGAGCTCAAAATTAATTACAGCTTCCCACAGCCATTTTCGTAGAAATGAAAAAGCTGATCCTCAAATTCAAATTCATTCAGAATTATAAGGGACCCAGAATAGTGAAAACAAGTCTTTCATTCCTTGGTTAAATTTATTCCTAGATATTTTATTCTTCTATTCCAATTTCAATGTGTTTTATTTATTTATTTTTTGCCTAATTGATCTGGCTAGAATTTCTAATATGATGCTTTAGACGTGGCAAAAAAAAAGTGGGCATTCTTGTTCCTGCTCTTAGAGCAAGCATGTCAAACTTGCGGTCCATGAGCTGCATGTGGCCCACAACGAATATCTTTGCGGTCAGCCAGTATAAGGGTATGGAAGAAATGTTTTAATAAAAATTTTGAAACTTAATTTTTACTATATCCTGTTATTCATAATTATTAATAACGAACTACAACCTTTGCTAATGACTCATTACTATAATCATGTTGCATTCATTTCCCTTAGTGCAGGCGCACCATTTCTCTCTACTAATACTAGTAATGAATATTTTAGCCGATTGCCATGCCATTAGTCTTGCACTGACTTGTTTGGTGTGCGCACCAGGAAATATTTCGCTTTCGGAGAACATGAAAAATAGGTTTATTTGCATTATGCTTCTTAATTTGTGCAGTTATTCAGTGTCTGGTAAGTTAATGTTCAAGAAAAACTATTAATTTTTATTAAAATATTCTATTATTTTATATTAATGATTACTCATTTACTTCAGCCCTTTGTATTCAGCATGTCTCTATCTAAATAAACCTACGTTTCTATGAAAATTAAAGTTTTTGTTTTTTTGCGGCCCACATAAACTTAAACTGCTTATTTGGCCGTGTTAGCCTTTGAGTTTGACATGCTTTTCTTAGAGCAAAGGCTTTTAGCCTTTCTTCATTGAATATAATTTTAGTTTTAGGATTTTCATAAATGTTTTTTTTATCATGTTAAAGAAGTTTCCTTTTATTGATAGGGTAAGCATTTTTATCATGAAAAGCTGTTGGGTTTTTCAAATACTTTTTTTGGTGTCATTTGAACTGATCATGGTTTTTTTTTCTTTCCTTCAGTCTGTAAATGTGGTGTAATGACTTCTCTGTACTGAATCACCTTTGCAATCCTGGAATAAATCCTACTTGATCATGGGGTATATACCCTTTTTATTTGTAGCTGGTTCTAGTTAGTCTTTTGAGGATGTTTGCATCTATATCCATATTGGATATAGATCTCTAGTTTTCTTGAGATTTCTTTATCTGACTTTGTTTGTAGGGTGATGCTGGCCTCACAATGACTTCGGAAATGTTTCCTCTGAAGTATTTTGGAAGAGTTATAAAGGATTGGTATTCTTCTTTAAATGATTGATAGAATTCAACAGTGAAGCCCTCTTGTCCTAGACTTTTCTTTTTGGGAGGCTTTTGAATTCTGATGTAATATCTTGTTACAAGTCAGTTTGTTCTTGAGTCTTTCTAAGGTGGTTTGTGTATTTCTAGGAATTTTTCCATTAATCTAGGTTATCTAAGTGGTTTTCACATAATTGTTCATGGTATTATTATTATATTTTTAATATTTAAGGTCAGCAGTAACATCCCCACTTTCACTTCTGATTTTAGTAATTTCAGTTTTATTTTTTTAAGTCAATCTAACTAAAGATTTGTCAATATAGTTAATGTTTTTGAAGAACCAACCTTTCATTTCACTGTAATGTAAATTTACTGTGTAATTAGCAATTTTCTAACCTTATGTGTAAAATGCTCAGAAATGCTAGGTATTTGGCTTTATTAATATACCTATTCAGACTTAAATTATTCATTATGCTATTTACTTTTTAAGATTAATTAACCTCCCCCGTCCCAAAATTATATATAAACTTCTTATTTGCTTTATTTCCAGGCATGTACTGGCATTGAAAACATTGATGAAGCTATTACGTTGCTTGAACAAAATAATTGGGACTTAGTGGTAAGTACCTTAATTTTTCCAGCTTTATTGAGCTATAATTGACATGTAATATATAAGTTTAAGGTGTACAATGTGATGATTTGCTATATGGATATGCTGTGAAATGATTATGTTAGTTAACACATCCATTACCTCACATAATTACTTTTTTGTGTTGTGAGAACTTTTAAGATTTACTCTCTTAACAACTTTCACTATAGTTACCATACTGTACATTATATCCCCAGAACTTATAACTGGAAGTTTGTGCCCTTTGACTACCTCACTCATTCCCCCTACTCTGGCAACCACCAATCTACTATTATGTTTCTATGAGTTTGGTTTTCTTTTTAGATTCAACATATAAGCGAGATCATATATGTCTTTCTCTGACTTATTTCAAGTACTTTTTTTTTAAATCTGACAACTATTCAAATTTTATGCAATTTGAATGTCTTAATATTCTTTTTTAAGAAAATATATTTTTATTGATTTCAGGGAGGAAGGAGAGGGAAAGAGAGAGATAGAAATATCAATGATGAGAGAGAATCATTGGTCTCCTGCACGCCCCCTACTGGGGATTGGGCCCACAACCCTGGCATGTGCCCTTGACTGGAATTGAACCTGGGACCCTTTAGTCCGCAGGCCGACACCCTATCCACTGAGCCAAACCAGCTAGGGCATGTCTTAATATTCTTATAATTGGTTTGGCATACCGTAGCCATCTGTAACTCTAATCTGAATGGATAAAACCGAAATATTATAACTTCAATATGAAGTTCAGTATTAAATTACTGAATTATGAATCCTTATGTAATTTAAATAATTTTAAAACTTCTCTTATCTTACTGTGTATTCAGGTTCATCTTCCCTGTAATATTGTGGTGGAGATACTTGAAAGAAGAGATAGCCAAACTTGTCTGAATAACTCTATGTGATGTTTCCCCCTCACTTCCTGGGGCCTTCACTGATAATTATTCCTTTCTGCAGATATTAAAGAAGTGTCATTCTGCTGTGGTTTTCCTTATGAACTTCAGTCAGTTTATTATAAAAGTAGTTCAGTATTTTTGGGGGTGGGGAAGGTGGCAGGAACTCAAAAGGCAAGGCCCATTACAGCACTACACATTCACAAAATTGTAATTAAGTTACAATTGCAAAACAAAGTAAAAAATGTACAATCTTGGAGCAATATTGGTTGTATTGGGATGGCACAGATACCCTCATTGCTTTTGAAATCCCAAAAAAGTCCAAATTGCATAGAAGAAGTGCTAATTTTTCCAAGTCAAAACTTAAGGTGTGTACTTATAGAGCTGAGATTAGATATGTAGGTATATTCAAATCCGTACATGGACTTACATAATCAACTATCAGTTATCTGTGTGCTTTGTGTAGATTTACTACTATTAATTTTTTTTACTCAAAATATAAAAAACATTTATTTTCAGCTTGTAAAAGTAATAATGCTCATTGTAATGAACTGAGAAGATAAATTTACAAAGAAGAAATGAATAATCACCTTTAATCCCATCACTTAGAGGTAGTAATTGTTTAACATTTTTGGGTATATTATTTCAGGGTGTTTTCTCTTAATTATGTGATTAAAATTTTTAAAAATGCAAATGTGATTGTTCTCTTTCTACTGTTTTGGTGATCTGCATTTTTACATAATAACCTGTCATGAATGTTTTTCTACCCAAGTAAATGTGACTGTTTATCATTTTAAAAAATGTTTGTTTAATGTTTACATGTTATTTTATGGTATGATTGTAGCATACTAGTTTTACTAATCAGTAAACATTTAGGAATTTTGCAGTATTTTGCCATTATATATGTTGCTGTAGAAAACGTTCATGTACATACATCTTTCCATACTGAAGCTGTTATTTTCCTAGAATATATTAAGTAAATTCAATTCATAATTAAATTTCTTGGTCAAATTGTATACATACTTTTAAGTTTTTAGATCTTCTAGTTAAATTGCCTTCCAGGATGGTTTAACTAATTTAAATTTCTATCAACAATATACATTTTGAGATTGCCTACTTCATTAAACCACTGTTTCCTTATTATTATTTTTTTAATATTTTGTCACTTGTCAAAATTTACAAATATGTGTATAGGCTGCCTCCACATCCATACCTCTACCACTGTACTGTACTCTTAACAAAGCACTGAGTAGGGGGAAGGGGCAGCAACTTATTTGGAATGATGTCCTCAGGCTTCTTGACTTGAAGCTTCTTTTGCAATAAAGGGCTTTGCTTTGTTTAGTTTGTTCATTTTTAGGGGCTGATGTAAATTATTAGTTGAGGTTAAAAATGCCACCGAGCCACTGTTGCTTGCATGATATGGTTCAGAGGGATATGGGATGGAGTTAAAGAGAGGCTGTGGACTGGAAGTAATGAAGTACAAATCTTTGATGTGTGAATTACCACTTAGGGGGATGGACGTAAGTTTTTTCCTTATGTGATTCTTGTTGGTTTATGTTGATTAGTTTTGAAGGTTAAAACATTTGTTGGTTCTGGATATTTTCTCAATCCAATCTGTCTAGATTATTGCAGAAGGAGAATGTCCTCAGATGGTGTTAAATATTTCAATGGTACAAGTGCTTTCCAACTATTTCTAAGTTAATTGATTTTGGAAAATGTTGTAATAGCACTTGGTTGAAAAACACTGGTACTATATTTGTGCAGAAATGCGATCTCTTACACAGTATTGGGCCCAAGCAAAAGCATCAGGCTATCTTTCACAACCTTAAAACTTTGGCTTTCTTTTGAAATATATGTCCTAGCTGGCTTTTCTCTACAAATAATCAACTTTTATCCATAGTAAAGATTTGTTGTGTTGTGTAATTATCTTGCTCTATAAATGTTCTCATTTCTCCTGTTTTTATATCATATTTACATTGTCATTTAAAGAAAATGAAATTTAAATATTTTAAATAACCCATTATTCAAATTTCATTAGGATCATGGAACTTTTTCTAAGGTGTTTCCTGTATTTTTCCCTTGCATTATATTTTGTGTTTCTGTATTGTGATGACCACTGCTCTGTGTTTTATGAACCTTATGGAACAGTTCATGTAATTATAGAGTTTTTAACCTAAGATATATCTGTATTTTAAATTTCCTGTACATATTAGGTAGATCTCTCCTCCAGTGTTTTTGTGCACATTTTACTACAGAAGTGTAGAGGAATGTGAGTTAGGTACCACAATCTAGAATTGTAATGAATCTAAGAAAATCTAATAATAGAAAACTCATTCTGTCACTTCTGAGGGCTTATAGTGTAATTTGTTCTAGATACAATGGGTACATAAACAAATGTAACAATATATGGTGTCTGACTTTGAGAACTATACTGAAAAATTGATGAAACATATGATCTCTCATACATGTATATTATAATCATAAATGGGAATAACATCCTGAAAAAATTATTACAAATATTTTAGTACAGATATAGATACACAAATAAAAAGTATTCTATATGAAAATATAGCCCACTTTCAGGAATTTTAGTCATTAGTCACTTTGCATGATTATGCACCATATTTTCTTTATATAGCTATCCACAAAGCAGTGCTTCCAAGCCCTATGTTTTATTACCCCACAATTAGACTCTACTTATTTTGAGGCACTTACAGGTTGGGTTTTGTATGTTAAAATTTTGAAGACAAAATAACAAACTTTAATACTATTGGAAAGCATCTCTCAGTATGGTTTTATTTGACATAAAGCCCCACTGCCTCCATCTACCACAGATGTTCATTTTTCACATTTTCCTGCACTTCTAGTTAATTCCTTCCTTGCAGATGAGTATTTTCAGTTTATATCCTAAAAGGTAAACATGTAAGAAAGAATTATTAGTAATGAATTAGAATTTTTACCAAAGGACTGCTTTCTTACATGGAACATACTACATAATCACTATAAATTATAATCTGGGCTCCAGAATTGACCCACTGCTCATTTTCTGTTTTTAGAAGAATTTTGGTCAGTGCAATATAAAAGTCTATACTGTTTGTGTTAATTTTGAGTAATTAAAATGTGAGACAGCTAGCTATAGTCGTAAACCCACTGCATTAATCTTGAATCAGGAGCCTTTGCTTTTCAAAGCTCTTGTTATTATTTTATTGAGTATGCCCTAGACCAGTGATGGTGAACCTATGACACGCGTGTCAGAGGTGACATGCGAACTCATTTTTTTGGTTGATTTTTCTTTGTTAAATGGCATTTAAATATATAAAATAAATATCAAAAATATAAGTCTTTGTTTTACTATGGTTGCAAATATCAAAAAATTTCTATATGTGACACGGCACGAGAGTTAAGTTAGGGTTTTTCAAAATGCTGACACGCCGAGCTCAAAAGGTTCGCCATCACTGCCCTAGACCCAGTTACTTTTCCCTGAACTTCTGAACTATGTCTTCTATATATATAAAAGCCTAAGCAATCAGCCAACCAGCCAACCGGCCAGTAGCTGTGATGCGCACTGACCACCAGGGGGCAGACGCTCAACACAGGAGCAGAAACCACAGGCATGGAAACATGGAACAGACTGATGAATCTCAGAGGGAAGGACAACAGGGGAAGGGCAGGAAGAGATTAACCAAAGATCTTATATGCATACTAGAGGCCCAGTGCACAGATTTGTGTACCAATGGGGTCCCTCGGCCTGGCCTGCAGGGATCAGGCCGAAACCGGCTCTCGGACATCCCCTGAGGGGTCCCGAATTGCGAGAGGGTGCAGGCCAGACCGAGGAACTCCACCAGTGCAGGAATCCGTGCACCAGGCCTCTAGGATAAAATAAAGGGTTTGGACTGGATTATACTCAAGATTCCTTGATACATGAAATGTTTATGAAGAAGCTGTTTATGTCCTAATTTCTGTTAAGATTCTACAAAGAGCAGTAAATTATGAATACTAGTAGTAATATAAGCAAACATTTTAATAGAATGTCATGAGTTTGAAACACTTGTACATGTACCATTTTGTTTAACCCTTTTTAAAAAACAACAACTTTATGATGTTGGTAATCACAGGACAAGATGCTATGCCAGTTGTTTTACAGAGGTCTATACATATGAGATTCCTTCAATTAATTCAAATTTCTAATAAATTATAGGAGGTCCAGGTAAAGGCATCTGACATATACTTGGTAACCCAATGCTAAGAGAAAGTAAAAGTAAACATTAACCTAGCCATACTACATTTTAAGTACTCTATGTTCTTAGGAAATGATTTTTGAACTTTGTACTCAATTTCTGCTGTAGTTTGCTGCCTCTGCTGACATAGCTGTTTTTTTGAAGAAAGACTCTTTTCAGAGGACTTGTATTTATCTTTGACTACATGTTCCAACTTAAGTCAAACATAAAACAAATCAGCTTATTTTTGGATCATTACTGAATTTCTAGTCTTCAAAGATAATATTGTATTAATAGAAGCTTATAATGAAGTCATAAAGAAGGAAGAGTCAAACCCAAGGAAAATTATCATGCACATAATCTGTCTCAGTTTAAGATTTATTTAGGTTCTATAAGACATTTCCATTTCACTAATTTTCACTTTTGAAGAAATGTATCTTAATGATTATCCTAAAATTCCTTAGAACAGTTTCTTCTACTCTACTCAGGATGTGGTTATAGAGTTCCTTGAATGTGCACTGCTTTTCTACTTTATACAGTGTTATGAACACCTGCAGTTTTGTGAATGAACTAGTTTCACCAGTGACATAATGAGTCTCTGTCATCCTCAGAAAGCAGCCAAGCATTGAGCACTGCCCTTCATAAATGGCCATCAGATACTGGCTTATGTTTGCACAGATCCTTGCTATGACAAAAGAGAAGTTATTGTGAAGGGATATCTCATATCCATTTCTCTTCCTTTGATATAGCCTTCTTTGTATTCCTTGTTTTTAAGGGACCATAAGCACATTATTTTACAGAATTTTTCAATTTCTCAATTTGTAATTTGACCACCATCACACCTCTACTGTCTTTCCTTTTATTGAGGGTCTACCTTGTGCTAGGTATCATGTCAAGTGATTTACCTACATTATTTCATTTAATCTTTACATCAGCCCCAAAAAGTGGATAGGTAGGCATTATCTTTATTTTATAGATGACAAACTGAGTTTCAATGATGTTAAGCAAACTATCTGTGCTCATACCACTGATAAGGAGTACAACTGATTTTTTAAAAAAATATATTTTTATTGATTTCAAAGAGGAAGGGAGAGGGAGAGAGAGATAAAAACATCAATGATGAGAGAGAGAATCATTGATTGGCTGCCTCCTGCATGCCCCCTACTGGGGATCGAGCCTGCAACCCGGGCATATGCCCTTGTGACAGGAATCAAACCCGCGACCTTTCAGTCCGCAGGTGGACGCTCTATCCACTGAGCCAAGCCGGCTAGGGCGGGTATAACTGATTTTGAACCCAAACCTCAGTCCATAAAATTTTTCATAGCTTTAAAATAATAGTTTAGGTTATTAGATTTTCTGTATTCAGTGTGTTATTCTCTGAACTTCTCTATTTTTCTTTAAAATTTATTTTCGGGTTACAGTTTACACTTAATATTATTATTAGTTTTAGATGCATAGCATAGTGGTTAAACAATCATATACTTTACAAAGTTATGCCCCCAATATTTCAGTTATTCACCTGACACCATACATAGCTATTACAATGTTATTGACTATATTCCTTATGTTGCACTTTACATCCCCTTTTGTAACTTAATTCCTTCGCCTTTTGCATCCAGCCCCCCAAACCCCCTCTGCTCTCACAGCCATCAGTCTGTTCTCAACTTCTATGTTTTTCTTTCTACCATTCACAACTAATTTCACATTAAGTGAAAGGGCCTTTGATAGTTAAGTATGTTTATGCTTTGTTGTTAAATATACTGTAAGATTCTAGAATGAGGGAGTTGTGTTTCTTACTAATTTTGTCTTGGCACATGGTAGTTGCTTAATAAATGCTTATTTGATGAATTGATTTTATTCGTACACTTGTTTCATCTCTATCATTTGGATATTTGAAAAGTCTTTGCTGTTAAGACTTCGGACCCTTACCACCATTACTGTTCCTTATCTGACAAACATAAGGTTTGAGGAAGGAGGGAAGATAACCCAGATAACTAAGGAATAGGATTGGGCTGATTTCTTTATCTCACTAATAAAATTTAGATGTCTCTACCTATTGTAGCTTTTGGAGAAATACTTTTCTGCCCTAGTCAGTTTGGCTCATTGGTTATTGTATCACCCTGGGGACTAAAGGGTCACGGGTTCAGTTCCAGTCAAGGGCACATACCTTGGTTGCAGGCTTCATTCCCGGCCCTAATTGGGGTAGTGACTGAGGCAACCAATTGATATGTCTCTCTCACATTGATGTTTCTCTCTCCCCCTCCCTTCCACACTCTTTAAAAATCAATGGGAAAAAAAATCCTCAGATGAGGATTAATAAAAAAAGAGAAATATTTTTCACAAATTCTTTCCTTTGCAATTTTTTATAAACATCTCATAAAAATTTCCCCCTCTTGTGTTTATTTCTGGTTGTGCCATTTTACTAAAAAGAAAGTGCATCATATAACTTAATCTCTAAATTTTTCATCAGTTCTACCTCTCAGGAGAAAATTTAGTGTGATAAAAGACTCCTGCTATTTAAAATATAATTAAGTGGGTATAAAAGAATTATTTTCTATATTTCAGAGGAAAACTTAAGGTTTTACAAACATGAAATTCTCAGTTTACTAAACTCACAGTTGTTTACATTATCTAATCAGAACTCAAGTTCCCCCCTGACTATAACTTGAGTTTCTGCTTAGTTTTTTATTGGATTTTGCTTCATATGCTGTTATTTTTCCTTGAAATATAATATAATTCTAGAATTATAATTTTTATGAACTAAAAATCTCTTTTATGAAAGTTCAGAAGCTTTAAGATTTGATGAAAATGTGGGTGTTAATCACCTAGCAGAAAATGATGTGCCCATTAGTAAATGAAATTTGGAAATGTGGCTAATATTTATTGTTTTTGATTTCTAGTACTAACCAGCCTGTTTCATAGCACATTAAACTATTTAGATTAAATTGTAAGGAGTCAGCTCACTGTTAATTCTGAAAGTAGTAGTAATATATGCTACTCATGACTTGAACACTTAAAAGAAAATAAAAATTTAAATGGTTTTGTTTTTAAAATTGTTCAGTTCAATCCAGTGCAGTTTGATCTAAAAGCATGATAACCTACAGTTGGCTTAATTTAAAAAATGGAATTATTTTCAACAAGTTGCCTTGCTATACTATTTAATTTATTTCTATTGCAGGAAGCGGTTTAAACAAAATATTGTAGCAAAGTTAGTGGTTTTAGCACACCTGTAAATGTGATGGCTTGCAGTTCCTCATGCTGGTTTCAAGGACCAGCTGACATAAATCAGTGTGCGCTTGGAAAATAAAAAAATAATATGGCAGTTTAAATTCCTGTTTTTATAATTCTTTATACATTTGTACTGACAGTTAAAAATTTAGCTACTTAATAGATTTATTAAAAATGTTAGGTATACTTCTATCTTTAAGTTAAATGGAAATTAAAATGTTCACATATAAAAGTTTATATTTCCTACTTATTTCATTTTCATTCTCTTTTATTACAAAAATTTATTTGTGAGGTGAGAATGCTTAAGATCTACTCTCAGCAATTGAATATTCTTTAAATCTATTTTTGGATTTTGTTATTTGGCTTATATTTTATTTAATTTGATGTTTTAGTAATGTTTTATTTTTTTTCTTGTACTCATCTAGTACTTCTTTCTCTCTTGAGCATGGGTTCTGAGTGGGGACACCTATCTCTGGAGCTTTGTATCCTTACTGTGGTACTATTCTTTTAATACTTTGCCTTTGCTATATTGATCCTCTTCCCTTCACTCCAACACATGGGCGCATGCGCGCAAACACACAGACACACACATTCTCTCTCTTTCTCTCAAAGAAAATGTGTAAAATTGTTGAAAGAATTAAAATGACTTCCAGCTAGAGTGTGTAAGGAAACGCTTTATGGATCTGCATATACTTTCATTCAACGATATAGCTAGGAAAATGCATTATATGATACCTTTAATAAATTCATTGCTAGCAGCTGTGTAGAAAATTTCTTTGAAGCTATTTGAGTAGTTCTAATGTATTGCTACATTATTACCAACATGTTGGCATTTTGATTTTTTTAAACTAAGAAATTTATTATCTTCTTAATTTTAAAATTGAGGTAAAGTTCTAGAGGTCGGTCAGTAAGGTACTAGTATTGTCAGAGGTCTGTATTGTAGTTGACATGGCAAGTCTAATAGCACCCTCACAAATTCTAGGCTTGAAATTTTGCAGTTTTAGTAGAATATGTCTCAGAGTTGAGCAGTCAGGATTAATTTTCCCTAGGCATCCAGTGAGCTATTCAATATATAGATTTATGTCTCTTTGTATTTCTGGAAAGCTTTCTTAGAATATAGTTTTAAATTTTATTTCTGTTCCATCGCTTTGTTTCTTGTTTTCAAGGACTCGATAGTATGAATATTATTTTGTCTCTCTTCCACTTCTACTACTACTTCTATGATACTTTTTACTTCTTTCAGTATGTTAGTTTCATTCTCTTGGTGTTTTCCTGCCTTTCGTCAATGCCCTTCAATTAAATTTTGTTAGGTACCATGTAGTTTATTTTTCATTTTAAAGAAAATTTTTTCTTTTTCTTTTTTTCCTTAGTATCAACTTCTTTCCGCCTTTTGTGTTATTGTTATTCATATTTTTTGAATTCTCTAATTTAAAGTGGGTTTTTAAAAAATAATCCTGAAATGTTTATTTAAATATATTTTAGTATACAGATTGTAGTATTTATTTACAGTATTTTTTTCTGCTTCATGGTTATTTTTGGGAGGGAATTTTCTTCTCTCGATATGTATGAAATTTCATTTCCTGATTTTTTTTTTAAAGCAATAGCTCTTATACATTTGTTGGTATTTTCATTTTTATCGTAATGCTGTGATTTACAGGATTTTTGTTTAATGGCATCCTCTTTCAGTTAGGCTAAGTTCAGATGCTTTAGGTAGTTTATTTTTAAACTAAGTGTGTGGGTTTGGAGGTGAAAGGATAGTGAGGAGTAATGAGTGCTTTAACTTTATGGTTCTTGTTTGTCTTTTATTTAAAAAAATATTTGTATTGATTTGAGGGAGGAAGGGAGACGAGGAGAGAGAGAGAGAGAGAGGAACATTAATGATGAGAGAGAATCATTTATCAACTGCCTCCTGCACATGCCCTACTGGGGATCAAGCCCTCAAACCAGGCATGTTCCCTGACCAGGAATTAAACCATGACCTTCTGATTCGTAGATCAATACTCAACCACTGAGCCACACTGGCAGTGCTTGTTTGTCTTATAAGACCCTAAAATTTCCTGGTTTGCTTCTTCTCCCCTTTACTGCTCCATTGCTAATAGGAGTTTTCCACTTTCTTTTCGCCCTATGTGTTTCTTATGTGAAGGCAGCCTGAGTGCCCCCAACCTGCATCCCGATCATATGCTTGCTAGCCCCAACCCCCTTTCTGCTTGTGTCTTACCTAGCCTTGCAGAACCTGTTTATCTGCAGGGGCCATAAAAAGCCCCCACAGAAGATTAACTGCTGGCGCCAGCTAGCCTGGGCGGTTGGTCATAATCTCACTTCCCCCCCTTCCAACCCATGGGGGCTGCAAAGCTTGTGAAAAGTCCAGAAGCCTGGTCCATATTTGGGAGACAAAGAAACTAAGGGGATAAAAGGGAAAGCCCCCTTTTCCCCCCTGCATTCGGTGCTCAGCCTTTGGATACGACTTCCCTTAGTTGCTGCACTAGTGCCTCTGCAAATAAAGAGTTTTTCCTGAATCTTCCGAGTGCCGTTGTGTTTTCCGGTCACCTGGTAATTTCTGCAACACTTAGACTGCCCCTTTAAATTCATGCCCATTCTGTTACATGGTGCTTTTTAAAGTTCTTTTCCTGTGATTTTTGCTCTGATCTGTTTATACACTTTTTAGTGTTTTCAGATAAATAGGACTTAGGCTCTCAGGCAATAGTTTTAGAGCAATTTAATTCTCTGGTTTTCCTCGTCTATCTTTTCAATATTTCTGGGTCTGCCTGTGTGGTATGGGGATGGTGCCAGGAGAGATCATGTGATGAGAGTTGGTAATTTCTTTTATTTCTAGTCAAAGACCTAGAATTCTTACCCTTATCTTCCTTTTTATTAAAGCCTTAAAGGCAAAGAAACAAATGTAAAATGTAGCTAGGTTTTGCCTGTTTCTTCTGAGTATACTACTATTAATTATATTTAAAAAATATGATTGTTTAATTTTGGTATATTTCCTTTAGTCTTTATTTTTCTACCATGCTTATGTGTTAACATGCTTACATATATATATCACTTTTTCTTACACTATTTTGGGTGACATGTATTTTAAAATTTTTGAAACCTGTGGATGAGAAAAAAATACATAAAAGTTAGACAATTTGTATGTATTTTCAGGGGGCGGGTGTCAGGATTTAGCCTATCAGCATGGATCTTTTTCATTTATTATCATGTGTTGTTGTTGAACCTTCTTATTTTAGATCTTGTTCTAGTCAGATTGCTTCTTTTCATTGATAGGATGAAAATAATAAAGTACCTCATATGATCTAGTTTCTGCCTACTTCTTGTCCCTCACTTTACATGCTTCCTCACATCTACCCTATTTTCCAGCCACACTGAAAAAGGGAATTGCAGCTACTATAGTTTGCCATGACTGCATGCCCTCATATTTGTTATTACCCTAGCTGTTTTACTCTTTGCCACATTGTCTGATATACTATTTATTAAACTTCTAAGGTATAAGTTCCTACTGGAAGTCTCTGCACAACATCTTCATTGGCTGAATTAGGTGCTTTTTCTTTGCTCTATACATATTGCTGTAACGTAACTATGTGTTTGGTATTTCTTTTTAACCCTCACCTGAGGATATGTCCATTGATTTCAGAGAAGGGGAGAGAGGGAAGGTGGGAGAGAGAAACATGGATTAGTTGCCTCCTGTATGCATCCTGATTGGGAATTGATTCTGTGACCTTTCAGTGTATGGGATGGTGCTCCTACCAACTGAGCTACCTGACCAGAGCTGGAACTATGTTTTTAAGTATTTGTTTTCATGCCTTTTTGCTATAAAACTATGAACTTCTTCAGAATCATAGCTCACATATATTAGGTGTTCAGTAAATGTTAATGGATCTCCATTTAATCCTAACACTATGAAAATAATTTTTCTTAAGGAAGCAGGCATATATTGGTTTTTCATAGAGTTATGACTTTTTTTTCAATTTTATCACTTTATTAAAATTTATTTAAAAAGCAAGGAATTATTAACACAAATTTCAAATTAGTAGTTACTGAAGATGAGAATTGATTGTACTTGAAAAGAAATACCTGAGAAACTTTAATGATAATATAATTCTTTTCCTTAAATTATACTCTATTATATATAGTGGGTTGTTATTTTTCTATCACATTATGTAATAGTATGTGTTTTTGTTATTTGTTCTATTATATCATGTAGTAATATAATAGGGATTAATGTATATAAAATATTACTTAATTTTTTTATTGTTTAAAGTATTACATATGTCTCTGATCTCTTACTCCCCTCCCTTCTGCCCCCCAACCCTCTCTGGCCTTCCCGCTGCAGTTTGACAATCAGTTTGAGGCAGCTCTGCCTCTGTATCTATTATTGTTCAAAAGTTTGTAATGGTCTTTATTATCCATGAATGAGTGAGATCATGTGGTATTTTTCCTTCATTGACTGGCTTATTTCACTTAGCATAATGCTCTCCAGCTCCATCCATGCCGTTGCAAATTGTAAGAGTTCCTTCTTTTTTACAGCAGCATAGTATTCCATCGTGTAGATGTACCACAGTTTTCTAATCCATTCATCTACTGATGGGCACTTAGGCTGTTTCCAGATCTTAGCTATGGTGAATTGTGCTGCTATGAACATAGGGGTGCATATATCCTTTTTATTGGTGCTTCAGGATTCTTAGGATATATTCACAAGAGTTGGAACACTGGGTCAAAAGGCAGTTCCATTTTTAACTTTTTGAGGAAATTCCATACTGTTCTCCACAGTGGCTGCCCCAGTCTGCATTCCCACCAACAGTGCACTAGGGCTCCTCTTTCTCCACATCCTCGCCAGCACTTGTTGTTTGTTGATTTGTTGATGATAGCCACTCTGACAGATGTGAGATGGTACCTCATTGTTGTTTTGATTTGCATCTTTTGGATGATTAGTGACTTTGAGCATGTTTTCATATGTCTCTGGGCCTACTGTATGTCCACTTTCAAAAAGTGTCTATTTAGGTCCATTGCCCATTTTTTGATTGGATTGTTTATCTTCCTTTTGTTAAGTTGTATGAGTTCCCTGTAAATGTTGGAGATTAAACCCTTATCTAAAATAGCATTGGCAAATGTGTTCTCCCATGCTTTTTTGTATTGCTGATGGTTTCTTTTGTCATTATTTCTTCAAACAGGTTTCCTCTCCTTGCTCAGTTTCCTCTCCTTCTGGCACCCTTATTATGCAGATGTTGTTTTGTTTCATGTTGTCCGGAAGCTCCCTTAGGTTCTCCTCCTGTTTTGAAAGTTTTTTTTTCCAGTTGCTGCTCTGCTTGGGTGTTTTTTTCCCTACCTTGTCTTCTAGCTCACTGATGTGGTCTTCAGCTTTTCTAGTCTACTGTTGATGCTTTCTATTGTGTTCTTTATTGCAGCTATGTCATTCTTCATTTCTTCTTGGTTCTTCTTCATTTCCTCCTGGTTCTTACACATATTGAATTTGTCTTCCATCCTTTTCAGCGTCCTTATGACCATTGCTCTGAATTCTTTCTCTGACAAATTGGCTTACCTCATTTCATTTACTTCCTTTTCTGGTGATTCTTCCTTTCTTTCATATGGGAGCTCTTTCTTTGTCTCCCCATTTTTGCTCCTCTCAGTGTGTCTGGTTATGTGGCTCTCTCTCTACCACGCTGACTAAAAAGCACAAAATTGAACTCAACAAGACACAACATAGAGGGAACACAACATGAATGTGTTCATGACACCGATAACCCCAAATAAAGGTGACTACCAGAGAAAAGAGAATTAGGGGAGAGAGAAGACTCCAAAAATGATATTGAGAAAAGGAAAAAAGGTAAGAGAGAAAAGAAAAAGAAGAAAAAAGAAGGGGAAAAATATATGTATATGGGGAGAAAACTTCACAAAATCAACAACTAAAACAAAAAATCAAATAACATCTAGAAAAATAAGGAGGGGAGCTGAATCTGAAGAGGCAGAGCTTATTTCCAGAAGGTAAGGTAAAGGAATTGAATGAATGGGGAATGGCCATGATTCAGTATAGAGGAGGTAGAAGGAGAATGAGTGTATAAAAACAAAAGTAGAAGACAAAATACTCAATAAAAAATAATAACAATTAAAAATAATAATTAAAAATACAAAAAGTTTATAAATATAAAAATAAAAAATCCCCCCCCCCCAAAAAAATTAAAAATACAAAAAGTTTATAAAAATAAAAAAAAAAAACCCCCCCCCCCCCCTTTAAATCTATCTATATATTCATCTAGTTTTGGAAAAGGAGAATAGAGAGCAGCTAGGCCTGAGTTTGGTGAGTGAAACTAATTAAGCTATTAGTAGAAGAAGAGGACAAGCAGGAGAGGATAAACAAAAGCATAAAATGAAAACAAAAAAAATCAAACAAACGAACAACTAGAAAAAAATTGGCTAGCGAAGAAAGAAAAGAGAAGGGTGCAAGGACTTGGAGCAAGGGAGAGGAAATTAGATATATGAATAAAGCATCAGAGACTACTATAATAATGTATCAATAAAGCAAATAAAGAAGATCAATTTTTGACAAGGAGTAAAAAGAAAGGAGAAAAACTAAAGCAGGAACAGGAGAAAGAGAAACAGGATGAAAAAAGGGGAGGTGAGGAAGAAAGGGTTGGCATAAAGGAAAAAATGAGATAGAGTAGAATAATGATAAAAATAATAAAAGTAAAAATATGTAGAATGCCAATTCAAAAAAATATATTAGAAATAAAAATTAAAAATAAGAGAAAAAAACGTTTAAGTGAAGTAATGAAGTTTTTTTGCTTCAGTTTAGTTTTAATGTCTCATAAGGGCTGGTTTAAGACCCCTTTCTACTGTTCTCTCTGCCACGTCTCAGTTTCCTGTTAGCTAGTCAGCACTGTTTGAAGTTCCCAGCGATCCGCCGCTCCTTGGTTTCAGCCAGGTAGGATCAATCTGTCCGCTTTGTTTTTAGGCCTCCTTTCAGTCGTTTTTTACACAAGCGTCTATTTCTGACAGGGCCTCTAGGTGGCAGTGTTTCTGTATTAGTTTCTGGACCAAATGGCTCCTCAACCCAGTCCCCAAGGGCTCCCTGGAGGTATTTTGAATCTCTGTTTCCCTGTGGAGCTCAAGGCTGGGTGCGGCTGCGCTGCTAGGAGGAGCCTGGTCTTCAGAAGAAAAATGTCTGTTCAGGGTTGGAGGGATGGGACTGTCCCAGAGCTGGCTTCCTGGTTGCCTCTCCGTATTTTGCTCCCCAGCTTCCACAAACACACCTTCCCCTGCACTGCAGTCTCGGTGAGTGTTTGTAATTGAAAGATCCTATGCATTGGGTTTAGTGAGTAAAAGCAAGGAAATTATAAAGACAGAGCAACTGTGCCGCTGTGCGTCTCTCTCCCCCCAGCACTGTGTGGCCGGTACAGAACTTCAGCCTGCCTTTCTGGTGCAGCCTCCAATGGCTGTGGGTTTAGATCTAGAGTTCCCTGCTGCCAGCAGCCCTGTGGACCCCCTTCCACAGTCGAGCGGTACACTCGTCCCCAAGGAACGCGGCGTTGGTGCAGCGCGGGTCTACCTCTGACACTCTAGTCCAGCCGTGGGCAAACTACAGCCCGTGGGCCGGATCCGGCCCGTTTGAAATGAATAAAACTAAAAAAAAAAAAAAAAGACCGTACCCTTTTATGTAATGATGTTTACTTTGAATTTATATTAGTTCACACAAACACTCCATCCATGCTTTTGTTCTGGCCCTCCGGTCCAGTTTAAGAACCCATTGTGGCCCTCGAGTCAAAAAGTTTGCCCACCCCTGCTAGTCTCACCTGCATGCATTTCTCCCTCCAGCCCCACTCCCTGATCCCACTGCTCTCCAGGCGACCTCTGACATTTCCGTCCACAGATTGTCTCACCAGCTGTGTTTAATTCGCCAATTCCAGGTGAATGTTATTTGATTCAGCTGTTTCTTCTATCTGTTCTGTGAGAAGGTGCTAGAGCCGTTCGCCTGTTGGGCTGCATTTTGTCTCCCCCTGGACAAACTTTTTAGGAGCCCACGGCCAGGGAGGCTAGAGTCTTGGTGTTCGTGGGTTTGGAGCCGAGAAAGCTGGTCTCTGGCCAGTGTGGCTGTAGGGTCCTGGGTGGTGTCCGAGGTCTCCCCAGGTGGAGGTGAGACTGAGCTCTCAGTCACAGCCGCTCTCCCCTTCGAGATGGCGCGGTCTCTGGGGCAGAGCCGGCTGCCCCAGGAGAGATTGCAGCGGTAGTAGAGGCTGCCCAGCTAGGGGAGCATGGTCCGCCAGTCCCCAGCAGTCCTGTGGAATATAACTGTCCCTCACTGCCCTGACCGGTTTGGTTCAGTGGATAGAGCGTCGGCCTGAGGACTCAAGGGTCCCGGGTTCGATTCCCGTCAGGGGCATGTATGTTGGTTTCGGGCACATCCCCAGTGGGGGGCGTGCAGGAGGCAGCTGATTGATGTTTCTCTCTCATCCATGTTTCTAACGCTCTATCCCTCTACCTTCTTCTCTGTAAAAAAAAAAAAAAAAACAAAAAAAAATTTAAAAAAAAAAAACTGCCCCTCACTCACACATACACACAGGCCCTACATGTCCACACATTCCCCTTTCACTCTCTCACTCACTCACACTATTTCTCACTGCCGTCCTCTGGGTCGCCATCTTGGATCCCCCTGGATTCTAGAGTTGTGCCTTTTGCTTTTTTTTTTTTTTTTTTTATTCATCCTCCAGTATAGGAATACTAATTGGGGAACCCGATTTCTAGTTTTGGCTTTGTTCTGTATATGGTGTACTCTCAGGCAAGTCACTGTAACTTTCTAGTTCAGTTATCTTATCCACTTAATGACAGGTTGAATGAAATGTTTTCTAACCTCCTCTCACCCCCAACCCCCAACCCATTTTTCCCAGTAACTCTGATTTTATCCAGGAGGTTTTTGGTTAGAGATGTGACACATTGACTGTGGTGTCTTAAGAGTTTCACTTTGACAGAATATGTAGCCTGGGTTGGGAGGGGATAGACCGGATCAATGGCAGAGAGAGCAGTTAAGAGCATCTGGGACAGGATCAGTATTTGGGAAAGGGAAAATAATTATGTGAGAAGCTTTACAATTTGCAATGGTAAGAGAGAGTAGAGAGAGTTGTTTTTTGCTCAGCCTCCTGCCTCACAAGTGGATTCCAAGATATAAAGTCTGTGTTGACTCCTGTGGATTAATAGATTTTCCATTTTGAGAGATATGAAACCAGGGGAATAACAAGTACAAATTATGAATTTCTGCCTTTGCTTCAAAAGAGAATAAGAAATGGTACTTCATAACCGGAGACTTAGTTATTTCTAGGTTTACACAGAAAATATATTTTCCTGCTTGTGGAAACAGCTGCCTTGAAACTTAGAGGGTTTCCAATTAGAACAGCATAAAGACAGGAAAAGAAGTTGGAAAATTTTAATTAAAAACAAACAAACATTCAACTCTTTGAACATGCTCATTGAGTTCAAAGGCTGTGAAGTTTTGGTTTTGAGAGTTTCCTTACTGGGACATATATTGTGGAGAAGGTCTTGTTAATATTATTGCAATTGCACACTTAAATTATAATATTTGCTGAGCTCTCATACTTGCTCAGAGGGAGCTTTAGGAAATATCTCTACTGTAAGGATGATACTGGCACTGATTACCCCAGCGAGTCAAGAAATCCAGAAAGTTCTCTGCTATCAAAATTGATACTAGTAAGTCTGAGAAGTGCCATGGGCAATTCCTTTTTTACTGTCACTTCTGCTGTATTCTGTGCCAGTACCAGACAATGATAACAACTGTTTAGGCAGCTGTTGCTAATGCTTCTGCCACTCTGAAAGCTCTAAATAATGGTTCCACTGTATTTGCAAATATGTTGAGAGGAAATGTATTGGTTTTTCATTTCACCCTTTACTAGTATATATTTTCTGCCATACTGCACATTCATGCTTCTGATAGTAAGTGTATTAGTTTCCTGGGACTATTGTAACAAATTACCAAAATATTGGTGTCTTAAAACAAGAGAAATTTACTCTCTTACAGTTCTGGAGGCCATAAATCTAAAACCAAAGTGTTGGCAAGGTTTCACTCCCTTAGATTGAGTCATCACTCCCTCTTTTCTCCTCTCCTTCCCTCCCTCCTTCTCTGCTTTCTCCTTTCTTCCTAAACTGTGGCCGTTGATGAAAGCTGTGTTCATATGGTAGAGCTATTCTATTGGATCAGCCTGAATCACTACATGGAAGACAGCTATTTTGGAGAGTTGCCTATACTTTCAACAGGTTTTGCATAAGTTAGAAATAAACTTTTTGATTTGGTAATCCACCAAAATTGGGGTATTATTTGTTACTATAGCATAGGTTATGCTATCCTGATTTTAAAAAAAAATCTTCCTTTAAGTATTCCCCACATCAAAAAAAAAAAAAAAAAAAAGGCAAGGAAAGATAGTTGCTAGTTTTACAGATTAAAAATATATTTAAAATATAATTATGTATTTCAAACCTCTCTCTTTTTATGAATTATAAAAATCATATGGGAATGCAGACTGGTGTAGCCATTATGGAAAACAGTATGGAGTTTCCTAAAAAAATTAAATATGGATTGCCATTTGACCCAGTGATCCCACTTCTAAAGAATATATACCAAGAAACCCAAAACACCAATCAGAAAGAATGTATGCACCTCTATGTTCAGAGCAGCACAACTTACAATAGCTAAGGTCTGGAAACAACCCGAGTGCCCATCAGTAGATGAGTAGATAAAAAAGCTGTGGTACATTTATACCATGGACTACTATGCAGCAGTGAAAAATAAGGATCTCTTTCCCTTTGAGACAGCATAGAGGGACCTGAAGAGTAGTATGCTAATCGAAATAAGCCGGGCAGAGAAAGACAAGTATCACATGATCTCCCGCATATATGGAATCTAATGAACAAAATAAACGGATGAACAAAATAGTTCCAGAGACATAGATGCATAGAACAGACTTCGGAATCTCAGAGGGAAGGTGGGGGAGGGTGTGTGGGTGTGTGGGAAGGGATCAACCAAAGAACTTTCATGCACATATATATGCATAACTCCTGGACACAGACAATAGGTTGGTGAAGGTCTGGGGTGAGGGGGTGGGGATAGGGTGAAGAAGGGGGTCAATGGGGGTGGGGGGAGACTTCCAACAATAAAGATAAAAAAAGTCATATAGATTCATCTTCTAAAACTTAGAAGAAATAGAGTAGCAACTCTCCACTTAATTGTAAGTAAATACTGTTTACTTACAGTATTTTGACTTTTGGCTTACATATGTCTCTCCCTCCCCCCGAAATGATTCTTTTATAAATTATTTTTAAGTATCATAAAATATTTTTATAAAGCATATTTTTAATGGCTCCACCATATCCTATCATGGAATGTAGTATTTAACTAGCCTCTAATTACTATTCATTTGATTTGTTCTATTTTCTACAGTATAAGCACCACAGAGAATATCCTTGTAGAAAAATCATGTGAAAATCCGTAATTATTTCATTAAGCCCAAAACTTACAGATAAAGTTGCTGGTTTAAAGGGATCCTCATCGCTGGCCCCCTTTTAATGCTTTTGATACTATATCAAATTAACTTCCAGAAAGGTTGTGTCTATAATTGCAATCCAACCAACAGTATATAAGAAAGCCTTTTCATTGTATCCTTAGCAATAGATACTTTCGTATATGTATGTATGTATGTCTATATGTATGTCTGTATATTTGCCAGTCTAAGTAATCATGTTATTGTGTTTTGACTTTTATTTCTTCCCTGTGAGGTTTGTATATTTTGTCCATTTTTCAGTTATTTAAAAAATTTTAGTGAATTTCTATAACTGTCTATTAAATGTACTTAAAAATCATGTATGTACACCTATTTTTACCCATTTTGTTATTTAAATTTCTGGGGCTTGTGGATGTTACAGTTTTATTTTTGTGTGGTCAAATCTGTCAACTTCTTTTTTACTTTTTCCTTTGTTAGTATGCTTAGATAGGGCTTCTTTACTACAAGATCAAATTGAATTTCTTCTAGCATGGCTGTGTTTTCTTTTTATTTTTTTCAGATTGAACTCTAATCCACATAGGATCTGTTATTGTGTGAATAATAATCTAACTTACTTTTTCTCAGTTAATTTGTTGTTAGTTTCAATTAACTAGGAACCATTTTTACAACCCCTCTTTTCTCTTTGACTTGAAATGTCACTTTTAGCATATGCTGAATTTTTCCATATGCTTGGATTTCTTTTGGTCTCTCTGATTTTTAAAATTGTTTTTGCCCTGGCCGGTTGGCTTATTTGGCTGGAGTGTCTTCCCATACACCAAAAGGTTGCAGGTTTGATTTCTGGTTAGGGCACATATCTGGGTTTCAGGTTCCATCCCCAGTTGGGATTCGTACAGGAGGCAAACGATCTCTCTTTCCCCCCTTCCCCCAAATCAATAAACATATCCTCAAGTGAGGATTAAAAAAAATTATTCTTGAACTAGCTTCAAGTGGTTTTCCTTAAGGTAACTTACTGGTATATACTTACATATGAAGGATAAATATATTTTCATTACACTTCTTTCACAAAAATGTTTTGCTTGTTTTCAACTGGACTTTCTTCCAGATAGGTTTTATGTTTATTTTGTTCAGCTTACAACAAAATGTTGGTATTTACTATTGGAATTTCTTCATTCTTATAAGGTAACTTGGGAGGAATTGGCCTCATTTTAATAGTGTTTCCATTCAGGGATAGATTCCCATTTTTTCAAATTTTCGTTTTATGTTTTCAGTTCAATTTTAAATGTATTTTTGATTTTAAAGTGAGGCAAGAAGCCATTGGAGTTGATAAATAAGACTTTGAGCCCTGGGGGATGACACAATATAGAATAGCTTATCTATGTGATAAACTAGTAACATATTCTATTCAAAGATTATAAAATGTAGGTTGGTAAAACTTGGAAGTGTTTTTTATAAAAGATTAGGGGCCCGGTGCATGAAATTTGTGCACCGGGGTTCGGGGGTTACCTCATCCCAGCCTGCCCCCTCTCACCAACTGGGAGCCCTCAGGGGATGTCCTACTGACGGCTTAGAGTGGGCCTAAGCTGCAGTCTGGCCTCCCTCAGCGGGAGGCGACTGGGCTGATCAGGGGAAGGCGCTAGCCCCATCACCCTGCTGCTGCAGCCACTGCCAGCCACCGCAGCCACCAAGGTGTTTTCATCAACACGGACTCCAGTCCCTTCACCATGAAAAAAAGACAACTTTCTTAGGCATTTTCAAGATGTGTCTTTCATAGGATATGACATTTCTTTCTTTCTTTTTTTTTTATCCTCACCTGAGGATATGTTTCCATTGATTTTTTTAGAGAGTGTGGAAGAGAGAGGGAGAGACAGAGAGAAACATCAATGTGAGAGGGACACTTTGATTGGTTGCCTCCTGCATGAACTCTGACCTGGGCCCTGGCCAGAGAGGAGCCTGCAACCTAGGTACATGCCCTTGATCATAATCGAACCCGGACCCTGTGGTCGGCAGGCCGAGGCTCTATCCACTGAGCCAAACCGGCTAGGGCAAGATATGACATTTCTTAGCCCCTCCAGCAGCAGACCTTCGTTTTTTCCTCCAGGAGTGTGGTGGAAAAACCCTAGATCACCTTCTTGGATTCTTATAACCCAAGTTACCAAGAACACTGCAAGTGGCGGCGTACAGGGAGCTTCGCCAATGAGCGGTCAATAAAGGTGTTTATGCTCGAACTGGTTTGGCTCAGTGGATAGAGC
>NW_005364671.1:1358130-1390151 GCF_000412655.1 Myotis brandtii
TCCGCATGCCCCCGAGGCCAGCAGCCAGCCCCACGAGTTGTGGGTGCTGGGCTGGGGGGCAGGCAGACCTGGGCCATGTGGTGGCCACCGTTGCCGGGGGCACACCTCCCAGACCAGCAGCCCTGCATTGTGGGTGCCAGCCTGGGGGGTGTGGACCCAGGCTGCTGGTTGGCGCCGGCGAATGTGCAAGCGGCCATGGGGCAGGAACATCGACTTGGCGTCTGTGCCCGTAGGCCTGGAGTGGCCAGGGACATTCTGGGACCCTGGCCGCTCAGGGCCTACGCGCGGGCCTACAGGCTAGGAGTGGCCTGGGTCCCGAGGATGTTCCTGGGACCCAGGTTGCTCGGCGCCTGTGTATGCAAATTAGCTCACCATCTTTGGGTTAATTTGCATACTCCTGTTTGGCTGGTGAACATGGCGGATGGACAGTCAATTTACATATTTCTCTTTTATTATATAGGATGTACTATTTGTTGAAGTGGTCAATCTGAATTTATCTAATGATTGTCAAAGAAAATTTATAAGAACAACCTTTTTAAAAAATGTGTGTCTTAAATGACACCTTAGGGATGATGAGGAGATGGCTAAACAGTGTTTAATCTAGATCTCTGTGATGTGGATGCACATATCTTCCACCAGCCTAACTAAAAAGGATATAGCAAGGCACCAAGGTTTGATGGTGTGTGCGTGCCAGAATCTAATGACCAGACTACTATTACTTCTGTAACCTCACAATTCCTTTCAAGCTACTAATAATGCTTTCTTAAAATTTGGAACAATATTTTTCTTATTTTACTCACTTGCAAAAGCAGTTTGGCTCATGACATTTAAACAACTGAAATGTTGGCCCTTGGTTTGTCAATAATTGGCAGCTCAGTTACAGGATGCAGCATAGCTGCCCAGATTTAGAAGAAACAAGTGGAATAGGAAAAAAGAGAAGGGTGAGTGGGTAGATTCTTGGTTTCCTGATGTTTCCACTCAGTAGTACAAAATGCTCTGAAAGAGGTATGGATTTTTGGGAAGGCGTATTGCTTTTGACTGCCTTTAATCCTGAGCAGCAGTCTCAGTTTCCTACTTACCCTGGCATACATGCCTGTTTTCTATTGTGGAATGTGTTGAGGAAGGCAGCAGATGGGTGTTAGCACTTTGAGGTTAGGCTCTAATGAGAGGCCGCTTAGTTGAGGGTGAATCAATTTATGGTTTATAACACACGATGTTAGTATTTCACAGTTGGTAACACTGTGAAAGCCAAATTGTGAGACTTATTGAACAGATAGTTTAAGAATAGTGTCTTTTTTATGTATTCTGTTCCACCAAACAACAGATTTTCTGACTAGCCTGGTTCTATTTTTCACCTTTATGTTGGAGTATAGCTTCTTGCAGTAGTATACCTCCCTGCCCCACTTTTCTCCACATATGAGTATACCACACTACATCTTTCATAAAAGTTGTTGCACCAGTTACATTACTGTTGGCACATTATGAGAGTTCCAGATATTCTATGTCTTTGCCAGTACTTGATATTGTCAAACTTTATTTTTATCCATTCTCTTGGACATATAGATCGATCAGCTGCCTGTATTTCATTGTGGTTTTAATTTATACTGCCCTGATTTGTAATGGCCATTTGGTTATGTTTTCTAAGTACCCACTCAAATCTCTCGCTTAGTTTTCTATTGGATTATATGTCTTTTTGCTGTTGATTTGCAAGAGTTCTACATGTTGCCCTAACCGGTTTGGCTCAGTGGATAGAGCATCGGCCTGCGGACTGAAAGGTCCCAGGTTCGATTCTGGTCAAGGGCATGTACCTTGGTTGGGGGCACATCCCCAGTAGGAGGTGTGCAGGAGGCAGCTGATCGATGTTTCTCTCTCATCGATGTTTCTAACTCTCTATCCCTCTCCCTTCCTCTCTGTAAAAAATCAATAAAATATATTTAAAAAAAAAGAGTTCTACATGTTTTCTGTTTAGGAGTTCTTTGTTTGCTCTATGTGTTGTGAAGATCTTCTTCCATTCTGTGGCTTGCCTTTTTGCTTTTAAATGGGGTTCTTAATGAGCAGGAATGACTAATTTTAATATAGTTCTGCTTATTAATCTTTTCCTTAATTGAATTTGCTTTTTGAGTCCTGTTTTTTTTTTTATAAAGAAACCTCTGTCTATCCTAAGCTAATGAAGATGTTCTTCTAGATTTTTTTTTAAAAGCTTTGCTTTTTACATTTAGATTATAATTCATCTGGAGTTGATTTTTGTGTGTGGTATGAGATAGGCTCACATTTTTTTGTTTTGTTTTTCTCATGGATATCCATTTGATTTATTATTATTTATTGAAAAGACCATTCTTTGTCATAAATCAAGTATTCCTATATGTGTGGATCTGTTTATGAATTCTTTATTCTGTCCTATTGCTCTACCTGCTTATTCTTTTTAAAAAAAATATATTTTATTGATTTTCTACAGAGAGGAAGGGAGAGGGATAGAGAGTTAGAAACATCGATGAGAGAGAAACACCGATCAGCTGCCTCCTGCATACTCCCTACTGGGGATGTGCCCACAACCAAGGTACATGCTCTTGACTGGAATCGAACCTGGGACCCTTCAGTCTGCAGACTGACGCTCTATCCACTGAGCCAAACCGGTTAGGGCTACCTGTTTATTCTTGCTTCAATACTACCTTGTTTTATGTAATGTAAATTTTAAAAAGTCTTGATAATCTATTAGGGTAAATCCTTAAACTTTGCCCTTTCAAGATTATCTTGGTTATTCTTGAATCTTTCATATTCATATTCATATGACAATCAGATTATCAATTTCCACAAAAAAAAATCTGCCAGGATTATAATTGAAATGATATTGAAAATGAAAATGAATTGGGAGAGAACATCTTTTTAGCAAAAAGTCTTCAAATCCAGAATATCACACCATTTATTGAACTAGTCTTTAATGCCTAGAAAATATTAATTTGATCTCTAGTTAAAGAAGTCAGATTAAAGGTTACTTGGGGTTGGTGGGGAATGATAGGGAAGGTACTACAGGGGAATGTAGGAATGAGTGCATGCATCTATTAAAACTTACAAAATTCTACACTTAAAATGGAATCAATTTATCATCAATAAAGTCAATATTTAAAAAGAGAACCACTCAAACACAGTAAAATAGCTGAAATTAAAAAGACTAACAACACCAAATGATGGTGAGGATTTAGGAGCACTGGAACTCTCATACATTGCTGATATGAATGTAAAATAATACAACTACTTTGGAAACAGTTTGACAGTTTTATATAAAGTTAAACACACACTTACCATACAATCCCACAGTTCCACTCTCAGGAATTTGACCAATAGAAATAAAAACATATGTCTACCAAACACTAGTACTGCTTTCCACTTATCCTTTACTTTTAGTTGAGACATTTAGTTGTTTCATCCAGGAAGCTTTTCTGAGCCTTCCTCAACTCTTGATTGTGTGGCTCTTCTTTGGACACTTAGCATCATTCATTTAACAAATAAACATTGAGTGTCTTTTATGTGCTGGAACTGTGTTAGGCAATGGGATTAAGAGGTGAACAAAGTTGATAACATTTCTTCCATCATGGAGCCTACAGTCTAGTGAGAAAGGCAGACATAAAACAAATAATCACCAAATAAGTAATTAGCAGTTATATGAAGGAATAGTACATGGTTTTATGTGAGAGCCTGGATGGGGGTTGATCAAAGGAAAGAAAAATTAAAAAGTATATTTAACAGAAGCCCTTATGATTATTAAGATGTAGGCAGACAAAGAATGGGGAAACCGCATTGCAAAAGATAAAGTGTTTTCAAAGGCTCTAAGTAAGAAATAGAAGAACTTGATGTCTCTGAGGAATGAAGAGGCAGGCCCATTTTGGTTGTAGTATTAGCTCATTATACAGATGAGGAACCTGAGGCTCCGAGGTTCAGTGAATATAGATAGAATATACTAAGGTCATCAATGTAGTAAATGGGTAATAAATGGGTGAGTCTAGATTCAAACTTTGAATTTTATAAATCCTTAGTGTTCTTTCCATTATACCTTGGCATTCCCTAGTGAAATTTGTACAAAATCTTTCCAACTATGGTACTTTGTTTCTTTTCCAATACCATAGAACATTCTCTTACCATTTTCTATTTTTTAGCAAAGTACATATTGTATGTGGAATTATTGCTGTCAACAGAAAAGGGATAATTGACCTGGCACTAGGCAGAGATGCTTCCATTGAATTTGTGGCTTTGAAAACTGATTTTAGCATTTAACTCAAAGGAGTAATTGAGCCTCCAGAGTTGTCAGGGCTATGGCATCTGCTGTGTACATTAATCTGTGGATCTCTTTGTGTGTGTGTGCGTGTGTGTGTGTGTGTGTGTTGGCCAGTAGAGCATTACAACTCTCAAACTTCATAGCAAGCCTCTTATACTCTACTAGAGGCCCAGTGCACGAAATTCATGCACTTGGGGCAGGAGGTGTTCCTCAGCCCAGCCTGCACCCTCTCCAATCTGGGACCCCTCAGTGGATGTCCGACTGCCGGCAGTCAGACATCCCTGTCACAATCTGGGACTGCTGGCTCCCAACCGCTCTCCTGCCTGCCTGCCTGATTGCCCCTAACCACTCCCCTGCCAGCCTGATCGACACCTAACTGCTTCCCTGCCGGCCCGATTGCCCTCAACTGTCCTCCCCTGCCGGCCCGGTCACCCCCAACTGCCCTCCCCTGTTGGCCCAGTTGCCCCCAACTGCCCTCCCTTTCAGGCCTGGTCACTCCTAACTGCCCTCCCCTGCAGGCCTGGTCACCCCCAACTTCCCTCCCCTGCTGGCCTGGTCGCCCACAACTGCCCTCCCCTGCCGGCCATCTTGTGGTAGCCATCTTGTGACCACATGGGGGCGCCATCTTGTGCAAGGGCGTGATGGTCAATTTGCATATACCCTCTTTACTGTATAGGATTTTATTTCCATTCAACAGTATAACATTGTAAACTTGACCCACCTCTAGCAAATATTCAAGTTAATATTTTACAAAATACTTAAACTCCTTTTGATGATTGCTTTCCAGATAGCTGATAAAACATTGAAATGTTGGCTTTATTTCTTTTCCATTTTGATGTGTACATAGATGGGGAAAGGGAGGGAAAAAGTTGTTATGATGCAAAGATGAAGTTGGATAGGACATTATTTTCCTCCAGACAATCTTCTCTATGACCCTGCAGTGAATTGCCCACAATCTAGGAGGTAACAGCCTGCTTGCTTAGAAGTCTTCAAAACTTCCATGTCATGTCACTTTTGTGCAATGTTGTAAGTAATTGGTGTCTTGTTAGCTTAAGACCAATTTTAGGAATCTATAATAATAAAAGCATAATATGCTAATTAGACAGGACAGCTGAACGACCTTCCGGACGTCATTCCAGACCTCCTTCCGGACAAAGCCACGGTGGCGGGGGCCATGGCAGAGGCAGAGGCAGTTAGGGGTGATCAGGCAGGCAGGCAAGTGGTTAGGGGCAGTGAGGCAGGCAGGCAGTCGGACATTCCCCAAGGGGTCCCGGATTGCGAGAGGGTGCAGGCTGGATTGAGGGACCCCTGCCCCCCCCCCCCCCTCCCCCCTGCCTCCTTTTGTGATCTGATAAAATTGTGGTGTTGTGTTTATCAAAGAACTTTTGCCCCTATGCTTTTCCCTTTTACATGTTCTTTTGAAAAAAAAAAATATATTTATTGATTTCAGAGAGGAAGGGAAAGGGAGGGAGAAATAGAAACATCAATGATGAGAGAGAATCATTGATTGGCTGCCTCCTACACCCCCCCACTGGGGATCGAGTCCACACCCAGGCATGTGCCCTGACAGGTAATCAAACTGTGACCTCCTGGTTCATGGGTTGACGCTCAAACCCTGAGCCCACAAGTTAGGCCCCTTTTAAATGTTCTTAAAAAAAAAAAAATAGTGATTATAACATGAAAGAATGAATTTAGTTCCTGTGCTAATTTAAAAAATTCTTATTGGAGCTTTTCATTTGTGATTTTTATATCTTGTTCTTTTCAACCTGAGGAAGAAAATAATATTTAAAAGATTACATAAAGGTACTGAGTTTACTTATTTTGATATCCTTAATCATTGGTTTTGTGGGCGTTTTGCTTGAATGAGGACTGTGGAATTAAGCTTTTTTTTAAACTCAAAATTTGGGAGTATTATTATGCCAAACACATGTTTTAAAATTTTTCTAAAATAAGATTTTATTATAGAGAAATAGAGGAAAATTTCATAGATAATATTTTGTATCATTAAGGAAACATTTAGCATTTTGTTTAGACTTTTCAAAATGTATTTTTTCTCTTACAATGTTCACCGCCCCACTGTGATCTACCCCTGAACAATTTTTTGTTTCTGTTTGCAGGCAGCTATCAATGGTGTAATACCCCAGGAAAATGGCATTCTACAAAGGTATGTTATAAGGTGTTTAAAGGTAAGATGGGAATTTAGCAAAGCAAAAAAGAGACATTTGTTAATTTTTTGGTTTCACTTTTTGGTAGAGCATTTGACCTTTGGTGTATAAGTTCATTTTAATATAGTTATTATTCTTTCAGATATTTTTTATTAGTTATATTTGCTAAAGTGTCAACTTTCAACCATATAATGTTATTTCAGATTGTGTGATATCTTTAAAGGTGGTTTTATTTTATTTTTAAGAAAGCTTTTCTAGATCATCGTCTAATTTATAAGATGAAGGAACCGAATCCTTTAAACCATTGGTAGTGAGAAAACAATACATGGTTGAATAGTGTCAGAGCATGGTTATCATCTACCTATACAGGTTTTATCTCCAACTTCACTACATTCTTTTTTTTCTTTCTCTTGGTTTCTATATTAAGTACATGATAACTTGCCATAATTTCAGTAAGTCCTAAAAATGAAACTTCCCAGAGCACTGAACTTCTTTACCTGAAGAATCCAGTATTGACATGTGGAATGATCTTCGTGGCTTTGTGTCATTGCCAGAAGGTAAAATTGGAAGATGATGCCAAGAGATCTATAATTGTTACAAAATAACTTCTTTAATTAAAAATACACTTGTAGCTTTTCTCTCCTTAAAATTGGAGACTTTCTAGTTTTGAATTAAAAGAGCACTCTATAAAGTCATAGGAGGTAAAACCATTCTCCCTTCCAAATGTAGTTTAATTGCTTGACATCCCTTCCTCCCTTTTCTCAATTCAAACTTTGGCTTGAATTTTGGTGGCTGGGATTTCTAAGTCACTGAAGCGTGATCTGCTAAGTGCAGATGAGGCAAACAGAAACAGCAGACTAGAAATGAGGTTGTTTTGGAGAGAAAGAAAAGTGCTATTGCAAAAACATAAAAAATTTCACAAGGAACAGCAAAATGTGCTGTACTTATAGGAAACTGTGTATATTTAGAAAGGAAGCAAAATTCTGTTTGATACCTGTATCACCCTTTGATTAATGGTTTTTAGGTGAAAGCAATGATAAATGGACCTATCCTTTCCCCCTTTTAAAAAACTGCCAGAGTTTCATCCAGAGTAAATATAGCTCATTTCCAAAGCCTGTGCTTAATTTTTTGTTTAATCTTTTTTTTTTTTGCTTCTAAAGCATTTAATTCTAACCTTGTCTAGAAAGCAAACCAGATGATTATAGGAGCCTCCTTCATGATATTTTTTCTTCTTGGTTTAGAAAGTTTTAGACTGCAAAATACATTCCAGTTTTATTCTTGAGTAAATGTTATTTTGTTTTTTGTGCCAAAATTTTTGCTTGCTAAACCCTTGTGGATTCAGCTGCTGGGTTCTGAGTACATACTGGATATATCTTACATTTAATGGTATTTGCTATGGGTGAAAGAACTGTAGAAATTCTCTTATCCCTGGAAACATCCCATCTCCCTTGTTGCCGGTGATACTTTTTGCTTAATATATTTTACAACTAGAGATTTATGAGTGAATTGATTACTATGTAATTGGTTACTGTGATATTTGGGATGTAACTTTCATCAGAGTGGGTTGTTTTTGTTTGCTTGTAAAATGAGAGGAATTAATGATGTCCACAGAAGAAAATCAGTTGTGTCTAGTTACAGTCTTCAATTATTTTCCTTCCTACTAACTTTTCTTCTTCAGCTTTGAAATCACTGTGGATTCGATATAACTGAAAATTATTCTGTATGGCTAATGAGCACAGGAAAATGAAAGAGGGCTTTTTGCACTTACTCATAGGCTTAACACTGAAAGTGGAAGACACAGTGCTAGGAATGGTATATGTTGGCAGTTAAAAGGATATTTGTATTGTATGTTTGATATTTATAATAAAGTTGAGTATAGTCTGTGAATACAAGTGACTCTTAATTTGTCAGTTTATACATTAACAGAGAAAAGAGTTACTAACAAGAGTTTAAACAAACAAACAAACAAAAGAATTATTTTTGGAGGGAGAAGAGCCCAATCCCTCTGCTTTATAAAATTTTTTGAAATCAGATTTTTGTGTGAATTTAAAAGTGGGAATATGGTTTTTAATGTATCCGTAAAGTTTACGGGCAAAAAAACAACTTTTTTTAAAAAATAATTTTTTATTGATTTCAGAGAGGAAGGGGGGGGGGGAGAGAGAGAGAGAGAGACATCAATGATGAGAGAGAATCATTAATCGGCTGCCTCCTGTATGCCCCACACTAGGGATCTAGCCCACAACCCCGATATGTGCCCTGACTGGGAATCGAACCGAGACCTCCTGGTTAATAGGTCGATGCTCAACCACTAAGCCAAGCCGGCTGGGCAACAACATTTTTTTTAATGTTTAACTGACTGTGCTAGGTAATTGACATATTTTTCCTTATTTAATACCCATTACAAACGTTAAGAGGTAAATGTGTTTGTGTAGCATAGATGAGGAAACTCAATGTTAGAGGGTTTACATAGACTCATTCAAGGTCACAGGCGTAGTAGGTAGTGAAATCTGGATTGTTATCTTTTAAAACCCATACTCTTTTATATCACTCTGTCCTCTTCAAGGTCAGGAAGCCAGTCATGTCACAACTTCTGTGTTAAGATTTTTTTACCTTCGGTAAAAAAGTTGAAATTTAATACATGTATATAACACCTTTCTCCCACAGCTTTGTTTTTACAGTTATTATTTTAGTTGTAAGCAAGTAAAGGCAGATTATTATCCCTCATTTTACAGGTAGAAAGAATAAGGCATGAAGTGACCTGGCCCAGATGATACAGCCTGATGTTGATGGAGTCAGGAATATAAGCAAGTCTTCTGTCTCACCCTCCAAGGCTTATTTCACTAGACAATATGTTGCTAATAAAACATATTTATAAAGTGTGTAACTTATGCAGTCACAAATGTAAATCATTCATTTAGTCAGTCATAAACACCTAGTGAGTACATATATAGCTATTACATCTTGGTATAATATTTTATATATTTAGCATATTGTCCAGAGTCTGTTTAAAAATTATTTTTGGAGATAGTTTATTGTTAGAAAGAAGTGCTGATGAATAAAAAGTAATTTCTAAAAGAGAGACGATTACATGTTTTCTCAAATTTTATGAGTTAATAGTTTAATTTTACTCATTAATTAAATGGGTGGTACTTATCAGTTCATATTTATTTTATTACCCAGACAGGTGTACTGTATATTTTTTTGCCCATTGTTTAATTCATTGAGAAAACCTAGAGAAGACAGGACTTGTTTTCAAACCTTGACCATTATGCTTTCAGAATATATAAATGTCAGCATTTTCTGATTTAGAAAACATCCGTTTTGGCTGATTAGTTTCTATTTACTGTTTTCTCTGATGCCCATTTAAAATATTTGATTCTTTGCTGAAGACAAGTTTATCTTTTAAACATGTATTTTTTGTACCTAGAGATTTTACCATGAGATAGACTTTTAAAAATTGAAATAAACAAGTGCAGAGTTCCTGTTTACTTTGCTGTTGTTCACTGCCTTTCAAGGACCTGTGTGGGTTGTAGAGGAAAGTTGAGTAAGGATAAAAATACTCCTCTAGTTGAAGTTTAGGTCTAAAATAGATTTCTCTATATATTTTCCTTACCAATCAATGTCCTTTTAAAAATTATTTAAAACATTTTAAAATTTATTTTAAATTACAGTTTACATTTTAAATTCTTGATTAATTAGAAAAGAATATTGAGAAGGTCAAATTAAAGGATGGTAGTCTTCATCCTATAATGAAAATATTAAAAATACTTTTTTTGAATGAACAATTTTGGATGCCCTTGCACTATTTGGATGTCAGTGAACATTAGTCAAAACTGATAGGTTCATTCATTAACTAATAGTCTCTCTCTTTTCCTCTCAGTTTTTTTGATTGCTAGTGAAAAACTCTAGTTAAATTCATTATCTTTCCTTGATTCTGAAATGAAGTAATTATAGCCAGTAAGCAAATTTCTCACATGATAACTTAAAAAACACCTCTTTGTGGCTGACAACCACACCCAATAGCCTGCTCTGATTAGAAATGTTAAGTTATTTCCTAAAGTTAGGGTTTGGAAAAGAGTAGAAAAGCACACTAGGAATTTCAGAGGGAATTTCTTATGGGGAATCAATTACACAGATATGGAGCAGGTTGAAAGAACAAAAGGGGATACCAACCAGTACAATCCAAATATAATGACTACAGGAAATACCTGGACCACCAGTGCCAGATGGAGGTGGGTTCTGCTGGTCAACAAGGAAGGGACCCTAGGGCTAGAGTAGACTTGCAGTTACAGCATCCTGTGAGAAGGGTGATAGAGCCAGGACTGTGTGGGTGGGGTCCAGGGCACCCACTCCAGGAGGCCTGCTCCAGGACAGGTCTGCCTGGGAGAGACCCCCGCTGACCACTGACGGTCACTCCTAGTACTGGTGGGAAAAAGAAAACAGGTTGGGAGAAGTTGAGGTTAACAGAACTTTGAATTTCAGAGGAAGGGCCCTAGGAATTTGGCTCCAGACATATGAGAAAGAATTCCTCCTTAGCTGATACTTATACATCTGACAGGATGCAACCCCCCCCCCCCCCCCCCCCATTGAACGAAGCTAGAAGCTAACACCAGTGGCTGATGCTGGAACAAAATCAGATGCCATTGTTATGGTGCTGTCACTTCTAGTGTGATGCAAACTGTAAGAAGAGAATTGTGTGTGTGTGTGTGTGTGTGTACACAGCCCGTGTTTCTGTTACTGGTCATAAGGCCATGGTTGATATTTACCAGTTTCTTCTTCCACTATTTATTCTATATTTCCTCTGCCAGCACCTCAAATACTCCAGATTCTTTACCTGGTGGGACATCTCAAACTTTCATTCTTGAAGAATTAGAATCCTTAGTGGTCCTGTCTTTAAAAAATAAAAAGGTTGTAGTTTTCCATAACTCTTATTATTGGACATACCACAGAAAATAGTCCATTGTGTAGCAGAAACCTATTTTTTTTCTTGGTAATCAGGACCAGTCATTCCAGCTAGTGCTTCCTCCTTTGCTAGTTGAATCAGTAGCATGAGGCCAAGGGACATTCTTAAATTCTAATTCAGTGGGAGAACTGTGAAAACATTACATACCTGGGAACTATGATCTCTGAACCACCTAAGCAAAAGTTTGGTAAGTTATTAGGCATAATAGGAGGAACCACCACCACTTAATTCTCATACCCATGTTTTCTGGCAGCATGAGAAACACCACTGTTTGGTCAATGATGAAATCATATACCTCATCCTTTTAGGTGGAACACCAAGCTTTGAGGGTGTTGTCTCCCAACCTGTGCCATAACTCTTTAGCAGGTCATTCCACTGTTCTATCAAGCTAGTTACTTCTGGTATATGCAAGTGATACCAGTGCTACACTTCTTTTGCTTTGAAATGAATTCCTGGTTAGAGCCAGTGTTGTGTTGGAAGCCAGAGAGCAATAAGGCATTTTCTAAATGCATGATTGGTGGTGCTTGGAGAAGCATTGCTGCCAAGGAAGTTAATTTCATATTCAGAAACTCTTTTTAAGTGAGAACATATTGCCTCCTCCATGCTAGAAATGATCCATTACCAGATTCCTGAGAAATGGTTCCATATTGGTCTTTTCGCTTGCATTTTGGACAGTAGTTTCTCTAGCCAGATTCAGACTTTGTGTTGGGGAGTTGATGTTATATCTATGCCTAACCTCCATTTCTGTTAGCATGGCACATTGTATATAAATGTGCTGAGCAGACCTGGGATAGTAAGGGGGAAAAGCTGACTGACATCAACAGAACAATGTCATCTTATCCGTATTGAGAGCCCCTTTTTCAATGGATAGCTTATAAACATTCACCTTCAAAACATATAGATTAACCTTTTGTGTCCATTCTAAAAGATCCATTTTCATATTTCTTTTCTAGACTTTCCTTTTATTCTATTCAAGTCCTGATCAGCTGGCCAACTCATTAACTATCAATGTGGATATGTGCCTCAGGATCTTTTCCTTCTAAATGAAATGGTCAACCTGTGGCACTTGGAGGCTTTTCTTTCACTACTCTCTTTGATTGGTGCTGTAATGCTTTAGCAGCCTATTTTTTCCAACCATTTTTCCCTTTCTCCTTCCAAATATTTTTTTCTCAGTTAACTTAGTTATTATTCGATGGGAAGTGCAGGGTACAACAACCGGTCTTTTACCCTGACATGCTTTTGACCATTGGACCGCTGAGACTTCACCAGGTGGCAGGTCCCTACATTTTTGTACTTTATATACTTTTGCTCTTCAGGACCAATCTACAGGTGATCAAGATCTCTCCAGACTAGATTATTATGACAAAGAGCAGGAGAGTTAGCATAATCTTCAAGAAAAGTCAATGAAGATATATTGACTTTTATCCTGCTGGGTGAAGCAAAATGCTTGTCATGATGCTTGCAAGTTTTATGGAGAAAAACAAAGTATATGCAAGATCATTTACTTCCTGTTGTCCCTCTCTATGTAACCCTATCTCCATGGATTTCTGGAAGCCAATATGGGATGTCTACCAGTTACTGAGTGTATCTTTTTCAATTATACATTCAGGCTCTAAGGGAAAAACTACAGGGTAGGTTGACAGATTGAACCCATTGTGGGTGGATTTGGGCCCAAATTTCATTTAGCACCATAAACTTCAATTTATATCCCCAGGAATTAGAATCAATTTAGAGTTAGCATCTTGTAATTCCCTAAAGATCTAGATATTTTTCTTTTATCTGGACACAGACACCCTAGTAAATGGCTGTAGATCTCTGAGGGGAAGTCTTAGAGGAAAATTATAATACATACATGTGGCTCTGTTACATTGTCTTTGGGGGCACCGGGGACTTTATGTCTGAACCAACTTGCATTTGGAAACTGCGAGTGACTATAACTTTCCATTGTGGTTAGGGAATTTAGGATTTAGAAAGTCAGATCTAGGGTTTCTGTATATAGATCAAGTAATATTTTAGTAGACTGATTTTTAATTTTGTTCCTTAGAAATGCTATTTCATTTGAGCACTACTAAAGATCTCTGCAGGTTAAACTCTATGATTGCCTCTTTTTGTCCATGCTGTCCATTAACTAATTGCTTCCACCTCTTTCTTTTTTAAAAAAATATGTTTTTATTGATTTTCTACGGAGAGGAAGGGAGGGGGACAGAGAGTTAGAAACATCAATCAGCTGCCTCCTGCACACCTCCCACTGGGGATGTGCCTGCAACCAAGGTACATGCCCTTGACTGGAATCGAACCTGGGACCTTTCAGTCCGCAGGCTGACGCTCTATCCACTGAGCCAAACCTGTTAGGGCTTCCACCTCTTTCTTATTATTCTGCCATTTGATTTCTGCACTCTGAGATCACGCTCACTAGGGAGTCTTTTTCAGTGGTGCCATGTCATTCCCAACCCAGAGAAGATAGCCGCTACAGGGTTTTTCAAGAATGCAGATTCCCTTACTAATGTATTTCTCAATACTTTACTGAAGTGTCCTCTGGGATCTCATGGACAGTGTGGTAGAGGATGTTTCTATAATCAGGTTGTACATGATAAATCTACTTGAGCATTTGCATTTTTCTAAGCATTTGGATATCTTCTACATTTTGCCAGGCAAGTTTGGGCATTTCATCCTTATTCAATGGAGACTCCTTTGGGACTTAAGTTTTACTCAGTGAACAAGCAAACTATTAGAGGTACTTGAAGCTGCTTAAGCAAACATGTTGTTTGGCCCTATCCAAACTTTATGGTCAGACTCACTTCAAATTTATACCTAATCCCTAGGTTTTTGTGGATGTAATTTATGAAAAATCTTATAATTATTTTTGGATATAAGCTTTCTTCTCTCAGTTAAGACATTGTACTTGTTTTCTTGGAGCATGCCTAGATCTCATTTTGGAGGCAATAAGGAATGGTGGGGGTGAGTTTTGAGAGTAGGTATCCATTTCAAGGCAAGTGTCGCAGGTAAGGGTATTGACAGTTTTCAGTCAAGAGGTGGGCTAACCTTTTCACTCATGGGAGGAGGAGCTGTTTCTGCTTACAAAAGAAATTCAGAGAGACTCCAGGGATTCAATATTCTAACCATTCGAGTGCACTCAGGTATCCCCATTTCACATCTTAGGGTCCCACTCCTTCCAAAACAGTGCCTTAACTTTTACAAAAGAGACTTAGAAATTGTATATTCAACTTTCATTGTAATTATGCAAGCTGCAAAATTAAAATTTGGGTCTAGTTCTCAGCAGGATCATACATGTGATTACAGAAATAAGAAACTTTTTTGTTTGTTTTGTTAATCCTCACCTGATGATATTTTTCCATTGATTTTTAGACAGAGTGGAAGAGGCAGGGAGAGACACTGAGAGAGAAACATCAATGTGAGAGAGACACATTGATTGGTTGCCCTCCCACATGGGCCCCAACCCTGATTGGGGTGGGACTGACCCTGCCACCAGAATCAAACCTGGGACCCTTCCACTGAGCCAAACTGGCTAGGGCAGAAACTTTTTAAAGGGCCACTTCAGAAACTCTGTAACTTTCTTATCATGACTTGAAGTGAAAGTTAAAACCCCTAAATATGCCATTTTCTTCTGTAGGCTCTCCATTAGAGTCAGAAGCAGCCAGCCCACAATCCTTGTTGTCATTATTACCACCTTAATGGTCAAGTCAAATCATCATTTGTTCCCCTTAGGCACTTGTTTCAAAGGCATGTGACCATAATTAACTATAAGTGATAATTTAATTAATTATTGTGCCTGTTATGGTATCCCATTGTCCATTGGCAAGGTGCTCAGCAGTACATTGAAGGTCAAGGACCTGAATCCTATGTTTCCTGGGACACTTCCATTAGCAAGAAAATGAAACCACACTAGGGTATTTCAACAGAAGGATTTTAATGAAGTATTGGTGAAATAGGCACAGAAGACTAAAAGAGCAGTAAAAGTAAAACTGAAGTAACATGGATATAATAAGTGCTTCAGAAGTTACCAGCTTAGATCTGGGGACGAAGGGATTAACAGAATTTTGAAGCTCAAAGGAAGTCCTTGGCGCTGAGGATTTGACCTCTGCAGTGCATACTGCCCAGCTACTATTGGTATCTCTGAGGAGATGTCAAGAAGTTGGTTATAAGAGTGCTGAAGAAAAGCAGGAGACGAAGCTGAGGGTTAAACAGATTGAAATGCATGCAACAGGAAGAAGGTAGTTGTTCCCCCTCTCTTCCTAATTACTAATCTTTATTTAGAGTTCCCTATTGGCAGAATCTGTCAGGAAACAATTTGCCAAAGGGAAATATAGGGTGGGGCAAAAGTAGGTTTATAGTTATTTGTATGGAAAAGAATACAATCCTATGTAATAAAAAGCTAATATGCAAATGGACCGAACGGTGGAACAACTGGTCACTATGACATGCACTGACCACCGGGGGCAGATGCTCAACGCAGAAGCTGCCCCTGTTGGTCAGTGTGCTCCCACAGGGGGAACACCGCTCAGCCAGAAGCCGGGCTCACCGCTGGTCAGTGCAACTGTGGTGGCGGGAAACTCTCCAGCCTCTGCTGCAGTCAGACATCCCCCGAGGGCTCCTGGACTGCAAGAGGGCGCAGGACGGACTGAGGGACCCTCTCCCCCCACTCCAGTGCACAAATTTCGGCACCGGGCCTCTAGTAGTTAATAAATAATAGTACAAGAATAAACTGTGTTTTGCGTACTCACAACTGTAAACCTACTTTTGCTCCACCTTGTATATAATTTTGCAGAATCCTATCTCCAGCATCACAGAATAGACTATAGAATGGTGAATTTGGAGTTAATTAAGAAACAAGTCAATGACAGCCTACTAACTTTAGCTGTTTTTTTGATTTCTGAGAAGTTGTGACAAAGTTTAGAGATGTGAAGTATCATCATTGCACAGATTTTAGTTATAGGTACTTAGGAGCTCATTTTGGATTCCAACAGTGACATTCTTTCTTGCTTTGGACATTTTCTCTGTTCCCATATCTTTCTTCCAAGGTTACTTTCCTTGAATCTAACCACTGGGAGAAGGGGTAGATTTTTGTCTGTGGATCAATGATTGCTATAGTATCTGAATCTGGTGAGATCTAAGCTAGTCACTTTCAGACTTTTTGGACTGTGACCTACAATGAGGAATACTTGGAATCTAAATACACATGTGCAAATATGTACCAGAATAAAAAGTTTGATGAAACAATATTTGGTCCTAAGTATTAAGTGACACATCCTTATAATTTCTATTGTATTGTATTGTATTGTATTGTATTGTATTGTATTGTATTGTATTGTATTCTAAAGAGACATATCACCATTCACTAAATCAGTTATATAATCTATAATTTGGTAAACACTGATTAAAGCAATATTGTGAAGTAAATGTAAATATTTTCTCCTGCTTAATTGTATGAACAGTGCTTAACTTGGCATGTTTTGGTCATTCTTTTTGTTGTTTCTATTCTGGTTTCCACCTTATTGCTTTTCCTTAAATTCTGGGTGAGAAGAAAAATGTTTTAGACTGAGCTTGTAGTTCTGGTTGTGATAATGATGTTTCGATGGAAGCGATACATATGTTCCCTTCATTTCTGCTTTTCCCAGTAAGAACAAAAAAGTGACAGTATATGCTAAATTAAGTCAGAGAAAAACCAAATTCTTTGATTGTTATTCCTCATTAGTTTGTCAAATATTTGAGTACCTTCTATATATAAAATCTTGAGCACAGTGCAAAGGATACAATACCAATGTCAGCTTCACCCTTGTGGAGCTTACATTCTAGTGGGGATTTAAATGTCAAATGATTAATTATACAACTAAATACATAGTTATTGATAGTGGTGAGGAATGTGAACTAGCCTGAGGTAGTAAAATATGTTCCGAATTAATAAACATTCAATCTGAGATATGAAGGATAAATACAATTAGCTAGAAAAAACATGGTATTTGGGGATGGGATGGGATGGGATGGGAAGGAAAGAATAGTCTGTATTTGCCAATCAAACACAATCAAGGTGAGACAGAAGAAATGAAAGGCTGTTGTAGCTAGTAGCGTAGAGAGATGGAGGTAGTATAGCAGAAGATAAGACTGGGAAGGTAGATAGGTTCAGATCAAACAGGACCTTGTATGCCACTTTAATTATTTAAGTGAAGCGCAGAGGGAGTATTGAAGAAAATGATATGAAGAGATTTCTGTCTTTAACTTCAGTCTAGTGATATGGAGTGACATGCAGGGGAGATTAGTTAGGACAGTTTTGCATTAGTCAATATAAAAAGTGATTGTGGCTTAGAGGAGGGTGGCAGCTTCAGAGGGGGAGGATGGATGACTTATCTAAAAGATATTTAAGAGGTAACATTGAAAGGACTAGTTAGATGTGGGAGTTGAGAGAGAAGAAAGGGTCAAAGTAATGTTGGAGGTTTCTGGCTTGGGAAGCTGATATGAGTAATATTGGAGAAGGATCATTAATGAGTTACAACTTTGGATAATATTGAGTTTGAGATCTTACTAGGTACCAGGCATTGTGTAAGCTCTCATGCACATTATCTGATTTAATCCTTACAAATATAATACTTTTCTTAGAACCAGGATTTTATTTTTATTTTTTAAGAAGGGAAATATTGGAACATATTTAAATGTTTTTGAGAAGAATCCAAGATAAGGAGATGTTGAAGATACTGGAAAGGAAGGGATAATAATCCATAATGTTAAGCTAACGAGAAGATGGTTTTAGATTTTGCATAGATAGAACAATGTCTTCTTCTATTTTATAAGAAGAGAGAAAGAGTGTGCATATGTGGGTTAGTTTATAGATTTGATTTTTAAAAGTTTAAGGGAATTTTCTCTTGATGGCATCTGTTTTCTCTGCAAAGTAGGAAAAAATATCTTTTATGACCGAGGAGTGAGATGGGGAGAATGGAGGGTTAAGGAAGGTGAAGTTTTGAAATAGTTTTTGTGAAAAGTAGAGTTAATCAAATAATGATTATTTGAGAGTGAGTAAAGATACTGTTCTTAATTCAGAGTTTAAAATAATGTTTTACCAACATCATAACAACAGAAGGCAAAAATCTAATTGAAATGCTATGTATGATACTGCTGATAGACAGAAAAAAGAGGATGGGACAGAGAACAATGTAGTCTTCAGTCATTTGGAAAGATTTTGTGGAGGAAGTAGAACTTAAGGTTAGGTGTGGATGTATAGGTAGGTAAATTTGATAGGAAGAACAGAAAACAAGTATGGAGCAGGTTCTTAGTGATAATTCGTAATGATTTGGTTGATGATAATCCTTTTTTAATGTTAATATTTCAGTGACTATGGAAGTGAAACTATATCAGGACCTGCATTTGACCCAGCAAGTCACCCAGCTCCAGCTCCTGCTCCCTCTTCCTCCTCGGCATTTCGACCTGTAATGCCATCTAGGCAAATTGTAGAAAGACAACCTCGGATGCTGGACTTCAGGGTTGAATACAGAGACAGAAATGTTGATGTGGTACTTGAAGACAGCTGTACTGTTGGTAAGGTTTTCCCTATCACAAAGCCTTCATAAGTTAATAGTACAGTAGGTAAACATTCAGTTTATATAATTTTTCTGAGTTGACTGCCAACAAGGAGAACAAAAAGCGAATGGGATGGGATGGGAAGGGAAGAATAGTCTGTTTGCCAATGAAACGCAATCATTTTTCTCATACAGATTATTGTGCTCTGTTTTTAAATACTGTGTTGAGATTGAGGTGAATTTGAGAATAATTTTTTTGTTCCACATATATGATGCTGTTTTAGCACAGGTGCAAATCAAACATCTAGGAGTTTAAGAAATGCCATAATTATTAGGTACAATGAATATAGGACTTTATAGCTGAAGTTCACTTTACTTTTCATACTATGAGAGAAGAAATAAGACATATTTTTATCACTCCTTCTCTCTGCCAGCTGGATAAATACTTCAGTACTATTCTTTCAAAGGAAACTCAGAGTGTATGCCTGCCATCTGTAGAGAAGCTATGTTGAACTCATGTTTAGTTTAGATTATTTGAAACATATTCATTGTAGAACCAGAAGTTATATTAATTTCTATTTTAATATAGTTTTGCCTTAAATCTAAATACCAGATATTTCTGAAATTTTGTCTTTGTTCCTTTTTGAAGAGATTCTTTCCTAATTTTATTAATTTATTACAGAGAAAAGCAAGGCTGTTAAAAGTATGATCATTCCCAAACATGAATCAGATTGTTATCCTTTACTTAAAGCCATTTAAAAACTTTCCATTGTTTTTAAAAATTCAAATCTTTTAACAGGGCTGTAAGTCCCTGCTACATTTCTAGTTTTCATCTGTTATCACTCTCTTTATAGCTCACTATGTCTAAGTTGTAATGGACTTACTCAGTTTTTTTAATAGGTTCAGGACCTATGTACTTGTTCCTTCTTATGCCTAGATTCCTCTCCTAGTCCAGCCATTTCTTCCCATGCCCATCCCTGTGCCCTCAATTATTCTCTTATACATTCCGTTAAAAAATTGTGGTTAAAGCCCTAACTGGTTTGGCTCAGTGGATACAGCGTCGGCCTGCGGACTCAAGGGTCCCAGGTTCGATTCCGGTCAAGGGCATGTACCTTGGTTGCGGGCACATCCCTAGTGGGGAGTGTGCAGGAGGCAGCTGATCGGTGTTTCTCTCTCATCGATGTTTCTAACTCTCTATCCTTCTCCCTTCCTCTGTGTAAAAAATCAATAAAATATATTTTTAAAAAATTGTGGTTAAAAACCCCCCCCACATAACATGAGATTTAAGTTCTTAACAAAATTTTAAGTGTGCAGGATAGTTTTGTGAACTATGTACACATTGTTGTACAGCAGATCTGTAGAACTTTGTATAACTGAAACATTGTATACACTGAACAACAACTTTCCATTTTCCTCTTTGGCCAGCCTTTGGCAATGATCATTCTACATTCTGTTTCTATAAGTTTGATCACTTTAACTGCCTCATATAAATGAAATCATACAGTATTTGTCCTTCTATGTCTGGCTTATTTCACTTAGTATGATATCCTCAAGGTTTATTTGTATTGTAGTATATTATGGGATTTCCTCCTTTTTTAAAGGCTGAATGATAGTCCATTGTATGTATATGTCACATTTTCTTCATTCATTCATCTGTTGATGGACAGGTTGTTTCCACCTCTTGGCTATTGTGAATAATTCTGTAGTGAACATGTAATTGCATATCTCTTTTAAGTCCCCTCTTTCCATTATTTTGGATAAATTCCCAGAATTGGAATTGCTGGATCATGTTAGTTCTATTTTTAATTTTTTAAAGAACTTCTGTACTCTTTTTTCATAGTAGCTGCTTCATTTTGCATTCCCACCAATAGTGCTCAGGGATTCCAACTTTTCATCCTTGCAAACACTGCTGTTTTTCGGTTTTTAGTTTTTAATTGTTATTGTTTTGTTTTTAAATATTATGGCCATCTTATGAGGTAGAAGATGATATCTCATTTTGGTTTTGGTTTGGATTTTCACGATAATTGGTAATGTTGAGCATTTTTTCACATACCTGTTGGTCATTTGTATGTCTTCTTTGGAGAAATGTCTGTTCAGGTCCCTTGCCCATTTTTAAATTGTGCTGTTTACTTTTTTGCTATTGAACTGTAGGACTTCTTTATGTATTTTGGATCTTAACTTCTGTCACATATATGGTTTGCACATTTTTTCTCCTGTTCTGAATGTTACCTTTTCACTCTGTTGATTGTTTCCTTTGCTTTAGAGAAGATTTTTGGTAATCTCACTTAGTATGATACCTTTGTTGTCTATGCTTCTGATGTCATATCCAATAAATCATTCCCAAGACCAGTGCTATGGAGTTTTTTTCTAGGAATTATATAGTTTCAGAGCATACATTTAAGTATTTAATTTGAGTTAATTTTTGTGTATAGTATAAGGTAAAGGTCCAACCTTATTCTTTTGCGTGTAGATACCCAGTTTTCCCTGCATGATTTATTAAAAGAGACTATCTTTTCCCCATTGTGTAGACTTGTCTGTATTTTACATAATTTCCCTATAGTGATCTTTCTAGAGAATAAATCTTCCTATATATTTTTCAGTGATTTCCCTGTTTCCTATATTCTATTTCATTTGTCCTTTCCTGTTTTAGTTTTTTAGAAAACCAATAGTCATCTTTGATTATCTCATGTAAATTTTTCCCCTTATGGAGCCTTTCTTGACTTCCATGGACATAGTTTAGTTGGTTTGTCTCCTATGATTCCATAAAAAGTAATAGAGACTTTTAAAATGGATTTTAAAATATCTTACTCTTTCTTTATGTTTCAGGTTTCTCTTTTTAAAGACCAGGTCTTATTCTTCTACAAATTCTCTCTCTAAGCACAGTGTTTGGCACCAAGCAGTACCTGTTGAGAAATTAAATGGCTCAATAAATGAGTATATGTATATATTTATATGTACATTAATTCATCTGCCATAGGAAATTTAAAAAATATTATAGTTTTTGTGACCTGTAATATAATTGTTAGTTTTTAGATATAGTTCATCTTACTGTTATTTAAAGAACTGGATAAATACTAATTTTTCTGTATATGTGTCAATGTAAAAATGCAAAAAGATGCTATAAAGAAAATGCAGTTTTCTATGTTATTGGAAAGACTAGGAAAAGACCAAGTATAAAAGCAAGCCTAAAGACAGCTAAGAACTTTATATCAGAGTGACACCTAGTGGCAATTGTATTGGTCTGTTAATGTTTTTAGTGTTCTGTTGTTGCTGCAGTTTCATTTTATTATAATATACTTCTATTTAAAAAAATATCTTGAATAAATTAAAAACATTTTTTTAAATTATTGGTTTTTCTATGAAATTACTATTTTGTGTGAAGTAGTGTGATATTGAGGGTAGGAATTATTGTGTATTATAACTATAAGATCTAGCAGTGAATTGGATTTAACCTAACAAACAAGTATTTGTCCAATAAAGTTAGTTGAATCAGTGCTGTCAGCAAACTTTGGCTGGGCTCACTTAGCATAGCCTTAGTTTCATTTCTGGAATACAGCAGAAAAATAGGTCTGTTATTAGTTGAACCATTTGCCTTATTTTTTTTGTCCTTTCTGTTTTTAATCTAATTTCTGAAAACTACCTTTATTATATTGGATACATTTTAGTTTAAAACAGTGGTTCTCAACCTTCCTAATGCTGCGACCCTTTAATACAGTTCCTCATGTTGTGGTGACCCCCAATTTCATTGTTACAAATTAAACATAATTAAAGCATAGTGATTAATCACAAAAACAATATGTAATTATATATGTGTTTTCCGATGGTCTTAGGCGACCCCTGTGGAAGGGTCGTTCGACCCCCAAAGGGGTTGCGACCCATAGACTGAGAACCGCTGGTTTAAAAGAATCAATATATATTGAGTGTGGAAATAGTTAAGACATTTAATTTAGCAAGTGCATTTTGAGCTTGAAAAAATAGTTCAGGATATTTCAAATGAATTTTTGTCTTGAATCTGTAAACTTAGTTTCTGTTTTTGTTTGTTTTTTAAAAGGGGAGAATGATGATTGTTATTTTTATTTTAATATATTTTATTGATTTTTTACAGAGAGGAAGGGAGAGGGATAGAGAGTTAGAAACATCGATGAGAGAGAAACATCGATCAGCTGCCTCCTCCACTCCCCACTGGGGATGTGCCCGCAACCAAGGTACATGCCCTTGACCGGAATCGAACCTGGGGCCCTTGAGTCCACAGGCTGACGCTCTATCCACTGTGCCAAACCGGTTAGGGCTAGACTCTGTAACTTAGATTAACTGTAATTTTTAGCACATGCCTTAAACCTTCTGTGCCTAGCAACTCTTTATGAGTCGTAAGCAAAATATAAGAGGTTGGTTTTTGCTATCAGTACATGTGAAAAGAAGGAAAGAGCAAGAATCTTATTCTGCCTTGTACAGATGTTGGGAGTATGAAAAGACAATCATAGCTTGTATTTTTGGGGAGGAAAGACAGCAAATGTGCATTAGTAACATTGTTCTTTGGTTCATTTATAAGTGTCTATTGACTCTATGCCAACAATTATGTACTCCCCAGATTATATTTAAAATCATTAAAAAATCTAAATAAGCATCATCTCAAACTGTGGTCTTAATGGGTATAGTTTATTTTTATTTATATATTAGAAATGTTTCTTTACTCTAGCTTTACATTTTAAAATATGTACTTTGAGTAAAACTTTTTTAAAATAGAGAAGTATAGAAAGAGCAATGAGTATTTTGCCCTTTTCTCATTCTTAATTCCCTATTATCAGTTTTATTTATAGTTTAATATTGCTGTTTTATAGAAGGCCTTTAAAGTTAATGTTCTTTCAACTACTTTTATCTCTCATGTCACCTTTGTTGTCTTATATTTAAAGCAAGGCAGTGAAGATCAGAACCTTGATTTATGTTTTTTGACATCTATACTTCCTGCCATTCATCTTTAGACTCTTCTTTCTTTGATACTTCCCTATAATTTTTGATTCTTTCTTTGAAATGTTCTAAAATAGTTTTTTTTTTAAAGAACATATATAGTAATGGCTATAATAGTAAATAACACAAGAGCTCACATTTAGCAGCACTGCGGAAAATAAGGAAGTAAATTCCAAAGACTTTTGAAAAAATCAGATAGGTCATTTTATTATAAATATTTGTTTATTACTTTGGCGTTAAAATTATGCTAAGTTCTTGGAGTATACATAAATAAGATAGTCCTTATCTCAGAGGAATCCATGGTCTATATTTGGATAGGAGGTGGGAAGAATACATGGAAATAAAGGGCATTTATCTGTTCATTCACTCATTCATTCACACATACATACTCATATTACCCCTATATAGCAATCACTATGCTCACTGTTCCTATACAGCTCTCAGTTTCTATACATTGCATACAGCAACTGTGAGGCAGACATTATTATCCCTGTTTCAAAGATGAATAAACAGAATTTCTGAACCACAAATTCAGCCTTAAACTGAGTCTAGAACTCATAATCTTTCCAATGAAACAATTTCTATTATGGAAGTACACACAAGGTGCTATGAGGATATTGAAAAAGAAGTAATTCAATTTTATGGGAAGGGAATAATTAGAGTTGTGGGGTGCTCTGGAAAAATTTCAGAAAAGGACTAAGCTATGAAAGAAATATAAGTTGAAATATGTCATGCGGACAAAGTGAGGGGAAGTTTATTCTAGGCAAGGAAAAGCACAGAGAAAGGAATGATAATGGTGTGTCTGGAGGATTGATGGGGAATATGCAGCATTGAGCATATATTTGGGGTTATACTTTTCATTTAGTTCAAAGTTAACTGAAATAGAATCTCTCCTTTTTCGCTAGAGACAGATTCATGCCTCCCTTCCCTCCTCTTACTCTGCCTTAGTCCCTGCCTCTGCCCTTTTATACTCATTGACATACTTATTTTCACATTGCCTTGAGATAGCCAGAACCTTTATCCCTGTTTTCTAGATGTGAAAACTGACACAAGAGAATCAATGACTTCTTGGTTCATGGAGATTAATGGGTTTGGAGGGATTTGTAAAACCTACTAGTCTAGGAGGAGGGTCAAGATGGCAATATAGGTAAATGCGACACTTGCTTCCTTCCACAACCACATCAAAATTACAATGAAAATACAGAACAACCATCATCAGAACCTCCTGAAATCTATCTGAATGGAAGCCCTACAACTAGTGAATTAAGGAAGAAGCCACATTGAGACTGTAGGAGGGGCGAAGGCATGGAATGGGTTAGTCTGAAATCTCTGGTGTGTTTTTCATCAAGAGGGATAGCTTGGTAGTCCCCTGCCCTGGTGACTTCCTGAAACCCTGTCTGACCCAATTTGCAGTCCTAACCAAGCTGTTTGCTGTGGCTTTTCCATATGAATGCCCTGTCCTGGCTCAGGCTTCAGACTTTCCTAAAATCTCCCAAACAAGCAGCAATTGGCTCCATACCTCTCCATAAGTGGCCCCAGGCCTGGCACTAGCAGCAGCTTCACAAGATTCACAGCTTGGCTTCTCCTAGGCACCTCCAAGCCCATCACAAGTAAGAGCCATCTGCAAATTGGTCTGTAGCTCATGCCTTATGGCCCCAGGCAGGGCACAGGCAGTAGCTGACTTTACACCTCCCAGAAGGCTCCAGAGCCAGTGCACCCGGAGGTCAGCTTCAGACCATGTCAATTTACAACCCTAGCACATCCATGAGTAACACACTCAAGGGGCGAACCCAGTGAGCACCAAAGCCCCATTGAAGCGAGTCCTACTCCATAGGGGTATCTCCTGCACTACAGTTCTTCTGCTGTAGTTGCAGCTGGTACACACAGCCAGTAGGCCTGGTGGTCAATCCCTCCGAGTAACACCAACAGCAATCAAGGCTCAACTACAACAGGATAGTGCATACAGCTCACAGAGGGGTGCACCTGTAGTGCTCAGCTCAGGTGACTGGGGAAGCTGAGCCACTGGGCCCTACTGGACACCTACTACACAAAGCCACTCTACCAATTCCAGGAGACATAGCAGCTCCACCTAATGCATAGAACCAAACACAGAGAAGCAACCACAATGTGAGACAAAGAAACATGTCACAAATGAAAGAACAAGTAAGGGGAGAGATCAACCAAAGGACTTATATGCAAGCATATAAGCCTAACCAGTGGACACGGACAACAGGGGGGTGAGGGCATGAGTGGGGGGATAGGGGGTAATGTGGGGATAAGGACACATATGTAATAACTTAATAAAAAATAGAAATCTCTAGAAAAAGAACTAAATGAATGGGAGCAAGCAACATACCAGATAAAGAGTATAAGGATACTCAAGGAACTTTGTGAGAACTTCAAGGAACTTTGCTCATCAACGACATAAAAAAGGACTAGTCATAAATGAAGGATAATTTACAGGGAATCAAGAGTAGTGCAGAGGATGCCGAAAATCAAATTAGTGTTGTGGAATCAAAAAACACCCAATCAGCACAGGAAAAACAAAAATGAACCCAAAAATATGAAGATAGTGTAAGGAGCCTCTGGGACAGCTTCAAGAGTATCAACATTCACATTATGGGGTCCCCGAAGGAGAAGAAACTGAAAACGTATGTGAAAAAATAATGATAGAAAACTTCCCCTACCTGGTGAAAGAGATACAATAACAAATCCAAGAAACACAAAGAATCCCAAACAACATGAACCTAATGAGGCACACACCAAGTTACATCATAATTAAAATGCCAAAGATTAAAGACAAAGAATCATAAAAGCAGCAAGAGAAAAACAGTTACCTACAAGGGAGTGTCCATAAGACTGTCAGATGATTTCTCAACGGAAACTTCGCAGGCCAGAGGGAGTGGCAAGAAATATTCAAAGTGATGAAAAGCAAGGACCTACAACCAAGATTACCCAGCAAAGCTATCATTTAGAATTGAAGGTATGATGAAGAGTTTCACAGATAAGAAAAAGCTAATGGAGTTCATCACCACCAAACCAGTACTACGTGAAATGTTGAAGGGTCTTTTTTAAGAAGAAGAAGAAAAATAAAATAGATCAAACATATGAACAATAAAATGGCAATAAATATATATATGTCAACAATTGAAACTAAAAAGCAAAATAAATAATCTAATGAACATAATTACTGATGAATAAAATAGAATCAGAGACTTGGAAACATGGAACAGACTGACGAATCTCAGAGGGAAGGGGGTGGGAGGGCAGGAAGAGATTAACCAAAGAACTTATATGCATACTAGAGGCCCGGTGCATGAAATTTGTGCATGGGTAGGGTCCCTAGGCCTGGCCGGCAATCAAGGCCAGTCAGGTTCCCCGCCTCCTCCTTCCCTTGCCGCCTGCACACTGTCACTGCGTGGTTCCCCCTACCTCTCCACCTCCTCCTCTCACTCCTTCAGCACCCCGCTGCGCCGCTAGTTGCCCGCCATGTCACCACCTCCCCGCCTCCTTCCCTTGCTGCCTGCTCACCACCACTGCGTGCCCCCCATCTCCCTGCCTTCCCGCCTCCTCCTTCCCTTGCTCCCTCAGCACCCTGTTGCTGCTGCTGGTCCCCCACCATGTTCTGCGCTGCCCCATGGTCAGCGCACGTCATAGCGAGTGATTGAACTCTGGTCTCCTGGTCGAACTCCTGAGGGGACATGTTGCATATTAACCTTTTATATATATAGATGTGCATTACCCATGGACACAGACAATAGGGTGGTGAGGGCCTGGGGTGGATGGGGAGCCAGGTGGAGGGTGCAATGGGGGGATATAAAGAGGGACATCTGTAATACGCTCAACAATAAAGATAAAAAAACACCTATCTAGTTTAACTCGGCAAGAATTAAGCAGTTTTTTCCATATTTTTGTCTTAAGGTCACTTAGTGGGTGCTTAAATACTTTTAGCAATGGTATGCTTATTAATTTAAGGCAGTGATTTTATTTATCAACTCTGACTATAATTTTTTTTTTTGACAAGGACAATGGTGGCATTTATTGAGTAACTGTTATATCCAAGGAATTATGCTAATTACATGCATGATGTGATTTAACTTAATTTTGAATATGAAGGCACTGAGGTTCAGAAAGCTTAAGTAACTTCCATAGTTGCATATTCAATAATTGGTAGAGCTGGAATTCAAACCCAGAGCCTGTGTTTTAGTCAGTTTTTTTTTGTTTTTAATTAAATTTGTTGGGGTGACATTTGTTAATAAGATTATAGAGGTTTTAAGTGTACATTTCGATGATACATGATCTGTATATTGCATTGTGTGCCCACTACCCAAAATCAAATCATCTTCCATCACCATATGTTTGGCCCCCTTTACCTTTTACTGTCCCCACCCCCCTCCTTTCTGGTAATCACCATACTATTGTCTGTGTCTATGAATTGCAGTTTTACATCCCACATATGAGTAAAATCTTACGGTTCTTAGCTTTTCCTGACTGACTTATTTCACTTAGCATAATATTCTCAAAGTACATCCATGTTGCTGCAAATGGCAATATTTCATTTTTTTTTTATGGCTGAATAGTATTTCATAGTGTATATGTACCATATCTTCTTTGTCCTTGATCTTTATAATCTATCAAAGGACACTTTGATTATCTCCATGTCTTGGACACCATGAATAGTGCTGCAGTGAACATAGGGGTGCATATATCTTTGTGAATAAATGTTTTCAAGGTAGATACCCAGAAGAGAGATTGCTGGGTCATATGGTAACTCTTTTCTTAATTTTTAAAAGAATTCTCTGTTGTTTAAATATTACATAGTATTACATTTGTCTCCTTTTTTCCTCATTGAGTTCTCCCCGGCCACCCCTAACCCCCAGCATATGCCCTCACCCCCGTAATGTCTGTGTCCATTGGTTATGCTTACATGCATGCATACAAGTCCTTTGGTTGATCTCTTACCCCCTTCCCGCCACCCTTTCCTGCCTTTCCTCTGAAGTTCAATGGTCTGGTCGCTGCTAATATGTCTTTGGCTCTATTTTTGTTCATCAATTTATGTTGTTCATTAAATTCCACAAATGAGTGAGATCATGTGATATTTATCTTTCTCCGACTGGCTTGTTTCACTTAGCATAATGCTCTCCATGTCTATCCATGCTGTTGGGAATGGTAAGAGTTCTTTCTCTTTTACAGCATCTCTTAGATGATTAGTGACTTTGAGCATGTTTTCATGTCTCGTGGCCTTCTGTATGTCCACTTTCGAAAAGTGTCTATATAAGTTCATTGCCCATTTTTGATTGGATTGTTTATCTTCCTTTTGTTAAGATGTATGAGTTCCCTATAAATTTTGGAGATTAGGCCCTTATCGGATATAACATTGGAAAATATGTTCTCCCATCCAGTGGCCTTTCTTGTTTTGTTGATGGTTTCTTTTGCTGTGCAGAAGCTTTTTATTTTGATGTAGTCCCATTTGTTTATTTTCTTATTTTCCATTGCCCTAGGAGCTGTGTCGGTAAAGATATTGCTACAACACATGTCTGATATTTTGCTGCCTATGGAGTCTTCTAAGATTTTTATGGTTTCCTGTCTTAAATTTAAGTCCTTTAACCATTTTGAGTTTATTTTTGTGTATGGTGTAAGTTGGTGAACTAGTTTCATTTTTTTGCATCTATCTGCCCAATTTTCCCAACACCGTTTATTGAAGAGACTGTCTTGAGAAATCTATGGCTTTTTTATACACCAATAATGAACTCACAGAAAGAGAAGCAACAAAAATAATCCCATTTACCATTGCACCAAAAAAATTGAGATACCTAGGAATAAATTTAAGGAGGTAAAAGAGCTCTACTTGGAAAACTACAGGACATTGAAAAAAGAGATAAAGGAAGACATAAACAAATGGAAGAGTATATACCGTGTTCATGGATTGGTAGAATCAACATCATTAAAATGTCCATACTACCCAAAGCAATCTACAGATTCAATGCAATCCCCATTAAAATACCAACTCATATTTCACAGACCTAGAAAAATTTATATGGAATCAAAAAACAACAACTCGAATAGTCACAGCAATCTTGAGAAAGAAGAACAACGGATGGATCACAATACCAGTCATCAAGCTATATTACAAAGCCACGGTTCTCAAAACTGCCTGGTCCTGGCACAAGAACAGACATATAGACCAATGGAACAGAACAGAGAACCCAGAAATTGACCCAAGCCATTATGCTCAATTAATATTTGACAAAGGAGGCAAGAGCATACAATGGAGCCAAAACTTTGACTGACTACCTATCATCTATCTATCTATCTATCTATCTATCTATCATCTATCCATCCATCCATCCATCCATCTAATTTGCAAAGTGTCCCCTCAGGAGTTCCACCAGGAGACCAGGAGATCGATTGCTCATTATGTCGCGTGATGACCACCAGGGGGCGGTGCGGAACGAAGGAAGGTCCCGGCTGGTCACCAGAAGCCGGGGAAGGGAGCCAGAAGGCCCCGATTGGCCCTGATCGCCAGCCAGGCCTAGGGACCCTATCCATGCATGAGTTTCGTGCACTGGGCCTCTTGTAATTTTATAAATAAATACATTTTATACACCAACCACATGCAAAAAAAATTGTATAATTGTATGTGTTAGTTTTTTCTTATTTTGTGTTGCCATCAGTAAGCTCCATTTTTCTTTTTACCTCACTCTGCTTTTAGAGACAGACTACACAAGGTAACTATATTTTCCTTTTGACAATTCTTCAGATATTATTTCCCATTTCTCCAGGGTAAATATCTTTAGTAGTTCATTTAACTATTTCACAGTTATGTTGAAATTAAAATGCATACTATATGGGGATATATTCTATAGCAGTGATGGCGAACCTTTTGAGCTCGGCATGTCAGCATTTTGAAAAACCCTAACTTAACTCTGGTGCCGTGTTACATATAGAAATTTTTTGATATTTGCAACCATAGTAAAACAAAGACTTATATTTTTGATATTTATTTTATATATTTAAATGCCATTTAACAAAGAAAAATCAACCAAAAAAATGAGTTCGCGTGTCACCTTTGACACGCGTGTCATAGGTTCGCCATCACTGTCATGGTGACTGTAGTTTTCAACAGTGTATGGTACATTTGGAATTTGCTAAAAGAGTAGATCTTCTCATCACAAGAAAAAATTATAACTGTGAGGTGATTAATGATAACTAAACTTATGGTAATTATTTCACAGAATATACATATATCAAATCATTATGCTGTACTAATACAATATTATACAGGATGGGGCAAAAGTAGATTTACAGATGTGAGTACATGAAACAGAGTTTATGCTTGTTGTTATTAGTTAATCATATTATTTACTAGAGGCCGGTGCATGAAATTCCTGTGTGGGTATGGTCCCTAGGCCTGCCCTGTGATCAGGGCCATCTTCCCTGGCTGCCCTAGCTGGCCCCACCCACCGCTGCCATCCACCCCCGGTTCCCCATTTTCCATTGGGTGATCGGAGCATGATGGCCGGGGGAAGGGACCGAGAGGTTGGCCATTCCCACCCACTCGCCAACCCTGCCCCACCGTGGGTTGCCCTCTGTGTGTGGGGTGACCAGCGGGGCGGGGGCCTGGCCTGGTGCCGCCTGCGTCCCCTGTCACCCACCCCCGGTTCCCCGTTTGCCATTGGGCGATTGGAGCCTGACGGGCGGGGAAGGGACCGAGAGGTCTGCTGTTCCTGCCCACTCACTGATTCTTCCCCCGCTGCGGGTTGCCCTCTGTGTGTGGGGCGACTGGCGGGGCGGGTGCCTTGGCTTTGCACCACCTGCATCCCCCACCACCCACCCCTCATTCTCCGTTTGCCATTGGGCATCAGAGCCTGCTGACTGGGGAAAGGGACCAAGAGGTGGTCAGTGCGCCTAATAGTGACTGGTCGAGCAGTCGTTCTGGTTATTTCTCCATTAGGGTCAATTTGCATATTAACCTTTTATTATATAGGATAGAGGCCTGGTGCATGGGTGGGGGCTGGCCGGTCTGCCCGGATGGGGATCCCTGCTGGGGGGTGGGGCTGGCTGGGGTGAGGGGCCATGGGCGGTTTGCAGGCCGGCCACACCCCCGATTGGTGTGGGGGTCCCTGCTGGGG